>NC_090319.1:293354620-293669084 GCF_040869045.1 Eurosta solidaginis
GGTCCAAAATAGGCAGTGACTCCTTGCTGAGTAGGAGTATCGCCTGACGCGTCGCCCTGGTGCTATGCTCCAGCTACATGACTCTCCAACTAGAGCAAGGTAGCTCTGGGGTGAAGGTCCCTATCACCTCAAGGACTCCCTCCGGATCTCCGGCTTGGAAGGAATCCAGACCCTAGCTTTAAGATGAGATGTCCTTGAAGTCGGCAGCCTTGAGCATCGAACCAGTGTAGAACTCACCCAACCTATCCACCGCCTTTTTGTACAAGTCGTCTGACCTCTGGTCATCGAAGGCCACCAAATTGACTTGCACCTAGTATCAACCCACCTCTTTGCAAGCAGGTGGAGGCCCAGGGGTTCTCCCTTACAAAGGCGACTGAAAAACTGACCATTTCGGTCCTTATCCAGTTCTATTTCTCTTTGAAGATCTGCTCCAGCTCAGGATTAGATTCAAATACCCTCACAAGGATGCTAATTTTAGCAACCTCTGCGAAGGAGGGGCCTTTGACTCTAAGCCTCTTAGAAGCATTCTGCGCAACCTCCATCGGACGGTTGCGCTTAACGGAAGCCTGTCCCTTCACCGGAGCAGACTTCTTAAAATCAGGGACAATGGTTTTCGCCCAATCAATTTCTGCCCCTTACTCCTCAACGTCCCCAGGAAAGGCCATGGACAACAGGTTGGGGGAGTTTGGCAACCTTTTCAGGATGCGTATAGCCACCTGCCTATGCCTACTGCGAATCTGTGAGGAAGGTGGCCTATCCTTCCTTTGGGTATACACCATCGGCGTAGCCGGAAGCAAGCAGGCGGGTTGACCCCACATGCTAGCTTCCCCGGTACCAATCTGCCTACCGATATGGTTACTAGCAGAGGCAACAGGTCAAGTCGTCGCCCCCAAAGCTCCCCTAGAGGAAGTTATGAGCTATATGCAAAACTCCGGCGCCGCCTGAAGCCTTTGCGCACCACCTGCAATAGCCGCGCCTCCGGCTTTTTGCGAGTTTCGGCCTCGTTACAATTATTCTCATTTTTATTTTTAAAACTTCCATTCCTTAGACCCACGATTTGTGGAGAACGAGGTCGTCCAACCCACACAGAAATCCGCTTTACCTGGGGTAAGGCAAAAAATACAACTGGGTGTGACATGGTTCCCAGAGGGCTCCGTTAGCGACTGGGTCATTGATAGGGCCCCAACAAGGCTGACCATCGGCACGGCAACGAATAACACCACTGGTCCGGCCCCCACATTGAGACCACGTTCAAGAGCCACTTCCATATGCTAGAGCTATTAAGGGGCTAAGGCACTAATGGCTGAACTTAGCTAGCATTCCCCTAACGGGGTTTCTGCAGTGACTATTACCAGTCGGCACCCTATAGGAGGGCTCTGTCCAAGGATTTTCGCCAGCCCCATAGATTAGATACTTTAAGATTATTAAAAGGCGGTTCCGGGATTAGTTGAGCGACATTTTCGGGACCATTTCAAATTTTTCGAGGACTATTTCGGGACCGTTTAGAGACTGTGTTCGAGATCTTCTTGGGGCTGTTTCGACGTAATATTATTGTCGAGACTTTTTGGGGACTAACTCCATACAGTCTTAAGCTTGTTTTCGAAGCCATTTCACCATTGTTTAAGGAATCATATCGAATCATATCGGAAGGACTGCCACCGAATATTTTTTAACTATCCCCAGATCTGTTCGTTGTTTTCGGAACTATTTCAAGATCATTTAAAAAAAGTATTTGAGGTGAGTATTGGATCTTCCTTTTTTAAAAAGTTCACTATATCCTTCCTTCTGTTTATCACCGTGTGCTTATCTCCGTGACTGTTAGTATTTCGCGATATGTCGGGACTATTTGATGATTACTTTCTGGACGGTCTAAGCGGTTTTAGGCTAGTGCTACGAATATGTGAAAGATGAACAGGCGTTTAAATCCACAACAAATTAACGCCTTATTAACGCTTAAGGAAATATATTGATTATGTCAGCCCATTCAAGTTCGAGCAGTGTTGTTGCTTAGAATTTGGTGTATTTCTCCCAACTTGGTATTGTGGCAGCATACAATAGAAACTATTAGCAGCTTTGAAACAGATAAAACTAATTAAGTAAACTCTTTGTATTTGTCTGTATTTATTCACTAAAAATACAGCCATTGTACAGACATCAATTTGATAACACTTTTGAACTGTGCAAATATACGTTTATATAAACAAACAATTACTAGGAAATTTTTTTTTGAAAAAGTATAGCAAAATATTTTGTAAAAGCCGCTTTCATTTTATTTCGCTGGTATATGCGTACATTAATTCTGTTTGTTTAACTAATTAAAACTTTCCATTATACTTATTAATTAAATAGGCTTATTAGGCTCCAAGAAGAGAAAACAGAAAAACAGGAAATGTCATTATAAACGCTTAATAAGCTTCTTGTATTTGCCATAAAAAAATGTAATTTTATCAGGCACTTTCATCCAAAAATTTACACAAGCTATAATTGATCGAGGGGCCGCTGTGCTGTTGTGGTAGCATGCTCCGCCTACCACACCGATGGTCCTGGTTTCCAACTCTCAGCAGAGTAACATCAAAAATGAAGAAACAAGTTTTTTCAATCAGAACAAATTTTTTTAATCAGCGTCACCTCTCGGAAGTGTTTAGCATAATCTTCGAGTCTTTTCTGCCATGAAAGGTTCTTCAGTGAAAACTCATCTGTCTTGCAGATGCCGTTCGAAGTCGGCGTAAAAACATTTAGGTGTCGTCGCGCCAATTTATAGCAAAAATTAAAAGAAGATAAGCTCGGCCTAAAATCTCTTCGAAGCTTATCGCGCTTTGCATTTATTTATTTACTAGCAGACCCGGCAGACGTTGCTGTGCCATACATTTGGTCTATCTACATACATTTTAATAAACTTTTTCCGTAAGTCTGCCCCCCTCCTCACTTTTTCTTAATCCTTTTAATCAGTTCTCACACTATCTCTTTCTCAGTCTCCTTCTCCTTCCATCTTTTCTCTTCCCTCAAGTTCTTCTCATTCTTATTCGTCCCTTATTGCCAGTCCCATAGGGCGTCAGTCGCAGTCCAGACCGTGAATAGAAATCGTTCGAATAGATCGGCCTCTGGTCCACTTCTTGGAAAGAATTTTTCTCTCCGTAAGAATCATCCTTGTACTACAAGGAATGGTCTAAAAAAGAAATAAATAGCGCCAACCGTTCTCGAGTTTTGCGCTTAGCAGCGACTAATTTTTATTTATATTATGAACTAAAAGATCCGGCAGACTTTGATTTATCTGCATAACTTTTAGGAAGTTTTTATTCTTACTCTCCTTTCCCCTCTATCTCCATTTTCTCTATCCTTTTATTCACTAATTTCTCTGCCTTTATCTCTTTCTGGGCCTCTTTCACCCCCTCCGCTTTTCCTAACTTTCTTTTCTCTCTACCTCCCTCTCCTTACTCCCCCATCTATCTCTATCTGTATAGATCAGCATACAAATTGGCATAAAAATATTTTGGAGAATTAAGTCTCCTTAGTGCACAGACATTAGCATATATGTACATACAAATATACCAAAAAATATGACTTTTGTTTATAATTTGTAACGAAAGAGTATTTATAATAGATGTATGAATCTTAACCATTTATGTTGCATTAACTTGGCAACACGCATAAATATGTACATACATATGTCAAGCTGATATAAAATGAAAATACATACATGCATTCATACATACCCATAAACCTATGTCCGAAGTAGGTAGCAGCGAATCACGGTTGCCACTTTTGGTCCACTTCGACCAAAAGTGATTCTTCCAACCCTATTTGGTCCGCTGGCCCCCTTTTTCAATTTTGGTCCTTTTTAGGCAGTAGCCACGATTTTGGTACTTTTCATCCTTTTTCACTGAGGTTAAAATTCACAACTCTGCCCACAACATTTGGCACACTTTCATTGCACATATAATTTTCAATTTACTTATGTATATGGAAATCTTACCACAAAAATTGCTCAGTCAATAAAATGTAGCGGACCAATAATATTTCATAGGAGATATTTTAGGCAAGGCATTAATAAGGAAAGTGATGTATATAAGGGCAAACACATTACACGGACTTATCAGAAAAAATTCTTGTTTTAGTATCCAGATATTTCGATCGGTTATCAAGAACTTTTCGTGATAGATTTTTTTCACTAGTTGAGCTAAAAAAAATTTCTCAAATGAACGTGTGCCTACAAAGAGGATAAATATAATAAGAAATGTAACTCGTTACTTTGCATAATGTTTTTGGTTAGGGTAGTCGCAGGTTTTTTTTTTTTTGGGCGAGATGTGCAGATATGAGTGTGTGTGTGGTAAGGTTTACCATAAAAATATTGCGAGTGCATCTATCGATGATTATGGCCTTAATTGTTTGCAAGGTTGTAAACTTTTAAGATTTATTTGTGATGATTGCATGACTTATGTTTCCAATGTTGATGAGGCTTTAAGGGAAATCTTGGCTATTTCAGAGGTAAACAAAGTAAATTTGAAAGAGCAAAAAAGCGAAATTGAAAAAATTTTGAGTGAGCATAAAAGGGAAATAAGCGCTCCATAACTCACAATGGAAGAGAGATGAAAATAATAGTAGAAAAAATCTATAAGGTGAACTCAGAAAAACTAGAGTTAATGAAAACAAGGAAGGAAGGCTAAGTTCGGGTGTAACCGAACATCACATACTCAGTTGAGAGCTGTGGAGACAAAGTAAGGGAAATCAGCAAGTTGTAAAAGGAACCTAGGGTAACCATGGAATGTGTTTGTATGACATGTGTATCAAATGGAAGGTATTAAAGAGTATTTTAAGAGGAAGTGGGCCATAGATCTATAGATGGACGCCATTTAGGGATATCGCCATAAAGGTGGACCAGGCCTGACTCGAGAATTTGTTTGTACGATATGGGTATCAAATGAAATGTGTTAATGATAATTTTAAAAGGGAGTGGGCCTAAGTTCTATAGGTGGACGTCTTTTCGAGATATCGCCATAAAGGTGGACCAGGGGTGACTCTAGAATTTATTTTGTACGATATGGGTATCAAATAAAAGGTATTAATGAGTATTTTAAAAGAGCGTAGGCCTAAGTTCTACAGATGTACGCCTTTTCGAGATATCGCCATAAAGATGGACCAGGGGTGATTCTAGAATTTGTTTGTACGATATGAGTATCAAATGAAAGGTGTTAATGAGTATTTTAAGAGGGCGTGGGCCTTAGTTCTATATGTGGACGCCTTTTCGAGATATCGCCATAAACGTGGACCAGGGGTGACTATAGAATGCGTTTGTACAATATGGGTGTCAAACGAAAAGTGTAATAAGTGTTTTAAAAGGGAGTGGGCCTTTGTTCTATGGGTGGACGCCTTTTCGGGATATCGCCATAAACGTGGACCAGTGGTGAATCTAGAATGCGTTTGTACAATATGGGTATCAAATGAAAGGTGCTAATGAGTATTTTAAAAGGGAGTAATCCTTAGTTCCATAGGTGGACGCCGTTTCGAGATATCGCCATAAAGGTGGACCAGGGGTGACCCTAGAATTTGTTTGTACAATATGGGTATCAAAACAAAGGTGTTAATGAGTATTTTAAAAGGGAGTAATCCTTAGTTCCATAGGTGGACGCCGTTTCGAGATATCGCCATAAAGGTGGACCAGGAGTGACCCTAGAATTTGTTTGTACAATATGGGCATCTAACGAAAGGTGTTAATGAGTATTTTAAAAGGGAGTGGGCCTTAGTTCTATAGGTGGACGCCATTTCGAAATATCGCCATAAAGGTGGACCAGGGGTGACTCTAGAATGTGTTTGAACGATATGGGTATCAAATTAAAGGTATTAATGAGGGTTTTAAAAGGGATGTGGTGGTCGCATTTTCGAGATATCGCCATAACGGTGGACCAGGGGTGACCCTAGAATTTGTTTGTACAATATGGGTATCAAAAGAAAGGTGTTAATGAGTATTTTAAAAGGAAGTAATCCTTAGTTCCATAGTTGGACGCCGTTTCGATATATCGCCATAAAGGTGGAGCAGGGGTGACCCTAGAATTTGTTTCTACAATATGGGTATCAAAAGAAAGGTGTTAATGAGTATTTTAAAAGGGAGTAATCCTTAGTTCCATAGGTGGACGCCGTTTCGAGATATCGCCATAAAGGTGGGCCAGGGGTGACTCTAGAATTTTTGTGTACGATATGGGTATCAAATGAAAGGTGTTAATGAGTATTTTAAACGGGTGTGGGCCTTAGTTCTATAGGTGGACACCTTTTCGAGATATCGCCATAAAGGTGGACCAGGGGTGACTCTAGAATGTTTTTGTACGATATGGGTATCAAATGAAAGGTGTTAATGGGTGTTTTAAAAAGGCGTGGGCTTTAATTCTATAGGTGGACGCCTTTTCGAGATATCGACATGAAGGTGGACCAGGGGTGACTCTAGAATTTGTTTGTACGATATGGGTATCAAATGAAAGGTGTTAATGAGTATTTTAAAAAGGAGTGGGCCTTAGTTCTATATGTGGATGCCTTTTCGAGATATCGCCATAAACGTAGACCAGGGGTGACTCTAGAATGTGTTTGTACGATATGGGTATCAAATTAAAGGTATTAATGAGGGTTTTAAAAGGGAGTGGCCCTTAGTTGTATATGTGAAGGTGTTTTCGAGATATCTACCAAAATGTGGACCAGGGTGATCCAGAACATCATCTGTCGGGTACCGCTAATTTATTTATATATGCAATACCACGTACAGTATTCTTTCCAAGATTCCAAGGGCTTTTGATTTCGCCCTGCAAAACTTTTTCATTTTCTTCTACTTAATATGGTAGGTGTCACACCCATTTTACCAAGTTTTTTTCTAAAGTTATATTTTGCGTCAATAGACCAATAAAATTACCATGTTTGATTCCTTTTTTTGTATTTGGTATATAATTATGGCATTTTTTTCATTTTTCGTAATTTTCGATATCGAAAAAGTGGGCGTGGTCATAGTCAGATTTCGGCCATTTTTTACACCAATACAAAGTGAGTTCAGATAAGTACGTGAACTGAGTTTAGTAAAGATATATCGATTGTTGCTCAAGTTATCGTATTAACGGCCGAGCGGAAGGACAGACGATCGACTGTGTATAAAAACTGGGCGTGGCTTCAACCGATTTCGCCCTTTTTCACAGAAAACAGTTATCGTCCTAGGAGCTAAGCCTCTACCAAAATTTCACAAGGATTGGTTAATTTTTGTTCGACTTATGGCATTAAAAGCATCCTAGACAAATTAAATGAAAAAGGGCGGAGCCACGCCCATTTTGAAATTTTCTTTTATTTTTGTATTTTGTTGCACCATATCATTACTGGAGTTGAATGTTGGCATAATTTACTTATATGCTGTAAAGCAAATTTGAATTAAAAAATTTTTTTTTTTAAAAAGCGGGCGTGGTCTTTCTTCAATTTTGCTAATTTTTATTAAGCAGACATAAAGTAATAAGAGTAACGTTCCTGCCAAATTTCATCATAATATCTTCAACGACTGCCAAATTACAGCTTGCAAAACTTCTAAATTACCTTCATTTAAAAGTGGGCGGTGCCACACCCATTGTCCAAAATTTTACTAGTTTTCTATTCTGCGTCATAAGCTCAACTCACCTACCAAGTTTCATCGCTTAATGCGTATTTGGTAATGAATTATCGCACTTTTTCGATTTTTCGAAATTTTCGATATCGTTCATTTTAAATAGCGATCTGAGATGAGTACCCAGGAACCTACATACCAAATTTCATCAAGATACCTCAAAATTTACTCAAGTTATCGTGTTAACGGACAGACGGACGGACGGACGGACGGACGGACATGGCTCAATCGATTTTTTTTTCGATACTGATGATTTTGATATATGGATGTCAATATCTATCTCGATTCCTTTATACCTGTACAACCAACCGTTATGCAATCAAAGTTAATATACTCTGTGAGCTCTGCTCAACTGAGTATAAAAATAGAATGCTTGTGCTTAGAAAATAAGGATAAACTAAGTAAAGTTAGTATACCGAATGAGGCGTTCACTAAGCAAAAGGATGAACGTATTAATGAAGTTAAAAAGGTTGCTAATATCCCTAATGAGGCATTTAATAAACAGAAAGAGGAAATTATAAAAGAGGTTACAAAGGCTGCAAATCAGAATACAGGTTTTGATGGTGGAAATGTTTCTACATATGCCACTGTTACAAAAGGCATCCCTCCAATTGTTATTAAGCCCAAAGTGAAACAAGCCATTGAGAAAACAAAAACGGATTTAAACAAAATAGATCCATCCCATTTGAATATAGGAAGGGTACAAAACAGAAACAATGGCACGATAATTATAAGCGCTAATACAGCAGGCGACAAGGACAAAATTAGAGATACGCTAACAGAAAAGTTGGATAAAAATGTGTATAATATAGCTGAGCCAAAAGTGTATTTTCCTAGAGTTGTGGTAGCTAATATTAGTGCAGAGCATACCGAGAGCGAAATAGTTAGCCGGATCCTTGCGCGGAATGATACACTGAGGGAAGCTAAAATGAAATGTATTACAATTAAACGCGCTAAGAAAGAAAATAGAGAACAACATATTAATGCATTTATAGAAATAGAGCATAAATATTATGAGGCCATCCTGAGACATAAGAAAATTAATGTTAGATGGAATCGCTGCCGAGTTTATGACGGTCAAACTGTAAAAAGGTGCTACAAATGTTTAGGGTTTAACCACATAGCTGCCTATTGCACTCTGAAACAGAGATGTAGTAAATGTCTTGGAGAACATGGGGCAGAAAACTGCCAGGAGAGCATGCCCATTAATAAATGTGGTAATTGCGTAGATGCCAATAATCAGTTAGGTTTTAAGCTCAATATAGACCATAACATAATGAGCCATGACTGCCCAGTTTATCAAAGGAAGCTTAAACTGGAAAAACAACGAGTTGGTTTTTAGCAACCAAGACGTACAAGCCCAGTAATAAATGTTTTTGATTTGAAATGTGTCTACTTGAATATTTGTAGTTTGTTAGCAAATAAAGCAGAGCTCGAAAAAATGATAGAAGAAGTGGATCCGGACATTGTTTTATGCTCAAAAACACGTATAACTTCAGATATTCTTGATTCTGAAGTTAATATTACACCGTATATATTAATTCGCTGCGACTCTCATAATAGACATACGGGAGGGGTCGTTTTATTACTGAAAAAGGAAATCAAGTACAAAGTCAGGTTTAATCGATCAATTGATAGAAATGTATGGTGTGCTATAGTAAAATTAAAGCAAGTGGACATTAAGTGGCAAATAGGTGTGTTGTACCATTCCCCAAGCACTAGTTACAGTGAATTTTTAAATCACGTAGAGAGTATTTTATCAGAAGTATTAGAATCAGGTACGAATTCCCTTCTAGTTGGAGATTTCAATATAAACTTAAATATTAACTCTTCGAGTAGCTACAAACTGAATGAAATTTGTACACGTAGCGCAATTAAACAAAAAATAAATTTCAATGCAAGAGTCGCGGAAACTTCTCAAACAAAAATAGATTTATTATATACAAACGCTGATATACTGTCTTGTGTAAATCTTGAAGACCACAGAATATCCCATCACGAAATTATTTCATTTGCTATAAAAGTAAGTAATTCAAACCCGTTACGAAGAGCCATTTCATCAACATCCTGGGAGAATTATTCTGCCGATAACTTGACCACTCTACTGAGGAATTGTGATCTCATTTTAATACGAAGCATGAATGTCAACGACATGGTCAACTATATAAATACTTGTTTACTAGATTGTATGGGAATACTAACGTTTGAAAAAAACAGAACGGTAAAATTAAGAAATAAATGGTATGACCAAGAATTGACAGAATTGAATAAACTAAAATACCGGTTGCACTCACAAGCTAGAGCAACGGCTGACTATACCGAATATAACATGGTCGCGAAGTACTACAAAAAACTAATCAAATTTAAAAAGATTAAATACATGGAGAATAATATTGATGTCAATAGTTCAGATAGCAAGCTACTGTGGAAGCATCTTAAGCATGCTGTAAACTTAACGGGGCCACAAGAAAAGATCTTGACGGTGATCGTAAAAGGTGTGACATATGATACACCTCGCGATATTGCTGAAGCATTGAACTCCTTCTTTATAGATAGCATTGTTGATATAAACAGGGAAATTGAAGTTGTTCAGCGTCAGAACGACTTCCAATTTGCAGCTAGGTCATGTTTAACATTCGAAGAAATTACGGTTGAGGATGTTACACGTATAGCAAAAAGGTTCAAAAATAAAACTGGGGGGAAAAATTTACTTTCAGAAGGCGTAATTAAAGATTCGGTATCGTAATGGGTTTCTTCTATGCAACCGCTATAAACAAATCCATGACTACTGGAGTAGTGCCAGACATGTGGAAAATTTCGACAATAGTACCAATTAGGAAAGTAAAAGGTTCAATAATGGCAGAAGCACTAAGGCCGATAAATACATTGCCTCACATAGAAAAAATTCTAGAAATTGTAATAAAAAATCAACTGCTTAATTACTTAGAAAATAATAAAATCCTTATAAAGGGACAATCCGGTTTCCGAGAAAGGCACTCGTGCGAGACGGCCTTAAATTACGTCATATCTAGCTGGAAGGAAGAGCTGAGCCTAAAAAAACATATAGTAGCAGTTTTCATTGACCTGAAAAGAGCATTCGAAACAATTGATAGGAATATAATGCTCGATAAATTACAAAAACTTGGTATTAGGGAAAATGAATTGCAGTGGTTTAGAAGCTTCTTATCAGACCGGAAACAAAGAACAACCATCGAGTCAGTAGTCTCATCCGAGGCACAAGTGGACATAGGTTTACCACAAGGGTCGGTATTAGCACCAATCCTGTTCAAAATTTACATAAAAGATATATCATCAGCACTGAAATATAGTAAAGTCAGGTTGTTTGCAGATGATGCGCTACTTGAAGCAAATGAAACGGACATTTCAATAGCAAGGAGCAAAATGTAAGAAGATTTGGACTCATTGTATAGATGGCTTTGCATTAATAAACTCAAGCTTAACGTTAATAAAACTAAGTTCATGGTTTTATCTAGGACGACCAATAAAGAATAACTTAATTTAGATCTAAAAATAATGAATGCAAGCATTGAGGATGTCAAAATATTTAAGTACTTGGGGATCCTGATTGACAATAAACTGAGGTTTACGGATCATATTGATTATATTGTTGCCAAAATGGGCAAAAAAATTGGATTTTGGAAGAGATCGTGTAAACTTTTTAGTAAGAAATATAAGTTGAAAGTATATAGATCCATCATAGAACCGCACTTCTTATATTGCCCTACAATATTCTTTATTGCCAATGACACACAAGTAGACAGGTTACAAATTATGCAAAACAAAGCTATGAGATTTATATTGAATGTGAGGACGACATTTCCATAAAGAGTATGCTTGATGCACTAAACTGGTTGAGTGTGAAACAGTTGATATTTTACCATAGTATGAAATTTGTATTTTATATCAAGCATGGTAAATTACCAGCCTACCTAAGTGATAAACTTGTTTATGTGAATGAAACCCATTCTTACATAATCAGGGAAAATAATAATTTTAGATTACCTCTTCTCAAAACAGAAATGGACAAGCAAAATATATTTTACAAAGGTCTGAAATGTTTTAATGAACTATTTAATCATGTTAAAAATTGTGAAAACTTAAACACCTTCAAAAAAAGTTTATTAGAATATTGCAAAACCCTTCCAATAAGATAAAATATTTTGTATCTGTATTTCATGTTACAGATCCTTGAGCGTACATGGCAATCCAAATATACACAGAGGAACCTTATGCATCAGGTCAAAAATATATATCGCTCGCAATCAAATTGGGAAAGAATTCCGGAAAATATCATCCCAGACAAACAGTTGGAGTGTTCATGTGAATCACGTATATTCCTACAACAATGATATATTATAGTTGGTTGTGTGTACATAAAAGCTGGTACAGGGAGGATTGGAAACGCGTCCTTTCCAACCGTCCGATAAGAGTGGTTCGAGAACACGTCCTTCCAACCTCCCAATGAGATGACTCCAAGACTCACCCGTTGGGACCACCAGTTCCCGTGCTGATCGGAATCTCATGCATTCCGACACCCCAAACGCTAGAAATCCTATTATTATTAAAATATATTTATAATTTGTAATAATCTAAGTTTTAGGCTTAAAACGCCGTAATAATAAATAAATAATAATAATAATAATAAATGTCTTTATACCTTTTTGTAGGGTACTTGTGTTTCTTTTTCCGACTGCATTTAATTAATTAATTAATTCTCTTTCCAAAAATCATATTTGCATAACGTGCCTACACGACATGGATAAATGCGAGACAACTGAAAATATCCCTGGTGGAAAACATTAGGCATCCATTTTTTTCATTTCCAGCGAGTTACTCGCCACTCGTAGCAGACTGGTGGCTCTTATTATATTTATCCTCTTTGGTGCCTCTAAGAAATTTGGCAGTGCTTTCCACTGATGGAGCCATTAAGATGGCCGTCGAGTAAAGATTTAAATTGAAAACTAAGAAAATTAATGAAACTAATTAGTTTTAGATTTGGTAGCACTTTCAAAATTTTTTACAAAGAAATCCTATGTAAAAATTGCAGGAGGCCGAATACTTGAAAACTAAGTAGCGGCGGTCTCCGTGGTGTGATGGTAGCGTGCTCCGCCTACCACACCTTATGCCCTGGGTTCGCACCTCGGACAAAGCAACATCAAAATTTTAGAAATAAGGTTTTTAAATTAGAAGAAAATTTTTCTAAGCAGGGTCGCCCCTCGCCTGTGTTTGGCAAGCGCTCCGGGTAATTTCTGCCATGAAAAGCTCTCAGTGAAAACTCATCTGCCTTGCAGATGCCGTTCGGAGTCGGCATAAAACATGTAGGTCCCGTCCGGCCAATTCGTATGGAAAATCAAGAGGAGCACGACGCAAATTGGAAGAGAAGCTCGGCCTTAGATCTCTTCGGAGGTTATCGCGCCTTACATTTATTTTTTATTTATAAGTAGCTTGGCATAAGAAATATTTTAACTGTAACTAAGGCAGGAATACTTCTTGAAAGCGGTGTTTTATAAATTAATAACGAATAGGGATTGAAAAAATTTACTTTATATTCAGATTTTGAAGCAAATGTAAAAAAAAATTTGATTTCAAAACAAGTCTTTTGTGTTTTATTCTCGTAGGTACAGAACCCCATAAACTTCAATAACAACGCTGTTAACTAATTTCTAGTATCTAATTAAATGTACTCAGGTTCCGTTATTGCACAATTGAAACTTTTAAGACGTTTGATTTTTAATCTGAAGCCTGGGGCTAGATTCAGTGAATGTGAGTTTTTCAAAACTCACACTACGCTTTGGTATGAAATTTCAACGTTCAGGGGAAAAAGTATTTATTTATTTATTTTATTTATTACGACTCTTAGAGCCTAGATCAATACTTAAAAATAGTATTGCGTTAAATAACAATATGTATTATGTATGAGATTAAACTTGAATTTGTATTTGAATTTGAAACATGAATTTGAATTTGTATTTGAAACATGTAACGCAAATCCATTCGAATCCTAATATTTATTTTATATTCATTGACTTGTCGTGAGTATATAATCTTTTCTTAAATAAGTTATTATAACAATTCTTAATATTTGCAGGTAATTCGTTGAAACATTTTAACCCTTTTTAAAAAAGACTATTTTTTTTCAGACTCCTTTTGTAATTAGGTAATTTAAAATCATTTCTCTGCCTCGTATTTCTGTCATAAACCTCGTAGTTAAATTTAATATTTGTTTTTAGATAATCCGGCATATTTCCGGTTTTTATGTTGTATATAAACTTCATACTGTGGAAAAATATTTGCTGTTTTACGCTCATCTAATTCAAACTTTGTAGCATATCTTTCATGGGGGTATCAAAACGTTTACCTAGCATGAAGCGCATAGCTTTATTCTGCATTTTTTCTAGTTTATCAATTTGCGAATCTTTTAATATTAAGAAAATAGTAGAACAATATATGAAGTATGGCTCAATTATGGATCTATGTACTTTTGCTTTATAATAACTATTCAAGTTTCTACAGGTTCTTTGAATGAAATAAATTTTTTTACCTCTTATATAAGCAACATGGCCATAAAATTTTAGTTTACAATCTATTTGAATGCCGAGATATTTAATCGTCTGCACCTCTTCGATTTTAGTATTATTTATTTTAATAGTTTCAAAAGGGAGTGCCCCTAAATCCAAAAAAAGAAAAATCCCCAAACACAGAATCCCCAGCTAAAAAAAAATCCCAAATACATAATCCCAAAATTTAAAATCCCATAACGAAAATCCCCAACACAAAATCCCCGCGCTTTTTTTGGGGCTAAATCCCCAAATCTTTTTTGAGGAAATATCAAAAAACCTCAAACAAAAAATCACAAAAATTTGTATTAAATCATAAAATTCTGACGCGTATAAACATAATTACGCATTTATGTATGTATATATATGTAAGTATGATAAAATATATAAGCATAAAGTAAAATGATGGGGAATAACCAAACGGTACACGTTCTATTTGCATTGTGTTTTCATATCTTCTTTCTGTTCTAACCATGTTAATGTTTTAATGCGGATTTGACAACATATTCCCAATATACATCAGTGGCACAGAGGCTAATGTCTCAAACTACCATGCAAAAGTCGTCGGTTCAACGCCAGATCACGGATTTAAATTTTTTTTTTATTGAATTTTGGAAGGCCATGTTTATAAATTTATTATTAAAAAATCTATGAAAAAATATTAAAAAATTTAAATGAAATACCTAGATCTGGCAGTGAACCGACGATGAGAAAATATCGCAAAATGCAGAAAGAAGTTCGTCTACATGATTGCAATTACATTGTTTGAATATCATTTTAAAGTGAATATTGCGCTTATTATTATATAAATTAAAAAGAAAAAAATGGAAGTTGTTATCAAAACAAATAAAGGCAACGACAAAATATTTTTGAATGGTTTTGATTACCACTTCCATTCAAAAAATAAGACAAAAGAAATTCGTTGGTCGTGCTCGCAAAGGAAATCCCTGTTGTGCAAAGGTTATGTTATAACAAAATTAAACGATGGTCAATATGTTGTTCACCGGGGTCCTACCACGCATAATCACGATACAAAGGCCTATCATTTGGCAATCTCTAACTCCAATAATAAAGTGACAGATCTGGGATCATCATCTCCTCTGGAACCTTCCCAAATTATAAGAGAAACCATTGTAGAATGTCCGTCTGAATGTCGCGTGTAACTGCCTTCGAAACAGGCACAAAATTCTAAAATAAGTCGTATTCGAAAAACAACAAACACTAGCAGAGAACCAGAAACTCTACAGGACATAAACATACCAGAGGACTTGAAGTACTTGGAAGGAAATCTGTTCGTTTTGAGTGATTGGGATTTTGATGGAAGCAAAAATATTATTATGGGCGCATGGGATTCGTTAAGGGAATTAGGAAGATCACGGTGCTGGGTGATGGATGGAACATTTTTTGTAGTGCCGACAGCTTTTTGTCCGCTTTTCACCATTCAAGGGCTAATTGATGGTCAATTTCTTCCTCTAGTTTTTTGCTTGATGAGTAAAAGATCTAAGAAGGCGTATAATGAATTCTTTCACCAGCTATTTAATTTGGCTTTAGCTCAAAATATTAATTTAAATCCAGAAAGGATTATAATAGATTTTGAGCAAACCATCTCGACTATGGCAAAAGAATATTTTCCTGATGCTCAATACAATGGATGTTTGTTCCACTTCGGCCAGATCATTTGGAGACGAGTTCAGAAAAAAGGGTTTGCTCAAAAATATGACAATGATGAAGGGTTCAGCATAGCAATTCGTATGCTGAAAAGTTTATAATTTGTTCCTCCAAAAAATGTTTTTGGTTATTGTACTGAATTAGGGAAAGCTGGACGATATGGATTTTAAAAAAAATTGTGAGTGGTTTAAACAAAATTACATAAAATCGAATAAAAATTTGGGTGCATCCAAATATAACCCGACATTTTGGTGTGTTTCGGATTCATTTAAAGACAATTTTCCACGCACTCAAAACTCTGTCGCGGCTTGGCACCGTAGGCTCAAAGTAGTTGTAGGGGGAAAAAATGTGGTGCATATGAAATAATAAGACAATTAAGGAAAGATATGATTGAAATAAGGACAAATATAGAAAAGATGCAAACAGGCGCAAGTATACGAAAAAATAGAAAAATGTGGAACGAGTAAAAAAGATTAAAAAAGTTGTTAAACATCGTTTGAATTTAGAGAAGCTTTCCTATTTGAAATCCGTAGCTTATAATATCTCTCTTTGTAATTAAAATTTGGATATTTTCCCTAAATTTTTTTTTTTTTTGGCAAATGAAGTGTATTTTTCCATTTATTGTTTATGTATGTATGTATTTATAATTTGTAAAAACAAAAAAAAAAAAAAAGATGTCCCGGTGTTTATCTGCAATGCAATGTTTTTTGAATTTTTTTGTTATGGAAATACTATATTAATTGTATTTATAAGTTATTGCGTTGCACTGTATTTGCTTTAATGTGCCCAAAAAATATTTGTCAAATCATCAATATTGAAGTGTTAATTTGGAAATAGAATAAACATAGCTATCGCCGCGATTTTAAACCTAATTTAAATGTTTTTCACACAGAAAATGGGGATTTCGTGTTAGGGATTTTGATTATGGGATTTTGATTTTGTGGATAAAGGGGGTAACCCTTTCAAAATAAGCAATATTCTTCCTTGTTATTACCATATATTTAGTTTTTTCAATATTAATTTTTAGTCTGTTACCACACAGCCAAATATAGAGAGCATAACTTTGTAGTTTTTCTCTTATTTCATGTTCATTCCAACCATTTATGGAAATTAGTGCATCATCCGCGAATAGTTTTATGGTACTGAATTTCAATATAGACTTAATATCATTAATATAAATATTAAATAAAATTGGAGCTAGCACAGAGCCTTGGGGTAAACCAGTCTTAACGTGAACTTCGTTCGATAATGCTAAACCAATTATTGTTCTTTGCTTACGATTTGTTAAGAAATTATCAAACCAGTCTAACTCAGCGTCTTTAATACCAATGCTTGATAATTTTTCTAATAATATTTTCTGATCGAAAGGCTCTTTTGAGATCAATGAATACTGCAATGATCGACTTTTTGTTATTAAGTTCTCCTTTCCATTCAGCTATAACCATGTTTAAAGCTGTTTCGCAAAAATGATTTTGTCGAAACCCGGACTGTGGAGGTATAAGTATCTTATTATTTTCTAAATATTGAACTAATTGATTTTTAACTACCAGCTCTAAAATTATCTCATCACTGGACAAAGTATTTATTGGTCTCAGCTCCTCTGCTTTAATAGTATTTGCAACTTTTTCTATTGGAACTATAATCGAGGTTTTGCAAATGGTGGGAAATATGCCACTGCTTAAACTTTCATTTATAATTTGAGCATAGAAATAACATAAATATGGTTTTACGTCTTTCACAACTTTGGATTAAGCCTCCTATTCGCTAAGTTAATTAAAATTTTGTATAGGAAACCATGGAAACATCCTGAAATTTTATATTTAACAACGACTACGACACGTTTGTGAATTGCTTGTATCACAATCAAATAAAACAAAAATTTGGTCTTTTTTTCTGAGATTTGGTCCTTTTTTCGATGAACTTTGGTTCCAAATGAAAACATGGTGTGGCAACCGTGCAGCGAATGCTATATATGTACGTATGTGTCGCATCATGATAGCGAACAACCACAAACACTGCATTTTTTGGCAAAAATGTTACCTTTGTTTAAACAATTTTGCTAATATAAGAAAGGAATCAAGTATTTTTTTTTATGCACACCGAAGGTAACTACGTAACATCGAAAGCATATCCTATGCTCGGATTTGTACGGCGCAATGCTTCAAAATTCTCAGACCCCTATACCTTTAAGCTGCTCTACACGTCATACGTTAGATCTCATCTTGAATATGCGGTCATTTGGAGACCAAGCAACCAAACGGCCATTTGTAGAATTGAGAGAATTCAAAAAATTGTCCTTAAATATGTCCTTGGGCCGTTAAACTTTTCGGAGCCGATTCCTCTACTCTTCATGTCTCTTACTTTTAAGCCTCAAGTCTTTGGAAAATCGTAGATCTTTACTGTGCTTGTCATTCATGTATAATATTATTAATGGCTACATTGATTGCCCATATTTGCTGGAAAGGATTCGATTTAATGTTCCTCAGAGATCTCTCAGAAATTCCTTTCCATTTTATTACGATTATTTCAGAACGAATTACGCTGGTAATGCTCCCATTACGCGTGCTATTCGGGAGCTTAACTCAATAAGTAATTCCGTTGCTCTTGATTTTTTATACAAAGGGCTGAATTTATGAATATTTTGAAGTCTGCTTTCTAGGTACACCGATTACTTTTAGGCATAAGTATTTCTTAAATTTTCATTGTATCATAATCTGTAAGGATTAAAATTCATAATAAACGGCTACCTCCCTGATCTTTCCAGTTTTTTTCTCCTCGCGAAACCTGGCATTATCACCGACTAAATCTTCCGCGACCTTATTTACAACATGGACGTCCCAAATGTCGACCATTTTGAACATCCACGTCGATGGCTCTACGCTACCGACTGTCCTACACCCCAAAATCTTGGGTGTAACGGTTGATCAGGATCTACATTTTGGTGAGCACGCAGCCGCAATTGTTCCGAGAATTCAGAGCCGTAACAAAATCCTCAAATCCCTTGCTGGCAGTACCTGGGAAAAGATAAAGAAACGCTCATGACTACATACAAAGCAATTAGCCAGCCGATTACGTGCTACGCGTCACCCATATGGTCGCCAAGCCTAAAAATTACCCACTGGAAGAAGCTACAGGCCTGACAAAATACTGCTCTCAGAATTGCCACGGGCTGTCTTCTTATGTCCCCAGAACACCATCTGCATAAGAGGCGAGAATACTCCCCATCAGGGAAAGAAACGAGATGCTGACCAAACAGTTCCTGTTGAATACCCAGAAACCTGGGCATCCCAACAGACATCTGATTGACGAGCCAGCACTACCTAGGGGCTTAAGGAGTCATCTCCGTAAGCATTTTGAGGAAATACGGCACCTGAGAACTCAGCCGTATGAAGCAAAAAAACACAAGCAGTTCCTTGGTGAACTCCACAAACAGACGTCGGACCTTTATGCCGGGAATTGCCCGGTGAAGCCAGTACTCAGGGAACAGTACCCAAAACTTGAGGAAGTGGAACGCATACTCCCCAGGGAAACGCGTGTCACTCTGGCTCAACTTCGTTCTGGATACTGTAACAGGTTAAACTCTTACCTATCCAGAATCAACCCCGACATACAAAATGTATGCCCCGCTTGCAATGTGCCCCCACATGACACCAACTATCTCTTTAATTGTAATGTGGAACCAACGCCTCTAACACCCCTTTCCCTATGATCCACCCCTGTTGAAACAGCAAGTTTCCTTGGACTCCCGTTAGAGGATATTGATGACAGTTTGTGATCGGTCGCGTCTGTTAGGTGGGGCGAAGCACTGCTACAACAACAACATTAAAATTCATAGACTTAAACAAATAAATAAATAAATAAATATTTCAAAGTTTTATTGCAAAGAAGAAATATTCCAATCGATTCATCCGTTTTAGGCAATTTTTAGAATTTCTCCTCGTACCTTAAGGAATATCATAAAAAAAAAAAAATATTTAGCGAAATCTGTCCAACCGTTCTCGAGATTCGCGCTTATTTTACAATTCAGTGGCTTATTTTTATATTACAGATTTTATCTATAATGTACCGAGTGAAAACAAAAGATTTTTTATTGTATAACCTTGACTTGAATTAAGATGTACGAGCCGGACCCGTGTGCATCTTGAGCAACCAGTATAAAAGTCTCTTATCAAATATCAACAGAAATCAGCTGTTCTATCAATCAATTAAAACTTGAAGCTCGCGCTGCCATCTGGCGTATAAATAAATAAATAAATGTAAGGCACGATAACCTCCGAAGAGATCTAAGGCCGAGCTTCTCTTCCAATTTGCGTCTTGCTCCTCTTGATTTTCCCTAAAAATTGGCCGGACGGGACCTACATGTTTTATTCCGACTCCGAACGGCATCTGCAAGAACTTTTCATGGCAGAAATACACTCGGAGCGCTTGCCAGACACTGCCGAGGGGCGACCCCGCTTAGAAAAATTTTCTTCTAATTGAAAAACCTTATTTCTAAAATTTTGATGTTGCGTTGCCCGGGGTTTGAACCCAGGGCATATGGTGTGGTAGGCGGAGCCCGCTACCATCACACCACGGTAGCCGCCAACTGCCGGCAATGCAGTGCAAATATTCTCAATAGGGCCATAGTACAAATAGATTTCTTGGTGTGCTCACAATAGTTTATTTTTTACAATTATTTTAATAAAATATAGCTAAACAAAAGCACTACGACCAAAATTGCCCGAAGCTCGCTTATAGCCCGAATCTCCATCTTTATAACCAAAATCTTATTTGTATATTTGGATTCCAAATAGGAGCGAAAAAGGGACATAATAACAGCAATTAGAAATAATATATATGATGATTATTGTTATTCCTGAAATTTTGACTGAAACGTTTTTACTTATCTTTTATTCACATGGCTCAATAAGGTATAAATAGCGCCCGCAAAATTGATCTCGATGTACTTTATTCTTAAAAAGTGGTGCGAAAGTTCTTAAATTATGAATTTGCGCATTTATTTGGCGATCCTGTTTGTCGTTGTTCTTAGCTGCCTTTTATCCTATACGAATGCGCAGTTTCGCATCGTAAATGGCGAAAATATAGGAATAGAGGCCAGGTCATACTCTCCCAGCAAACACAGTTTCTACCGTTAGAGAAATATTGTAATTTTATATTAGAATTATAATGTAGTTCTCTAATGCATTTCGAATCGAAAACTAGGTTGGAGAACTAGGTTAGAATTCGACTGTGAAACGATTCGAATAACACTAGAAATGCGATGTTATGATTATCGTCACAGTTATCGATTATTTGCACGACATGATCACTCATTCTTAGTATTATACAAACAAAATAAAAATAGTGGATAATAATAAATACTAGTAAGTGAAAATGAATCCAAAAAGTTAAAAAGGGAAAGCGAGCAGATTATTGAAGTGATATTTGAATGGCATGAAGAAAACGCTTCATCATTCGTACCTCGAACTAACGGTGATTATTATAATAGAAAAAGCCTTTGAAATATGTCCATTCTTAATACATTATATTATAACCAAATAAACGTATTTGATATAACAAAACAATGCAAATTTCGCTGATTTTAAATAATTGAACTTAATTGAACATCACTTCAAAATTCTCATTCGAAACTCATTAGAATTTGACGTTAGAATTCGATTAGAATTCTAACCCTTTTCTCGATATCGAGAACGAAATCCCGTTTTTGTCGAGAATGCTATAATTCGCGACAGTTTCGCAAATCGTCTTCTACCCTTCTAACCTAAATGTTTGTTGGGCTGTAGCAATATTTATTTGTTCCGTGTATAAGTGCGTTGGTTCCTTAATCACTTTGAAATTGTTGGTTACAGTTGCGCCTTCGGTATCCTGGAAACGATGGAGCGATCTTGAGGCTCTAGCTGGTGTATCCATATACGTGAAATAAGCAAAGGGCAATAACGGAAAGTTCTGAGTGCAGTTGATGATGATGATTATACAGTAGGTCAAAATATATGGATATAGCAGTGGTTATATTGGACGAACCAAAGTAGTGTGACAGTAAAACCAGTAAATCTTTGCGATTCCGTATTAGTACCTGGCGTGGATACGAAAGTTAGTGGATGGGGCTAGGAATCATTTAGTCGGAAAATTATCAGTAATTATTTTCTCAAAACTACTAAAATATTTATAGCACGAAGGGATGAATGCCAGTACCAATTGAACAGATTAGAAACACCGGCAAGTCTACCAGAAATAATCATTTGTGCTGGATTTAGTGGAAGTGTTCTTGATCCTGGAGATTCTGGAGCAGGAGCAATTGTGAGTAACCAATTTTGCGCGGTGGCACAAGGTAGTTGTGATAGTTTCAGTGTTTCGAATTTATTTACAGATGTAACAAAATAAAACAGTTGCAGACCTTTTAAGATCCAACATAGAATAAAGGGTGCTGTTATAAATTCACTGTTGAGTTGAATATCACTCTTACTCGACAGAACACCGAATTGGGAAACATTTTGAGATAGGTCGTTTTCGAAACAACAGTTGAGATATGGTGACATTCCACTCAACAGTCGAACTGGCGATATTTGTTTTATATATTACTAGCCTTTACCCGCGACCCCGTCCGCAAGGAGAAAATTTAATATATGGGCTATTCACGTTAGCCTGCTTATCAAGTTATCTGTTTAAAATTGTTTTTCTGTCTAATGCATTTTATTTTTGTAATTGAGTAAAAAAAAGATCTAAATGAGCTGATAACCTGATAGGATCCCCAAATGATCCCCACATTATCCAGAAAAAGCCACGAAATGACCCCGATTATATTGTGGACGGATACCGAAAACAATCTAGAAATTCCCCGGAAGGCTCTCCAAAAGTTCCCGCAATAGTCACAAAAAATCCGACATGACAACAACAAGATTCTAGAAATAGTCCCGGAAAAGTTCCAAAATGACCCTGGCGGGATCCCGGACGGATACCGAAAACCATCCAGAAATGATGCCGAAAGGGTCCCCAAATGATCCCGTATCAGTTGAGAAAAATACCCGAAATGACCAGACGGGATCCCAGACGGATCCCGAAAGCCATCTAGAAATGATGCAGAAAGGTACCCCAAATAATCCCGAAATAGCCCCGAAATAGTCTCGAAATGACCCGGACGGCATCCCGGACGGATCCCGAAAACTATTCAGAAATAATGCAGGAAAGGTCCCAAAATGATCCCCTAATAATCCCGAAATGACCCTGATGGGATCCCGGACGGATACCGAAAACCATCCACAAATGATGCCGAAAGGATCCCCAAAGATCCCGTATTAGACGCGAAAAAGTCCCGACATGACCCGACGGGATCCCGAACGGATCGCCAAAACCATCAAGAAATGATGTCGGAAGGTACCCCAAATGATCTCAAAAATTCCTGAAATGACCCCGACGGGATCCCGGACGAATCCCGAAAACAACCCAGAAATGATGCCGTAGAGGTCCCAAAATGATCCCCTAATAGTCCCGAAATGACCTCGTCGGGATCTCGGACGAATCCCGAAAACAACCCAGAAATAATGCCAGAAGGTACCCCAAATGATCCCGAAAAAGTCGCGAAATGTCCCCGACGGGATCCCGGACGAATCCCGAAAACTATCCAGAAATGATGCCGGAAAGGTCCCTAAATGATCCCCTAATAGTCCCGGAACGACCCTGACGGGATCCCGGGCGGATCCAGAAAACCATCCAGAAATGATGCCGAAAGGGTCCCCAAATGATCCCGTATTAGTCGCGAAAAAGTCCCGACATGACCCGACGGGATCCCGAACGGATCGCCAAAACCATCTAGAAATGATGCCGGAAGGTACCCCAAATGATCCCGAAAAATTTCTGAAATGACCCCGACGGGATCCCGGAAGAATCCCGAAAACAACCTAGAAATGATGCCAGAAGGTACCCCAAATGATCCCGAAAAAGTCGCGAAATGTCCCCGACGGGATCCCGGACGGATCCCGAAAACCATCCAGAAATGATTACGGAAGGGACCCAAAATGACCCCGAAAGGTGTCGTAGTGATCACGGAAACCATAAAGAATTTATCTCTCAAAGGTACGCAAATGATCCCGAAAATACCCCGACGAGATGCCGGACGGATCCCGAAAACAATACATAAATGATCCCGGAAGGGACCCAAAACGATCCCGAAAAAGTCCCGAAATGACCCCGGCGGGATCCCGGACGGATCCCGAAAACCATCCAGAAATGATCCCGGAAGGGTTTCGATATGACCCTAACCAGGTTAATAAGGCAGCAGGCGCGTTGGAGCGAATGAAGAGTTACAAAGAAACATACAGGTAAAGCTAATAAAACCGTACTAATAAAAACAACTGAAGGGGCGGATGGCGGGAGGAGAAGGACCGCTGCTCTTTTTCCCAAAATTGTCTAGATCTCGATTTGTATGTGCCAGATACCAAAAACTATTGATTTTGGAGAAAATGTATATTGAGTTATAACAATTTAAAGATTTTACACCAGAGGGGGTGAGAAGGGGGGAGTCCCCCTGTCACTGCTCATTTTGTAAGCCCTCGATTTATTTGACCTATTGAGTTGTAATATTGGTGAAGGTCAGTAAAGGTAAAATTATAATGTGTAAAAATTATTAAAAAGTAATTGTTCGAAGGGGTCGTGGGATCCCTACCCTCCTTTCCATGCTCGAAAAAAATTTCGCTAGTAGACTATTGTGTGTGTCCCAAATTTCATCAAAATCCGTGTAGCCATTTTGGCGTGATTCAGTCACAAAGACGAAAAAATACAATAATTAAATTATAACTGTTCCTAGGGGGCGGGGACCTTCCCCCTTTCCAAAAGAATATAGCTAGTAGATCCTTCTAGACTATTGGCTATATGTGTGCAAAATTTCATCCAAATCCGTCGAGCCGTTCTTGCGTGATTGAGTCACAAAGACAAACGTCTGGACAAACATCCAAACATCCAAACATCTAAACATCCAAACTTTCCCATCTATAATATATACTAGCCTTTACCCGCGGCCCCGTCCGCAAGGAGAAAATGAAATATGTGGGCTATTCACGTTAGCCTGCTTATAAAGTTATCTGTTTAACATTTTTTTTCTGTCTAATGCATTTTATTTTTGTAATTGAGTAAAAAAAAGAACTTTATGAGCTGATAACCTGATAGGATACCAAAATGATAACGAAATTATCCAGAAAAAGCCACGAAATGACCCCGACGCTATCGCGGACGGATCCCGAAAAACATCCAGAAACGCCCCGGAAGTGTCTCAAAAAGTTCCCGAAGTAGTGCCAAAAAAAACCCGAAATGACAACGACACGATTCTAGACTTGTCCAGAGAACCACACAGAAATGATCCCTGAAGGGTACCAAATTTATCCCGAAATAGTCCCGAAAAAGTTCCGAAATTACCCTGACGGGCTCCCGGACGGATCTCAAAAACCATCCCGGAAGGGTTCCTAAATTATTCCGACATAGTCCAGAAAAAGCTCCGAAAAAGTTCCGAAATGACCCCGAGGGATCCACAACGGATAGCGAAAACCATAAAGAAATGATTCCGGAAGGGTCCCGAAATAGGCCGAAAATGACCCCGATGGAATCCCGCACGGCTCCAAATGTGATCCCGGAAGGGTTTCAAAACTATCCCGAAAAAGTAACAATAAAAATCTCAAAATGAATCTTACGGCATCCTGGACGGATCCAGAAATGATCCCAACATGGTCCCGAAATGACCCTGATGGATCTGACAAACGATTAAGAATTGATTCCGGAAGGGTCCTCAAATGATCCTGAAATAGTCCCGAAAAAGTCCCGAAATTACCCTGATGGGTTCCCGTACAGATCCCGAAATCCATCCAGAAGTGATGCCGGAAGGGTCCAAAAATGATCCCGTATTGTCCCCGAAAAAGTCCCTAAATGACCCCGACGGGATCCCGGACGGATCCCCAAAACTATCTAGAAATGATGAAGGAAGGTACCCAAAATGATTCCGAAAAAGTCGTGAAATAACCCCGACGGAATTCCGGGCGGATCCCGAAAACCATCCAGAAATGATCCCGAAATAGTCCCGAAGAAGTCCCGAAATGTCCCTGAAGGGATCTCAAACGGCCCCCTAACTGACCCCGCCGGGATCCCGGACAGATCCCGAAATCCATCCAGGAATCATTTTGGCCCAAAATGATTCCGAAATAGTTTCGGAAAAGTCCATAAATTACCCTGACGGGATCCCGGACGTATCCTGAAAACTATGCTTAAATGACCCCAAAAAAATCCCGAAATGACCCCGACGGGATCTCGGACGGATCCCCAATACTATCTAGAAATGATGAAGGAAGGTACCCAAAATGATTCCGAAAAAGTCCTGAAATAACCCCGACCGGATTCCGGACGGATCCCGAAGACCATCCTGAAATGATGCCGAAAGGTACACCAAATGATCCCGAAATGATCCCGACGGGATCCCCTACGGATCCCGAAAACCATGCAGAAATGATGCCGGAAGGGACACAAATGATCCCGAAAGAGTCCTGAAATGACCCTGACGGGACCCCGAACGGATCCCGAAAACCATCCAGAAATGATGTCGGTAGGTACCCCAAATGATCCCGAAATAGTTCCGAAATGACCCCGTCGGGATCCCGGAAACTATTCAGAACTGATGCCGGAAAGGTCCTCAAATGATCCCGTATTAGTTGAGAAAAATTCCCGAAATGACCCCGACGGGGTCCCTTACGGATCCCGAAAACCCTCCAGAAATGATGCCGAGAGGTACACCAAATGATCCCGAAATAGTCCCGAAATGACCCCGACGGGATCCCGGACTGATCCCGAAAATTATCCAGAGATGATGCCGGAAAGGTCCTCAAATGATCCCTTAATAGTCCCGAAATCACCCTGAAGGGATCCCCGACGGATCCGGGAAACTATCCAGAAATGACGCCGGAGAGGTTCCCAAATGATCCCCAAATAGTGCCGAAATGACCCTGACGGGATCCCGGAAGGATCCCGAAAATCATCCAGAAATGAAGGCGAAAGGGTCCCCAAATGATCCCGTATTAGTGGCGAAAAAGTCTCGAAATGACCTCGACGGGATCCCGGACTGATACAGAAAACCATCTAGAAATGATGCCGGAAGGGAACCCAAATGATCCCCAAATAGTGCCGAAATGATCCCGACGGGATCCCCTACGGATCCCGAAAACCATGCAGAAATGATGCCGGAAGGGACCCAAATGATCCCGAAAAAGTCCTGAAATGAATCCGACGGGATCCCGGACGACTCCCGAAAACCATCCAGAAATGATGCCGGAAGGGAACCCAAATGATACCGAAAAAGTCTCGAAATGACCCCGACGGGATCCCTAACGGATACCGAAAACCATCCAGTAATGATGCCGGAAAGTCCTAAATGATCACCTAATAGTCCCGAAATGACGCTGACGGGATCCCGGACGAGTCCCGAAAACCATCCAGAATTGATGCCGAAAAGTCCC
Organism: Eurosta solidaginis; assembly: GCF_040869045.1. Taxonomy (NCBI): domain Eukaryota; kingdom Metazoa; phylum Arthropoda; class Insecta; order Diptera; family Tephritidae; genus Eurosta; species Eurosta solidaginis. The sequence goes on from NC_090319.1 coordinate 293,381,974, forward strand.
CAAATCATCCCGTATTAGTCGAGAAAAAGTCCCGAAATGACCCCGACGGGATCCCGGACCGATCCCAAAAACCATCTAGAAATTATGCCGGAAAGGTCCTCAAATGATCCCGTATTGGTCGAGAAAAAGTCCCGGAACTGATCCCGAAAGCTATCCAGAAATGATGCCGGAAAGTTCCTCAAATGATCTCTTAATAGTCCCGAAATGAACCTGAAGGGATCCCCGACGGATCCCGGAAACTATCCAGAAATTATGCCGGAAAGATTCCCAAATGATCCACAAATAGTGCCGAAATGACCATGACGAGATCCCGGACGGATCCCGAAAACCATCCAGAAATGATGGCGAAAGGGCCCCCAAATGATCCCGTATTAGTGGCGAAAAAGTCCTGATATGACCCCGACGGGATCACGGACCAATTTCGAAAACCATCCAGAAATGATGCCGAAAGGGAACCCAAATGATCCCGAAAAACTCCCGAAATGACCCCGACGGAATCCCGAACGTATACCGAAAACAATCCAGAAATGATGCCGGAAAGGTCCTCAAATGATCCCTTAATAGTCCCGAAATGATCCTGAAGGGATCCCGACGGATCCCGGAAACTATCCAGAAATGATGCCGGAAAGGTTCCCAAATGATCCCCAAATAGTGCCGAAATGACCATGACGAGATCCCGGACGGATCCCGAAAACCATCCAGAAATGAAGGCGAAAGGGCCCCCAAATGATCCCGTATTAGTGGCGAAAAAGCCCTGAAATGAATCCGGCGGTATTTACTTATTTATTTATATTTATTTATTTATTTATTTATTTATTTACCAACGTAGTACAGAGTAAGACCAGATATAGTCTTTTAGAAGTACTAAGTATTAAACATAAAACAGTGTAAATATGTATATTCTAACTTAAATCTCAATAACAAATTTAGAATACGTCTAACCTTAACGAAAGAAAAGATAGTCAAGATCAAAGTGGGAAAGGGGGAAAGAAAAGAGAAGCAGGTATCTTAAACACACTTACAATGTTTTTGCATTGTTTTCATACAGCTTTGAAGTACTTGAGTATTACATCCTTGTAGTTGAATCTATTTAGTCCAGCCTTCACATTATCTGGGATTGAATTCCATAATTTAACCGCGCTAATGAAAAATAGTCTAGATGAAGTTAAGTAATTGTGCGATGGTACGACCAGACTCTGATGTCTCAGTGATCTCACTGGTCTCAACCTTTCGAATAAGTAATTTGGTGTCTTCCACAATAATAATTTGTATATAAAGATACAATTCCTGGCGGCTAGATAATTTTCAAGGCTGCACCCAAGAATTTTCGTTCGCCAGGCAGATATGTGATCATATCTACCAATCCCGTAAACGTATCTCGTAGCATTGTTAAACGCTACAGCAACTTTGTTGTATGACACTGAGTCCATCTTACCATATACTGTATCGGCGTACGTTATAAGTGGCATAATTAACTGCAGCACAAGTTTTCGCCTGGTTTCAACGGGTGTGAATGGGGCCGAGACTCTTAACTTCCGTAATATGGCATAAATATTGGTAACTACCCTGTTGACATGGTTTACAGTTCACAATAAAACCTAGAATTGTTACTCTGTCAACAAATTTAAGTGGACTAGTTCCAATATACAACGCAGGAAGGTCAATATTATATACAACACTATGACATATAGGCAAGACATAAGACTTGGATGCATTCAAACACAACGAATTTTCACTAGCCCAAAGAGAGATTGCAGACAGATCATTATTAATTTTGAAACATAAATCTTCAACAAGACCGATACGACTTGACAAATGTAACTGCATATCATCGGCATATGCATGAATATTGACATACTGGCACACATCAAAAATATCATTCACAAATAGACTAAACAGAAGTGGCCCAAGGACCGACCCTTGCGGTACGCCAGCATACACAGGTTTAGACTGCGACAAAGAATTTCCTGATTTAACTTTCTGCGTTCTATCCTTAAGATAACTGGCAATAAGCTTGACTGAGCTATCCTCAAATCCGAAGTAATACTTCAGCTTCGTACATAGCAGCTCATGATTCACAGAATCAAATGCTTTGGAGAAATCTAGTAAACAAAGAAGTGTTAGGTCGCCAGTATCAAAACTAGTTCTTATATCATCCAATACTTTAACCATTGCTGTAGAGCAGCTGTGCTTTGGTCTGAAGCCAGATTGCAACGGACTGAGTAATTTATTTTGCTGGATAAAGTAAGAAATTTGTGCTGCCATTAAATTTTCACATACCTTCGAAAATGTAGGCAGTATGCTGATAGGCCTATAATCACCTGCACACGTAGCATTAGTTTTTTTTGCAATAGGAAGAATAATTGCTTTCTTCCACATCGTGGGAAAACATGAAGAGGTGAAGCAGTAATTTATGATGTGAGTAAGCGGACCTAGTATAAACTCTATTACGATCTTAATAAATCTTAGAGAGATTCCATCCTCCCCCAAAGCATTCGATTTTATACTTAATAAAGCCTTCAAAACATCAACCTCGCCAATTGTATCAAATTAAAATTTGTTATCAGGGCCGATATAGGAGGAGTAATCTTTTAGCAGGGCTGGAGCATTGACGTCATTGTTAGTGCTAACAAAAAAGTCATTTAGTTCATCCACATCTATTTCACACTTAGTAGTATCCTTGCCATGTATTTTAAACCTTTTTAAGTTTCTCCACAACTCCTTGGATGGAAGTGAGGGATCTAGCTTTGATTTACTGTACCTACACTTTGCCTGCCTGATAATAGCTGTTGTTTCATTTCGCACTTCTTTGACGGTTCTTAATAGCCGATCGAACTCTCGAATTGTACCAGGGACACGAACTGTTAATAACATTTGCACAACGAATAGGCACATGCACATTAAACAATCTGGTCAAGTTATTATTAAGAAAATCTAACTTGGTATCAACCGTGTCAAGAAACCAACAGTCAGTCCAATCAACACCACATATATCGGAGTACAACGCATTAACATTCAACGATTTAAAATCACGATACACAAACGTACAATCTAAATCAGAACGGTTCATTTCAACATCTATAGTACAGAAAATCAAATCATGGTCAGAAACAAAGCATATTTCTCAAATTTTAGGACGTGCCAGGGATCACAAGTTACAAAATAATCAAGAAGACTGGGTACAGAATTATTATCAAATCTCGTCGGGTTAGCACTATTGACAACACATAGACCTGCTGTTGCAAGCTGGTCAAGTAGTTTACTACTGTAGGAATCATTAACAAGTGGGTTCACATTAAAATCACCACAAATCAAAATACGTTCATAATCAATTACAAATTCGGACAAATCAACAAAAAATGATTCTAATGAAAAAGTTTTTTTGGGGTTGTAAAGACATATTACCATAATTTTATTTACTCCATCTGACAGTTCAGTGAAAATATATTCAGCATCACAGGAATTAGAAGTTTTTAATAGTCTAGATCTGAGTGTTTTTTTACAGTACACTGCAACTCCTCCTCCTTTTTTGTACCTACGATCATTCCGAAATAGATTGTACCCATTAATCGAAAAGTTGAGATCAGGAATCTCACTGCAGAACCATGTTTCAGAGACACAAATCACATCCACCGCAGAATCCTCAAAAACATACCTAACAAAATCGAGTTTGTCATGGCTAAGGCTACGAGCATTAAAATGTACTGCATTGAAGCCATGATTTTGCTTACAAAAAATATCAATCAAAATTCTTTCATTTTCATTAGCACCAGGGCGAGATCTATGGAATGACACCATACACATAAAGCTGAACCAAAACAGATCGAACCAAAGGCAGGCAAGCAACACGCATCTGTGTACAAGAGACCAAGGCAAAAACAATGGAGGAATGACAAAATAAAGAACGACAGACAATTAAACACATGATTTAAAAATAGAGAAAAAAACGGTAGTGACAACAATTAAACATATGATAGGATGAGAGTGTAGGAGGACAGTAGATTGTTTGAAAAAGAAGATTAGAGAAAAAATAAAGAGAATATATAATATTAGATACACTTAACATTAATCATACATAATCAGGTGTCTGCAGCAATACTCTCGATATCAGTCACCTGGAAAGATTTACAATTTGGACGTACACGAACATACACATATCCACGAACTGATAAAGCAGCAACGAGGTTTTTCTCTCTTCTCAACTGCATTGCAAAATGGATTAGCTCACGATTGTTTTTGGTTAGGCACTCATGTATTTGTATTTTCTCGTCCGAATTTATTCCTACATCACGATGCATTAGTGGACGCTTATTCTCTTTGCAAAAACGGGCCACTGCTTTAAAGAGTGTAGATCGATCATCAGAAGAGCTCAGTCGCACAATGACAGATGCAGGTGTTTTGCTGTTGTTTTTGTTAGGCACACGAAACGCCGAGGAAATAGGCAATACTGGCACCTTCAATGATTGGCACATTTTGTTAACAGTGCCTTTAATGCTTTCACCATCACTGACGGGGAGGCCATTAATTATTATGTCACTGGAGACAGATTTGTCTTGGCATTCATTTAACTCTTTTTTTAGTAGCACAATTTCCTTTCGCAGTTGTTCATTGCATTCAACCTGGGCTTCTGCTTTAACCACTCTTTCCTCCATTTTGCTCAGCGCCTTCTTTAGGTTTGACATTTCAGCCATAAGCCCCTCTTCAGAACTTTTCAGACGATCTGCAATCTCTTCAATGATGGCCGTTCTCTGCATCTCCAATTTGTCTTCAATAAGCTCAATCCAAGATGAAGGTAACGAGCTCTCTTTTAAACCAGATCTGCCGACTGCATTTGCTTTTTTGTTGGGAGTAAATACCACTTGGCGGGAAGCTCTAGTATCGGGCATCTTCGATAAATTTGTTGTATCCCGGACGAATCCCAAAAACCATCCAGAAATGATACCGGAAGGGAACCCAAATAATCCCGAAAAACTCCCGAAATGACCCCGACGGGATCCCGAACGTATACCGAAAACAATCCAGAAATGATGCCGGAAAGGTCTTCAAATGATCCCTTAATAGTCCCGAAATGACCCTGAAGGGATCCCCGACGGATCTCGGAAACTATCCAGAAATTATGCCGGAAAGGCTCCCAAATGATCCCCAAATAGTGCCGAAATGACCATGACGAGATCCCGGACGGATCCCGAAAGCCGTCCAGAAATGATGGCTAAAGGGCTCCCAAATGATCCCGTATTAGTGGCGAAAAAGTCCTGAAATGAAACCGACGGGATCCCGGACGAATCCCGAAAACCATCCAGAAATGATGCCGGAAGGGAACCCAAATGATACCGAAAAAGTCTCGAAATGACAACGCCGGGATCCCTAACGAATCCCGAAGACCATCTAGAAATGATACCGGAAGGGAACCCAAATGATCCCGAAAAACTCCCGAAATTACCTCGACGGGATCTCGAACGTATACAGAAAACAATCCAGAAATGATGCCGGAAAGGTCCTCAAATGATCCCTTAATAGTCCCGAAATGACTCTGAAGGTATCCCCGACGGATCCCGGAAATTATCCAGAAATTATGCCGGAAAGGTTCCCAAATGATCCCCAAATAGTGCCGAAATGACCATGACGAGGTCCCGGACGGATCCCGAAAACCATCCAGAAATGATGCCGGAAGGGAACCCAAATTATCCCGAAAAAGTCCCGAAATGACGCCGACGGGATCCCGGACGGATCCCGAAAACCATCCAGAAATGATGCCGGAAGGGTTCCCAAATGATCCCGTATTAGTCCAGAAAAAGTCCCGAAATGACCCCGACCGAATCCCGGACGGATCCCGAAAACCATCCAGAAATGATGCCGGAAGGGAACCGAAATTATTCCGAAAAAGTCCCGAAATGACGCCGACGGGATCCCGGACGGATCCCGAAAACCATCCAGAAATGATGCCGGAAGGGTTCCCAAATGATCCCGTATTAGTCCAGAAAAAGTCCCGAAATGACCCCGACCGGATCCCGGACGGATCCCGCAAACCATCCAGAAATGATGCCGAAAGGGTCCCCAAATGATCCCGTATTAGTCGAGAAAAAGTCCCGGAATGACCCCGACGGGATCCCGAACGGATCCCGAAAACCATCCAGAAATTATGCCGGAAGAGCCCCCAAATGATCCCGAAAAAGTCCCCAAATGACCCCGACATACTCCAGAGAAAGTTCCGAAATTGCTCCGAGGGGATCCACGACGTATCGCGAAAACCATACAGAAATGATTCCGGAAGGATCCCAAAATGATCGCGAAATAGTCCGGAAATGACCCAGATGGGATCCAGCACAGATCCAGAAATGATCCCGGAAGGGTCCAAAAACTATACCGGAAAAGTAACAAAAAATCCCGAAATGGCTCCTACGGCATCCCGGACGGATCCAGAAATGATCCTGGAAGGGTCCCCATATGATCCCAAAATGGTCCCGAAGTGACCCTGATGGATCCGGCAAACCATCAAGAAATTATGCCGGAAGGGTCCCCAAATGATCCCGAAATAATACAGAAAAAGTCACGAAACGACCCCTAGAGGATCCCCAAATGATCCCGTATTAGCCCCGAAAAGGTCCCGAAATAACCCCGACGGGATCCAGGACAAATCCCGAAAACCATCCAGAAATGATGCCGGAAGGGATCCCAAATGATTCCGAAAAAGTCCCGCAATGATTCCGACGGGATCCCGAACGGATACCGAAAATCATCCAGAAGTGATGCCGGAAAAGTCCTCAAATGATCACCTAATAGTCCCGAAATGACCCTTAAGGGATCCTAGACGGATCCCGTAAACCATCCAGAAATGATCCCGATATAGTCCCGAAGAAGTCCGGAAATGACCCTAACGGGATCTCGAACGCATCCCTAAATGACCCTAACGGGATCCCGGACAGATCGCGAAATCCATCCAGAAGTGATCTTGGGAGGGACCCCAAATGATTCCGAAAAAGTCCCGGATTGATTCCGATGGAATTCTGAACGGATACCGAAAACCATCCAGAAGTGATGCCGGAAAGGTCCTCAAATGATCACCTAATAGTCCCAAATTGACCCTGACGGCATCCCGGACTGATCCCGAAATCCATGCAGAAATGATCTTGGGAAGGTCCCAAAATGATCCCGAAATAGTCTCGGAAAAGTCCAGAAATTACCCTGACGGGTTCCCGGTCCTAAAATGATCTCCTAATAGTTGCGAAAAGATCTGACGGGATCCCGAACGGATCCCGACAACTATCTAGAAATGATACCGAAATGGCCCGCAAATGTTCCCGTATTAGTCGAGAAAAAGTCTCGAAATGACCCCGACGGGATACCGGACGAATCCCAAAAACCGTCCAGAAATGATGCCAGAAGGGACCCCCAATGATCCCGAAAAAGTCCCGCAATTATTCCGACGGGACCCTGAACGGATACCGAAAACCATGCAGAAGTGATGCCGGAAAAGTCCTCAAATGATCACCTAATAGTCCCAAAATGACCCTGACGGCATCACGGACGGATCCAGAAATCCATCCAGAAATGATCTTGGGAAGGTCCCAAAATGATCCCGAAATAGTCTCGGAAAAGTCCAGAAATTACCCTGACGGGTTCCCGGACAAATCCTGAAAGCCATCCTTAAATGATCGCGAAAAAGTTCCAAAGTGACCCTGACGGGATCCCGAAAGGATTCCGAAAACTATCCAGAAATGATGCCGGAAAGGTCCCCAAATAATCCCCTAATAGTCCCGAAATGACCGTGACGGAATCCCGAACGGATCCCGACAACTATGCAGAAATGATGCCGAAAGGGTCCGCAAATTATCCCCTAATAGTCCCGAAATTACCCTGATGGTATCCCGGACGGATCCCGAAAACCATTGAGAAATGATGCCGAAAGGGTTCCCAAATGATCCCGTATTAGTCTCGAAAAAGTCCCGAAATGACCCCGACGGGATCCCGGACGGATTCCGAAAACCAGCCAGAAATGATGCCGAAAGGGTTCCCAAATGATCCCGTATTAGTCGCGAAAAAGTCCCGAAATGACCCCAACGGGATCCCGGACGGATTCCGAAAACCAGCCAGAAATTGTGCCGAAAGGGTTCCCAAATGATCGCGTATTAGTCGCGAAAAAGTCCCGAAATGACCCCGACGGGATCCCGGACGAATCCCAAAAACCATCCAGAAATGATGCCGGTAGGTATCCCAAATGATCCCGAAAGAGTTCCGAAATGACCTCGTCGGCATCCCGGACGGATCCCGAAAATTATTCAGAAATGATGCCGGAAAGATCCCCAAATGATCCCCTAATAGTCCTGAAATTACCCTGATGGGATCCGTCCAGGACAAATCCTGAAAGCCATCCTTAAATGATCGCGAAAAAGTTCCAAAGTGACCCTGACGGGATCCCGAAAGGATTCCGAAAACTATCCAGAAATGATGCCGGAAAGGTCCCCAAATAATCCCCTAATGGTCCCGAAATGACCGTGACGGAGTCCCGAACGGATCCCGACAACTATGCAGAAATGATGCCGAAAGGGTCCGCAAATGATCCCCTAATAGTCCCGAAATTACCCTGATGGTATCCCGGACGGATCCCGAAAACCATCCAGAAATGATGCCGAAAGGGTTCCCAAATGATCCCGTATTAGTCTCGAAAAAGTCCCGAAATGACCCCGACGGGATCCCGGACGGATTCCGAAAATCAGCCAGAAATGATGCCGAAAGGGTTCCCAATTGATCCCGTATTAGTCGCGAAAAAGTCCCGAAATGACCCCGACGGGATCCCGGACGGATCCCGAAAACCATCCAGAAATGATGCCGGAAGAGCCCCCAAATGATCCCGAAAAAGTCCCCAAATGACCCCGACGAGATACCGGACGGATCCCGAAAACCATCCAGAAATGATGCCGGAAGAGCCCCCAAATGATTCCGAAAAAGTCCCCAAATTACCCCGACGATATTCCGGACGGATCCCGAAAACCATCCAGAAATGATGCCGGAAGAGCCCCCATATGATCGCGAAAAAGTCCCCAAATGACCCCGACGATATCCTGGACGGATCCCAAAAACCATCCAGAAATGATGCCGAAAGGGTTCCCAAATGATCCCGTATTAGTCTCGAAAAAGTCCCGAAATGACCCCGACGGGATCCCGGACGGATTCCGAAAAGCATCCAGAAATGATGCCGAAAGGGTCCCCAAATGATCCCGTATTAGTCGCGAAAAGTCCCGAAATGACCCCGACGGGATACCGGACGGATCCCAAAAACTATCCAGAAATGATGCCGGAAAGGTCCCCAAATAATCCCCTAATGGTCCCGAAATGACCGTGACGGAGTCCCGAACGGATCCCGAAAACCATCCAGAAATGATGCCGGAAGAGCCCCCAAATGATTCCGAAAAAGTCCCCAAATTACCCCGACGATATCCCGGACGGATCCCGAAAACCATCCAGAAATGATGCCGGAAGAGCCCCCATATGATCGCGAAAAAGTCCCCAAATGACCCCGACGATATCCTGGACGGATCCCAAAAACCATCCAGAAATGATGCCGAAAGGGTTCCCAATTGATCCCGTATTAGTCGCGAAAAAGTCCCGAAATGACCCCGACGGGATCCCGGACGGATTCCGAAAAGCATCCAGAAATGATGCCGAAAGGGTCCCCAAATGATCCCGTATTAGTCGCGAAAAGTCCCGAAATGACCCCGACGGGATACCGGACGAATCCCGAAAACCACCCAGAAAGTCGCGTAATGATCCCGGAAACCATCAAGAATTTATCTCTCGAAGGTACGCAAATGATCCCGAAAGTACCCCGACGGGATCCCGGACGGATCCCGAAAACCGTCCAGAAATGATGCCGGAAGGGTGCCCAAATGATCGCGAAATAGTCTCGAAATGATTACGGAATAGTCCCGAAAATGTCTCAAAATAACCCCGACGGGATCCCGGACGGATCCCGAAAACTATACAGAAATGATCCCGGAAGGGTCTCAAAATGATCCCGAAATAATCCCGAAAAACTCCCGAAATTTCCCCTACGGGATCCCAGACCGATCGGCGGGATGGCGGGTGTAGAAGAGAGGACTACTGATCGTTCCTCCAAAATTGTCTAGATCTCGATCTATATGTGCCAGATACTAAAAACTATTGTTTTAGGAGAAAATTTAAATTAAGTTATAAAAATTTATAGATTTTACACCGGAGGGGTGATAAAGGGGGGGGCGGGGGCGGCGGAGTGTTTAACTGCTTACTTTGTAAGTCTTCGACTTATTTGACCCCTTGAGTCTGTGATATTGGTGAAGGCCAGTATACGTAAAGTTATAATGTGTAAAAATTATTAAAAAGTAATTGCTCGAAGGGGTCGAGGGACCCCCACCCCTCTTTCCTTGTGCGAAAAAAATTTCGCTAGTAGGCTACTGTCTGTGTCCCAAATTTCATCAAAATCCGTGTAGCCATTCTGGCGTGATTCAGTCGCAAAGACGAAAAAATATAATAATTAAATTATAACTGTTCTAGGGGGCGGGGACCGCGCCCCTTTTGATAAATATATAGCTAGTAGATCCTTCTAGACTATCGGCTATATGTGTGCAAAATTTCATCCAAATCGGTCCAGCCGTTCTTGCGTTATTGAGTCACAAAAACAAACGTCTGGACAAACATCCAAACATCCAAACATACAAACATCCAAACTTTCCCATTTATAATATACTAGCCTTTACCCGCGGCCCCGTCCGCAAGGAGAAATTTAAATATATGGGGTATTCGCGTTAGCCTGCTTATTATCTGTCCGGGACCCCGGACAAATCCCGAAATCCATCCAGAAATGATCATGGGAAGGTCCCAAAATTATCCCGAAATAGTCTCGGAAAAGTTCAGAAATTACCCTGACGGGTTCCCGGACGAATCCTGAAAGCCATCTCTAAATGATCCCGAAAAAGTCCCGAAATGACCCTGACTGGACCCCGAAAAGATCCCGAAAACTATCCAGAAATGATGCCGGAAAGGTCCTCAAATGATCTCCTAATAGTTCCGAAAAACCCTGATGGGATCCCGAACGGATCCCGACAACTATCTAGAAATGATGCCGAAAGAGCCCGCAAATTATCCCGTATTAGTAGAGAAAAAGTCCCGAAATGACCCCGACGGGATGCCGGACGAATCCCAAAAACCATCCAGAAATGATGCCGGAAGGGATACCAAATGATCCCGAAAAAGTCTCGCAATTATTCCGACGGGATCCTGAACAGATACCGAAATCCATCTAGAAATGATCTTGGCAGGGTCCCAAAATTATCCCGAAATAGTCTCGGAAAAGTCCAGAAATTACCCTGACGGGATCCCAGACGAATCCTGAAAACCAGTCTTAAATGATGCCGAAAAAGTCCCGAAATGACCCTGATGGGACCCGGAAAGGATCCCGAAAACTATCCAGAAATGATGCCGGAAAGGTCCTCAAATGATCCCCTAATAGTCCCGAAATGACCGTGACGGGATCCCGACAACTATCCAGAAATGATGCAGAAAGGGTTCCCAAATGATCCCGTATTAGTCGCGAAAAAGTCCCGAAATGACCCCGACGGCATCCTGGACGGATCCCGAAAGCCATCCAGAAATGATGCCGGAAGAGCCCCAAATGTCCCGAAAAGGTCCCTAAATGACCCCGACGAGATCCCGGACGGATACCGAAAACCATCCAGAAATTATGCCGGTAGGTACCCCAAATGATCCCGAAATAGTCCCGAAATGACCCCGTCCGGATCCCGGACGGATACCGAAATGGCTCCGAGGGAATCAACGACGGATCGCGAAAACCATACAGAAATGATTCCGGAAGGATCCAAAAACTATCCCGGAAAAGTAACAAAAAATCCCGAAATGGCTCCTACGGCATCCCGGACGGATCCAGAAATGACCTCGGAAGGGTCCGCAAATGATCCCAAAATGGTCCCGAAATGACCCTGATGGATCCGGCAAACCTTGTAAATCTCTTCAACAACAACAACATCCGGCAAACATCAAGAAATTATGCCGGAAGGGTCCCCAAAAGATCCCGAAATAAAACAGAAAAAGTCACGAAACGACCCTTAGAGGATCCTCAAATGATCCCGTATTAGCCCCGAAATAGTCCCGAAATGACCTCGTCGGCATCCCGGACGGATCCCGAAAATTATCCAGAAATGATGCCGGAAAGGTTCGCAAATGATCCCCTAATAGTCCCGAAATTACCCTGATGGGATCCCGGACGGATCCCGAAAACCATTCAGAAATGATGCCGAAAGGGTTCCCAAATGATCCCGTATTAGTCGCGAAAAAGTCCCGAAATGACCCCGACGGTATCCCGGACGTATCCCGAAAACCATCCAGAAATGATGCCGAAAGGGTTCCCAAATGATCCCGTATTAGTCGCGAAAAAGTCCCGAAATGACCCCGACGGGATCCCGTACGGATCCCGAAAACCATCCAGAAATGATGCCGGAAGAGCCCCAAAATGATACCGAAAAAGTCCCCAAATGACCCCTGCGAGATCCCGGACGGATCCCGAAAACCATCCATAAATGATGCCGGAAGAGCCCCCAAATGATCCCGAAAAAGTCCCCAAATGACCCGACGAGATCCTGGACGGATCCCGAAAACCATCCAGAAATGATGCCGGAAGAGCCCCCAAATGATCCCGAAAAAGTCCCCAAATGACCCCGACGAGATCCCGGACGGATCCCGAAAACCATCCAGAAATGGTGCCGGAAGAGCCCCCAAATGATCCCGAAAAAGTCCCCAAATGACCCCGGCGAGATCCCGGACGGATCCCGAAAACCATCCAGAAATGATGCCGGAAGAGCCCCCAAATGATCCCGAAAAAGTCCCCAAATGACCCGACGAGATCCTGGACGGATCCCGAAAACCATCCAGAAATGATGCCGGAAGAGCCCCCAAATGATCCCGAAAAAGTCCCCAAATGACCCCGACGAGATCCCGGGCGGATCCCGAAAACCATCCAGAAATGATGCCGGAAGAGCCCCAAAATGATCCCGAAAAAGTCCCCAAATGACCCCGGCAAGATCCCGGACGGATCCCGAAAACCATCCAGAAATGATGCCGGAAGAGCCCCCAAATGATCCCGAAAAAGTCCCCAAATTACCCGACGAGATCCTGGACGGATCCCGAAAACCATCCAGAACCCATGGGACCCTTCCGGGATCATTTCTGTATAGTTTACGGGATCCGTCCGGGATGCCGACGAGGTCATTTCGGGACTATTTCGGGATCATTTGGGATACCTACCGGCATCATTTCTGGATGGTTTTTGGGATCCGTGCGGGATCTCGTCGGGGTCGTATGGGGACTTTTTCGGGATCATTTGGGGGCTCTTCCGGCATCATTTCTGGATGGTTTTCGGGATCCGTGCGGGATCTCGTCGGGGTTATATGGGGACTTTTTCGGGATCATTTGGGGGCTCTTCCGGCATCATTTCTGGATGGTTTTCGGGATCCGTGCGGGATCTCGTCGGGGTTATATGGGGACTTTTTCGGGATCATTTGGGGGCTCTTCCGGCATCATTTCTGGATGGTTTTCGGGATCCGTCCGGGATATCGTCGGGGCCATTTGGGGACTTTTTCGGGATCATTTGGGGGCTCTTCCGGCATCATTTCTGGATGGTTTTCGGGATCCGTCCGGGATCTCGTCGGGGTCATTTGGGGTCTTTTTCGGGATCATTTTGGGGCTCATCCGGCATCAATTCTGGATGGTTTTCGGGATCCGTCCGGGATCCCGTCGGGGTCATATGGGGACTTTTTCGGGATCATTTGGGGGCTCTTCCGGCATCATTTCTGGATGGTTTTGGGGATCCGTCCGGGATCCCGTCGGGGTCATTTCGGGACTTTTTCGGGATCATTTGGGGGCTCTTCCGGCATCATTTCTGGATGGTTTTCGGGATCCGTGCGGGATCTCGTCGGGGTCATATGGGGACTTTTTCGGGATCATTTGGGGGTTCTTCCGGCATCATTTCTGGATGGTTTTCGGGATCCCTCCGGGATATCGTCGGGGTCATTTGGGGACTTTTTCGGGATCATTTGGGGGCTCTTCCGGCACCATTTCTGGATGGTTTTCGGGATCCGTGCGGGATCTCGTCGGGGTCATATGGGGACTTTTTCGGGATCATTTGGGGGTTCTTCCGGCATCATTTCTGGATGGTTTTCGGGATCCGTCCGGGATATCGTCGGGGTTATTTGGGGACTTTTTCGGGATCATTTTGGGGCTCATCCGGCATCATTTCTGGATGGTTTTCGGGATCCGTCCGGGATCCCGTCGGGGTCATTTCGGGACTTTTTCGGGATCATTTGGGGGCTCTTCCGGCATCATTTCTGGATGGTTTTCGGGATCCGTCCGTGATCTCGTCGGGGTCATTTGGGGACTTTTTCGGGATCATTTTGGGGCTCATCCGGCATCATTTCTGGATGGTTTTCGGGATCCGTCCGGGATCCCGTCGGGGTCATTTCGGGACTTTTTCGGGATCATTTGGGGGCTCTTCCGGCATCATTTCTGGATGGTTTTCGGGATCCGTGCGGGATCTCGTCGGGGTCATATGGGGACTTTTTCGGGATCATTTGGGGGTTCTTCCGGCATCATTTCTGGATGGTTTTCGGGATCCGTTCGGGATATCGTCGGGGTCATTTGGGGACTTTTTCGGGATCATTTGGGGGCTCTTCCGGCATCATTTCTGGATGGTTTTCGGGATCCGTCCGGGATCTCGTCGGGGTCATTTGGGGACTTTTTCGGGATCATTTTGGGGCTCATCCGGCATCATTTCTGGATGGTTTTCGGGATCCGTCCGGGATCCCGTCGGGGTCATTTCGGGACTTTTTCGCGACTAATACGGAATCATTTGGGAACCCTTTCGGCATCATTTCTGGATGGTTTTCGGGATCCGTCCGGGATCCCGTCGGGGTCATTTCGGGACTTTTTCGCGACTAATACGGGATCATTTGGGAACCCTTTCGGCATCATTTCTGGATGGTTTTCGGGATCCGTCCGGGATCTCGTCGGGGTCATTTGGGGACTTTTTCGGGATCATTTTGGGGCTCATCCGGCATCATTTCTGGATGGTTTTCGGGATCCGTCCGGGATCCCGTCGATGTCATTTCGAGACTATTACGGCATCATTTGGGGTACCTTCCGGCATCATTTCTAGATGGTTTTCGGGATCCATCCGGGATCCCGTCGCGGTCATTTTGGGACTTTTGCGGGATCATTTGGGGTCTCCTCCGGCATCATTTCTGGATCCTGTCGGGGTCATTTTGGGACTTTTGCGGGATCATTTGGGGTCTCTCCCGGCATCATTTCTGGATGGTTTTCGGGATCCGTCCGGGATCCTGTCGGGGTCATTTTGGGACTTTTGCGGGATCATTTGGGGTCTCTTCCGACATCATTTCTGGATGGTTTACGGGATCCGTCCGGGATCCTGTCGGGGTCATTTTTGGACTTTTGCGGGATCATTTGGGGTCTCCTCCGGCATCATTTCTGGATGGTTTTCGGAATCCATCCACGATCCCGTCAGGGTCATTTCGGGACTATTTCGGGATAATTTGGGGTACCTGCCGGCATCATTTCTGGATGGTTTTCGGGATCCGTCCGGGATCCTGTCGGGGTCATTTTGGGACTTTTGCGGGATCATTTGGGGTCTCTTCCGACATCATTTCTGGATGGTTTTCGGCATCCGTCCGGGATCCTGTCGGGGTCATTTTGGGACTTTTGCGGGATCATTTGGGGTCTCTTCCGGCATAATTTCTGGATGGTTTACAGGATCCGTCCGGGATCCTGTCGGGGTCATTTTGAGACTTTTGCGGGATCATTTGGGGTCTCTTCCGGCATCATTTCTGTATGGTTTTCGGGATCCGTCCGGGATCCTGTCGGGGTCATTTTGGGACTTTTGCGGGATCATTTGGGGTCTCTTCCGGCATCATTTCTGGATGGTTTACGGGATCCGTCCGGGATCCTGTCGGGGTCATTTTGGGCCTTTTGCGGGATCATTTGGGTTCTCTTCCGGCATCATTTCTGGATGGTTTACGGAATCCGTCCGGGATCCTGTCGGGCTCATTTTGGGACTTTTGCGGGATCATTTGGGGTCTCTCCCGGCATCATTTCTGGATGGTTTTCGGGATCCGTCCGGGATCCTGTCGGGGTAATTTTGGGACTTTTGCGGGATCATTTGGGGTCTCCTCCGGCATCATTTCTGGATGGTTTTCGGAATCCATCCACGATCCCGTCAGGGTCATTTCGGGACTATTTCGGGATAATTTGGGGTACCTGCCGGCATCATTTCTGGATGGTTTTCGGGATCCGTCCGGGATCCTGTCGGGGTCATTTTGGGACTTTTGCGGGATCATTTGGGGTCTCTTCCGGCATCATTTCTGGATGGTTTACGAGATCCGTCCGGGATCCTGTCGGGGTCATTTTGGGACTTTTGCGAGATCATTTGGGGTCTCTTCCGGCATCATTTCTGGATGGTTTACGGGATCCATCCGGGACCCTGTCGTGGTCATTTTGGGACTTTAGCGGGATCATTTGGGGTCTCCTCCGGCATCATTTCTGGATTGTTTTCGGGATCCGTCCGGGATCCTGTCGGGGTCATTTTGGGACCTTTGCGGTATCATTTGGGGTCTCTTCCGGCATCATTTCTAGATGGTTTTCGGGATCCATCCGGGATCCCGTCGGAGTCATTTCGGAACTTTTTCTCGACTAATACAGGATCATTTGGGGACCCTTTCCGCATCATTTCTGGATAGTTTTAGGGATCCGTTCGGGATCCCGACGGGGTCATATCGGGACCATTTGGGGTACCTACCGGCATCATTTCTGGATGGTTTACGGGATCCGTCCGGGACCCTGTCGGGGTCATTTTGGGACTTTAGAGGGATCATTTGGGGTCTCCTCCGGCATCATTTCTGGATGGTTTCCGGATCCGTCCGGGATCCCGTCGGAGTAATTTCGGAACTTTTTCTCGACTAATACAGGATCATTTGGGGACCCTTTCCGCATCATTTCTGGATAGTTTTAGGGATCCGTTCGGAATCCCGACGGGGTCATATCGGGACCATTTGGGGTACCTACCGGCATCATTTCTGGATGGTTTACGGGATCCGTCCGGGACCCTGTCGGGGTCATTTTGGGACTTTAGAGGGATCATTTGGGGTCTCCTCCGGCATCATTTCTGGATGGTTTCCGGATCCGTCCGGATTCCGTCGGCGTAATTTCGGTACTATTAGGGGGTTATTTGGGGACCTTTCCGGCATCATTTCTGGATAGTTTCAGGGATCCGTGCGGGATCCCGACGGGGTCATATCGGGACCATTTGGGATACCTACCGGCATCATTTCTGGTTGGTTTTCGTGATCCGTCCGGGATCCCGTCGGGATCATTTCGGGACTATTTCGGGATCATTTGGGTACTTACCTTCATCATTTCTGGATGATTTTCGGGATCCGTACTGGATCCCGTCGGGGTCATTTCAGGACTTTTTCGGGATCGGCCCGTGATCCCGGCGGGGTCATTTCGGGACTATTTCGCGATCATTTGGGGTACCTAGATGGATAGTTTTCGGGATTCGTCCGGGATCCCGTCTGGATCATTTCAGGACTTTTTCGGGATCATTTGGGGTATCTTCCGGCCACTTTTCTAGATGGTTTTCGGTATCCGTCCGGGATACCGTCAGGGTAATTTCGGGACTATTTGGGGATAACTTGGGAACCTTTCCGGCATCATTTCTGGATAGTTTCCGGGATCCTTCGGGGATCCCGTCAGGGTCATTTCGGAACCCGCGACTAATGCGGGATCATTTGGGGACCCTTTCGCCATCATTTCCGGATGGTTTTCGTGATCCGTCCGGGATACCGTCAGGGTAATTTCGGGACTATTTGGGGATAACTTGGGAACCTTTCCGGCATCATTTCTGGATAGTTTCCGGGATCCGTCGGGAATCCCGTCAGGATCATTTCGGAACTATAAGGGGATCATTTCATTTTTCATCTTTCTTTAAAGGGATCATTTCACCTTCCAGCATCATTTCTGTATACTTATGGGGATCCGTCCGGGATCCCATTGGGGGAATTTCGGGAATTTTTCGGGATCATTTGGGGTCCCTTCCGGCATCATTTCTGGATCGTTTTCGGGATCCGTCCGAGATCCCGTCGGGTTTATTTTTTTACTTTTTCGGGAAAATGTCAGGGAGTTTCGAGACTGTTCTTGGATCATTTGGGGATCCTTCAGGGATAATTTCTGGATGGTTTTCGGGATCCCGTCGGGGTAATTTCGGTACTTTTTCACGACTATTTCGGGGTCAGTTGCCCTTAAAGATCATTTCTGGGTGGTTTTCGGGATCCGTCCGGGATCCCGTCAGGGTTATCTCGCGCCTTTTCGGGACTATTTCGGGATCACTTTGGGACCCTTCCCGGATAATTTCTCTATGATTTTCGGGATCTGTTCGGGATCCCTTCGTAGTTTTTTCGCGACTTTATCTGGGATAAATTGCGGACCCTTTAGAGATCAATTCTGGATGGTTTTCGGTATCGGTCTGGGATCCCCTCAAGGTCATTTCGGGACTTTTTCGGGACTATTTCGGAATCATTTTGGGACCCCTCCGGCATAATTTCTGGGTGATTTGCGGGATCTGTACGGGATCCCGACGGAGTTTTTTCGGGACTTTTTCCGGACTATTTCTGGATTATTTGGGGACGTTTCAGAGCTCAGTTCTTGATGATTTTCGGGATCTGTCCGGGATCCCGTCAGAGTTATTTCGGGGTAATTTTGGGACCCTTCCAGGATAATTTCTTCATGATTTTCGGGATGGGTCTGAGTTTTTCGTGACTTTCGGGACTATTTCGGGATCATTTGCGGAACCTTCAGAGATCAATTCTGGATGGTTTGTGGACTTTTCCGGGATCATTTGGGGATCCCTCCAGAGTCATTTCTGAATGGTTTTCGGGATCCCGTCAGGGTCATTTCGTGCCTTTTTCGTGACTACTACTTCGGAATCATTTTGGGACTCCTCCGGGATAATTTCTGGGCAATTTTCGGGATTTGTCCGGGATCGCGTCAGAGTTTTTTCGGGACTTTTTCGGACTATATCGGGATCATTTGCGGACCGTTCAGGAATCAAATCTGGATGGTTTACGGGATCCGTCCGGGATCCCGTCAGGGTCATTTCGGGACTTTTCGTTACTACTTCGGGATTATTTTGGGACCCTTCCGGCATCATTTATGAATAGTTTTCGAGATTTGTCCAGGATCCCGTCGGCATCATTTCGTGACTATTTGGTGTCATTTAGGGACACTTCCGGGATCATTTTAGGTCTCTTCGAAACCGGTAATTCAGCACACATGGCCGTGGATTTACGGCAAATTATTCGTAATTAAAATTCGGTATGTTTTATCTTTAATATATCACAGCTTTTTCGTTCTATTTTTAATGAATCCTGTAACGAACTATTACAACTATAATTAAAATTTCTGTAATATTTTAACCAACTAAATACCCGAAAAAGCAACACTACTTTCATTTAAAAACTTCTTTTTGGTTTTAGCTAATTGTAGTTTCACTCCTTTGTTCTATGAGTAGTAATTCTTTCACCCCTGTCATATCAATTAATTTAACTTAGAAACAAAATATATTTTTTTTAATTCGAAAAAAGTGTATTGTACTATTCATGTAAGCGTGCCCATCAGCTCAGTTAGTTCTTTTTTTTACTGTATTAAAAAATAAAATACATTAACAGAAAAAATTTTTAAACAGACAACTTGATAAGCAGGCTAACGTGAATAGCACATATATTTTATTTTCTCCTTGCGGACGGGGCCGCGGGTAAAGGCTAGTTGGCTATATGTGTGCAAAATTTCATCCAAATCGGTCCAGCCTTTCTTGCGTGATTAAGTCACAAAGACAAACGTCTGGACAAACATCCAAACATCCAAACATCTTAACATCCAAACTTTCCCATTTATAATATATATATTAGATAGATTAGATTAGATATTAGATTAGATGTACAAATAAATTTTTTATATTTTCTATTTCATGAAGTTATCACATATTTTAGGTTAAGTCACCAATAACCGATGCCAGTATACATATATCTATGGCTAAGTGAAAATATGTTCACGAATTGGGCGTTATGAATATGGAAAGTTTTCCAGGACTTTGAAGAGCTGATACATTACCAAAAAATGATTTTACTTTGGTAGAAGGTGTCGATGAAGGTCGCACTGATCAAACTATTTTGAAAGCCCTCAGAAAGCGGAGCAGAAAGAGAAGATTTAAGCCTAAACTTTGCTTGCAATTTACGTTGTGCTTCTTCTTAGTTTTTCCTACAAATCGGAAGGACGGGACCTACATCTTTAATTCCGACGGAAATACTCTTGGAGTGTTTGCAAAACTATTGCCAAGAGGCCACCCCGCTTAGAAGAACTTGTTTTCTAATTGAAACAACGTTTTTCTTAGTTGTTGATATTGCCCTGCGCGGAACTCTAATGCAAGACCTTCGGTGTGTTTGGCGGAGCACGCTACCACTATCACATCGAACACAGTATCCAGTCCAGAAAATAATCTTTAAATAGTCCGGACATATCGCGAAATACTAGCAGTCGAGGAGATAAGCACACGGTGATAAACAGAAGGAAGGATATAGTGGACTTCTTAAAAAAGGAGGATCAATACTCCCCTGAAATACTTTTTTTTAAATGATTTTGAAGTAGTTCCGAAAACATTTAACAGATCTGGGGATAGTTAAAAAATATTCGGTGGCAGTCCTTCCGATATGATTCCCTAAACAATCGTGAAATGCTTTCGAAAACAATCTTGAAAGTGTATGGAGTTAGTCCCCAAAAACTCTGGACAATAATATTACGTCGAAACAGCCCCAAGAAGATCTCGAACACAGTCTCTAAACGGCCCGAAATAGTCCCAGAAAAATTTGAAATAGTCCTGAAAATTTTCCTAAAATAATCCCGAAACGGTATTTTAATAGTCTCAAAGTAACTAATCTATAACCAAAAACTTTGCAGACAAAATTTCAGGAATTTTAAATAACCACAATACATCTTAATTAAAGTCAAGGCTATACAATAAAAAAACTTGTTTGTTTCTACTCGGTTCATTATAAATAAAATAAATAAATAAATAGAAGGCGCGATTACCTCCGCAGAGAGTTTAGGCCAAGCTTATCTTCCAATTTGCGTCGTGCTTCTATGAATTTTTTCTACAAATTGACGCGACGACACCTACATGTTTTTACGCCGACCCCGAACGGCATCTGCAAGGCAGATGAGTTTTCACTGAAGAAATTTTCAAGGCAGAAAACACTCGGAGTGTATGCTAAATTATATATGAAATTTGTTCTGATTAAAAAAACTGCCTTCTTCATTTTTGATGTTACTCTGCCGAGAGTTCAACCCAGGACCCTCGGTGTGGTAGGCGGAGCATGCTACCACAACACCACGTCGGCCGTCTCGATCAATTATAGTTTGTGTAAATTTAAATTTTATTTACGACAAATACGAAAAGCTTATTAAGCGTTTATAATGACATTTTCTGTTTTTCTGTTTTCTGTTATTGCAACCTAATAAGCCTATTTAACTAATAACTATAATGGAAATTTTTAATTAGTTAAACAAACAGATTGATATTTACGCATATTCCAATGAAATGAAATGAACGCGACTTCGACAAAACATTTTGCTATACTTTTTCATAAGAAAATTTTCTAGTAATTGTTTGTTTACATATATATGTATATTTGCACAGTTGAATTGTGTTATTGAATTGACATGTGTACAATGGCCGTATTTATACTCAGCGTGCTTTGCACACAGAGTATATTAACTTTGATTGGATAACGGTTGGTTGTACAGGTATACTGGAATCGAGATAGATATAGACTTCCATATATCAAAATCAGCAGTATCGAAAAAACATTTGATTGAGCCATGCCCGTCTGTCCGTCCGCCCGCCTGTCTGTCCGTCCGTCTGTCCATTAACACGATAACTTGAGTAAATTTTGAGGTATCTTGATGAAATTTGGTACGTAGATTTTTTTTGGACAATGGGCGTGGCACCGCCCACTTTTAAAAGAAGGTAATTTAAAATTTTTGCAAGCTGTAATTTGGCAGTCGTTGAAGATATCATGATGAAATTTGGCAGGAACGTTACTCCTATTACTATATGCACGCTTAATAAAAATTACCAAAATCTGAGAAGGACCACGCCCACTTAAAAAAAAAACAAGTAAGGAAGGCTAAGTTCGGGTGTAACCGAACAAAATAAGGTAAAATCACCTCGTAGTAAAATGAACCTAGGGTAACCCTGGAATGCGATGGTATGACATGTGTATCAAATGGAAGGTATTAAAGAGTATTTTAAGAGGGAGTGGGCCATAGTTCTATAGATGAACGCCATTTAGGGATATCGCCATAACGGTGGACCAGGGCTGACTCTAGAATTTTTTTGTACGATATGGGTATCAAATGAAAGGTGTTAATGTGACACCTTTTCGGAATATCGTTATAAAGGTGGACCAGGGTTGACTCTAGAATGCTTTTGTACAACATGGGTATCAAACAAAAGGTATTAATAAGTATTTTAAAAGGGAATGGGCCTTAGTTCTATAGGTGGACGCCTTTTCGAGATATCGCCATAAAGGTGGACCGGGGGTGACTCTAGAGTTTGTTCGTACGATATGGGTATCAAATGAAAGGTGTTAATGTGACGCCTTTTCGGAATATCGTTATAAAGGTGGACCAGGGTTGACTCTAGAATGCTTTTGTATAATATGGATATCAAACGAAAGGTGTTAATAAGTATTTTAAAAGGGAATGGGCCTTAGTTCTATAGGTGGACGCCTTTTAGAGATATCGCCATAAAGGTGGACCAGGGGTGACTCTAGAATTTGTTTGTACGATATGGGTATCAAATGAAAGGTGTTAATGTGACGCCTTTTCGGAATATCGTTATAAAGGTGGACCAGGGTTGACTCTAGAATGCTTTTGTATAATATGGGTATCAAACGAAAGGTGTTAATAAGTATTTTAAAAGGGAATGGGCCTTAGTTCTATAGGTGGACGCCTTTTCGAGATACCGCCATAAAGGTGGACCAGGGGTGACTCTAGAATTTGTTTGTACGATATGGGTATAAAATGAAAGGTGTTAATGAGTATTTTAAAAGGGAGTGGTTCTTAGTTCTATAGGTGGACGCCTTTTCGAGATATCAACATAAACGTGGACCAGGGGCGACTCTAGAATGCGTTTGTACAATATGGATATCCAACGAAAGGTGTTGATGAGTATTTTAAAACGGAGTGGGCCTTAGTTCTATGGGTGGATGCCTTTTTGAGATATCGCCATAAAGGTGGACCAGGGCTGACTCTAGAATTTGTTTGTACAATATGGGTATCAAATGAAACTTGTTAATAAGTATTTTTAAAGGGAGTGGTCCTTAGTTCTATAGGTGGACGCTTTTTCGAGATATCGCCATAAAGGTGGACCAGGGGTGACTATATAATGTGTTTGTACGATATGGGTATCAAATTAAAGGTATTAATGAGGGTTTTAAAAGGGAGTGGTGGTAGTTGTATATGTGAAGTCGTTTTCGAGATATCGACCAAAATGTGGACCACGGTGACCCAGAACATCATCTGTCGGGTACCGCTAATTTATTTATATATGTAATACCATCCAAGATTCCAACGGCTTTTGATTTCGCCCTGCAGAACTTTTTCATTTTCTTCTACTTGATATGGTAGGTGTCACACCCATTTTACAAAGTTTTTTTCTAAAGTTATATTTTGCGTCAATAAACCAATCCAAATACCATGTTTCATCCCTTTTTTCGTATTTGGTATATTATTATGGCATTTTTTTCATTTTTAGTAATTTTCGATATCGAAAGAGTGGGCGTGGTCATAGTCGGATTTCGGCCATTTTTAACACCAATATAAAGTGAGTTCAGATAAGTACGTGAACTGAGTTTAGTAAAAATATATCGATTTTTGCTCAAGTTATCGTGTTAAGGGCCGAGGTGAAGGACAGACGGTCGACTGTGTATAAAAAATGGGCGTGGCTTCAACCGATTTCGCCCTTTTTCACAGAAAACAGTTATCGTCCTAGAATCTAAGCCTCTACCGAATTTCACAAGGATTGGTAATGTTTTGTTCGACATATGGCGTTAAAAGTATCCTAGACAAATTAAATGAAAAAGGGCGGAGCCACGCCCATTTTGAAAATGTCTTTTATTTTTTTATTTTGTTGCACCATATCATTACTGGAGTTAAATTTTGACATAATTTACTTATATACTGTAAAGATATTAACTTTTCTTTTAAAATTTGACTTAAAAAATTTTTTTTTTTAAAAAGTGGGCGTGGTCGTTCGCCGATTTTGCTAATTTTTTTAAGCATATATATAGTAATAAGAGTAACGTCCCTGCTAAATTTCATCATGATATCTTCAACGACTGCCAAATTACAGTTTGCAAAACTTCTAAATTACCTTCTTTTAAAAGTGGGCAGTGCCTTGCCCATTGTCCAAAATTTTACTAGTTTTCTATTCTGCGTCATAAGCTCAACTCACCTACTAAGTTTCATCGTTTTATCGGTATTTGGTAATGAATTATCGCACTTTTTCGATTTTTCGAAATTTTCGATATCGAAAAGTGGGCGTGGTTATAGTCCGATATCGTTCATTTTGAAGAGCGATCTGAGATGAGTGCCCAGGAACCCACATACCAAATTTCATCAAGATACCTCAAAATATACTCAAGTTATCGTGTTAACGGGCGGACGGACGGACATGGCTCAATCGAATTTTTTTTCGATACTGATGGTTTTGATATATGGAAGTCTATATCTATCTCGATTCCTTTATACCTGTACAACCTACCGTTATCTAATCAAAGTTAATATACTCTGTGAGCTCTGCTCAACTGAGTATAAAAAAATTGTTAAAAGTCAAATTTTAACAAAAAATTGAATATCTTTACAGTATATAAGTAAATTATGTCCACATTCAACTCCAGTAATGATATGGTGCACCAAAATATAAAAGTAGAAAAAAATTTCAAAATGGACGTGGCTCCGCTCTTTTTCATTTAATTTTAATCCGACCTTTGTGTCGTGGAATTTTATTGACGGAATGTTAGTTCCCACTGCTTGTAATGTTGTATTCTACGAGTTTTTAAATGACCTTGCAGACATTGGTCTTTATCAACTTAACAGAATTCATAATAAATTTGGCAAATATCTTGATTTGATTTTTTCAGACGACACATCGAATTGTTCTGTTACTCGATGTGATCCAGTGGTATTGCCTGAGGATGTTTATCATCCAGCACTTTCGATTTACCTGGATTGTCTTAGCTTACCGGTGCGGAATACTACCGATCCGAATGCGTCTTCGCGCCGGCTTCTGTTTAGAAAGGCCAATTGGTCTTTACTAATTGACGAAGTCTTTAAAATAAAGTGGCCTGAGTACGACGGAGATATTGAAGCGAGCTCCGTCCATTTCACCAACGTTTTACATGCGATATTCCTCAAATGTGTGCCTTTTTCCAAAACCTCCCCAGCATCTCCAGCTACTGCTTGGAGCTCTAGAGAACTTAATTATCTAAAAAACAAAAAAACACGCTTCTTCAAGCGTTTCAAATTATCTGGATCTAATAGACACTATGCTGCATACTCCATCTTGCGCCTTAAGTACAACAGGCTACAGATAAGATGCTATAAGAATTATCTGATGAAGATTAAGCATCGGATCTCTTCAAATCCAAAAACATTTTATTCCTTCGTCAACTCCAAAAGAAAAGTTAAAGGGTTTCCTTCTGTAATGAAGTATAACGATCGGATTTCTAGTATTGGCTCCGAAATTGAAAATATGTTTGCTGACTTTTTTAAATCTAATTACTCGACCATCCCTGACTCCCCTCCGGTGGATTATCAATACATGTTAACTTCGCTCAACTCAGTAGGTATCCCATATATTCATACAGATGAGGTACTAAGGCATCTGGAAAGTGTGAAAATTTCCTACTCCAGTGGACCTAATGAAATACCATCTGTTGTGCTGAGAACTTGAGCTCAATTTCCTTGTCAACCCCTTACCTGCTTATTTAATGCCTCTTTGAGGCTAGGGATATTCCCTAAGAAGTGGAAGGAGTCGTTTATAATACCACTTTATAAAAGTGGGAGTAGATCTTGTGTCACAAACTATAGAGGAATAGCCAAACTTTGTGCTATTCCAAAACTATTTGAATCAGTTGTCACAAATCAACTGGCTTTTGCAGTATCTTCGGTAGTGGACCTGTCACAACATGGCTTTTGCAGGGGTAAGTCCATTGTGTCCAACTTGCTGGAGTTCACAACCCTCGTATCCAATAACTTAAGGACGAACTGCGAAGATGATGTCATTTACACTGATTTCAGTAAGGCGTTTGATAAAGTTTCCCATTCCTTACTCCTACTAAAACTCGATCGACAGGGCAGTCACCTTGGTCCAGTGTTGTTTCTGCTCTTCATTAACGACCTCCAAAATGTTTTGAAGCGCTGCATACCGCTGATGTACACTGACGATGTCAAACTGGTTATGCCCATTCGCTCACCTGAAGATAGGGCACTTCTTCAATCGAATCTGAATAACCTGGTTGAGTGGTGTGACGTGAACGTCATATCACTAAATTTACCGAAGTGCAAGTTTATGGGTTTTACGAGAAATCTTTTAAAACCTATCAGTACATGATAGGCAATTATATCATTAAGCAAGTCACAAACTTTACTGATCTTGGCGTTATAATGGACCCTAAACTGGACTTCAAATTACATATCGAATCGTGTGTGAATAGGGCTAGAGGCACTTTGGCTTTCGTAAAAAGGTGGTCAAAGACCCCTATGTCACTAAAACTCTTTTTTGTATCGTAAGTAAGACCTATATTGGAATATGCTTCCATTATCTGGAACCCGCGTTATCAGCTTCATAGCGAAAAATTGGAATTGGTGCAGAAGCAATTTTTGCTCTTTGCTTTAAATCATTTGCCCTGGGATCCATCAAGGAACCTACCGCCATATTGCAGCCGGTTAAAACTTTTACAGCTGCGTTCACTACAGAGCCGTAGGGAGATGCTTGGCGTTTTATTTATGGTACAACTATTAAGGGGGATGATAAACAGTCCATTTCTGCTTGGCAAGGTGATGTTTAATGTCCCTTTTAAGCCCTCTCGGTATTTCCAACCGCTATATTTAAATACATGTAGATCGAATTTTCAAATGCATGAATCTCTTCGTTGTCTGTGTCAAGATTTCAATAATCACTGCAATAATATTGATACTTGCGGCACACTTTACAGTATAAAAAAATATATACTCACTGCCTTGAACTCATAACTGTTTCAAAATCACATGTTAAACTAAATCTGTTACCTGCTCCAGTTACTTTGGGCGGGTGGCTTGGAATCACGTCCTTTCCAACCTCCCACACATCGCAGCCCTACTCATTGTGTGTTAAATATACATCACCTGCTCGAAATCACATCCATTCCGAGAGCACTAATAATCAATAGTTAATTTGGGCGGGTGGCTTGGAATCACGTCCTCTCCAAACTCCCACACATCACAGCCCTACTCATTGTGTGTTAAATATACATTAGCTGCTGGAAATCACGTCCATTCCGACAGCACTAATAATCAATAGTCACTTTGGGCGGGTGGCTTGGTATCACGTCCTTTCCAACCTCCCACACATCGCAGCCCTACTATTTTGTGTTAAATATACATAAGCTGCTCGAAATCACGTCCATTCCGACAGCACTGATAATCAATTCCGTTGCTCGGCATCACAGTCCATCCCGACAACTGATTCAATAATATATGTATATACATATTTTATAATATAATTTTGCTCACTATGTATGCTTGTTAATTTTACACTGTAATCCGCATTTATATTCATTCATTCATTTATATTTAGTCTGATTTATTGTAAAATTTGTAGACTAACAAATAAATAAATAAATAAATAAATACTTTTAATGCCATAAGTCGAACAAAACTTTACCAATCCTTGTGAAATTTGGTCGGAACATAGATTCTATGACGAAATTACCCCGGCGGGATCCCGGACGGATCCCGAAAACCATACAGAAATGATGCCGGAAGGGTCCCCAAATGATCGGGAAATAGTCTCGAAATGATTACGGAATAGTCCCGAAAATGTCTCAAAATAACCCCGACGGGATCCCGGACGGATCCCGAAAACTATACAGAAATGATCCCAGAAGGGTACCAAAATGATCCCGAAATAATCCCGAAAAACTCCCGAAATCACCCCGGCGGGATCCCGGACCGATCCCGAAAACCATCCAGAAATTATCCCGGAAGGGCCTCGATATGACCCTTACGGGATTACAAATAAGGTGAAGCTAATTATAAAACCATATTAATAAGGCAACAGGCGCATTGGAGCGAATGAAAAGTTACATAGAAACATACAGGTAAAGCTAATAAAAGCGTGCTAATAAAAACAATTTAAGGAGGGCGGTTGGCGGGTGTAGAAGGAGAGGACTACTGATCGTTCCTCCAAAATTGTCTAGAAAATTTATATTGAGTTATAAAAATTTATAGATTTTACACCAGAGGGTAGATAAAGGGGGGGGGGGGGGGGGGTCGGCGGAGTGTTTCACTGCTTACTTTGTAAGTCCTCGACTTATTTGACTCCTTGAGTCTGTGATATTGGTGAAGGCCAGTATACGTAAAGTTATAATGTGTAAAAATTATTAAAAAGTAATTGCTCGAAGGGGTCATGGGAACCCCACCCCTCTTTACTTGTTCGAAAAAAATTTCGCTAGTAGACTACTGTCTGTGTCCCAAATTTCATCAAAATCCGTGTAGCCATTCTGGCGTGATTCAGTCGCAAAAACGAAAAAATATAATAATTAAATTATAACTGTTCCTAGGGGGCGGGGACCATGCCCCTTTTGAAAAATATATAGCTAGTAGATCCTTCTAGACTATTGGCTATACGTGCGCAAAATTTCATCCAAATCGGTCCAGCCGTTCTTGCGTTATTGAGTCACAAAAACAAACGTCTGGACAAACATCCAAACATCCAAACATCCAAACATCCAAATATACAAACATCCAAACATCCAAACTTTCCCATTTATAATATAAAAAATATTAGATATTAGATTAGATATTAGATTAGATGTACAAATAAATTTTTTATATTTTCTATTTCATGAAGTTATCACATATTTTAGGTTAAGTCACCAATAACCGATGCCAGTATACATATATCTATGGTTAAGTGAAAATATGTTCACGAATTGGGCGTTATGAATATGGAAAGTTTTCCAGGACTTTGAAGAGCTGATACATTACCAAAAAATTATTTTACTTTGGTAGAAGGTGTCGGTGTCGATGAAGTTCGCACTGATCAAACTATTTTGAAAGCCCTCAGAAAGCGGAGCAGAAAGAGAAGATTTAAGCCTAAACTTTGCTTGCAATTTACGATGTGCTTCTTCTTATTTTTTCCTACAAATCGGAAGGACGGGATCTACATGATTAATTCCGACGGAAATACTCTAGGAGTGTTTGCAAAACTATTGCCAAGAGGCCACCCCGCTTAGAAGAACTTGTTTTCTAATTGAAACAACGTTTTTCTTAGTTGTTGATATTGCCCTGCGCGGAACTCTAACGCAAGACCTTCAGTGTGTTTGGCGGAGCACGCTACCACTATCACATCGAACACAGTATCCAGTCCAGAAAATAATCTTTAAATAGTCCGGATATATCGCGAAATACTAGCAGTCGAGGAGATAAGCACACGGTGATAAACAGAAGGAAGGATATAGTGGACTTCTTAAAAAAGGAGGATCAATACTCCCCTGAAATATTTTTTTTTAAATGATTTTGAAGTAGTTCCGAAAACATTTAACAGATCTGGGGATAGTTAAAAAATATTCGGTGGCAGTCCTTCCGATATGATTCCCTAAACAATCGTGAAATGCTTTCGAAAACAATCTTGAAAGTGTATGGAGTTAGTCCCAAAAAACTCTGGACAATAATATTACGTCGAAACAGCCCCAAGAAGATCTCGAACACAGTCTCTAAACGGCCAGAAATAGTCCCAGAAAAATTTGAAATAGTCCCGAAAATGTTCCTAAAATAATCCCGAAACGGTATTTTAATATTCTCAAAGTAACTAATCTATAACCAAAAACTTTTCAGTTAAAATTTCAGGAATTTCAAATAACAACAATACATGTTAATTAAAGTCAAGGCTATACAATAAAAAGTGTTTTTTGTTTTCACTCGGTCGCTTATAAATAAAATAAATAAATAAATACAAGGCGCGATTACCTCCGCAGAGAGTTTAGGCCAAGCTTATCTTCCAATTTGCGTCGTGCTTCTATGAATTTTTTCTACAAATTGACGCGACGACACCTACATGTTTTTACGCCGACCCCGAACGGCATCTGCAAGGCAGATGAGTTTTCACTGAAGAAATTTTCAAGGCAGAAAACACTCGGAGTGTATGCTAAATTATATATGAAATTTGTTCTGATTAAAAAAACTGCCTTCTTCATTTTTGATGTTACTCTGCTGAGAGTTCAACCCAGGACCCTCGGTGTGGTAGGCGGAGCATGCTACCACAACACCACGTCGGCCGTCTCGATCAATTATAGTTTGTGTAAATTTAAATTTTATTTATGACAAATACGAAAAGCTTATTAAGCGTTTATGATGACATTTTCTGTTTTTCTGTTTTCTGTTATTGCAGCCTAATAAGCCTATTTAACTAATAACTATAATGGCAATTTTTAATTAGTTAAACAAACAGATTGATATTTACGCATATTCCAAAGAAATGAAATGAACGCGACTTCGACAAAACATTTTGCTATACTTGTTCATAAGAAAATTTCCTAGTAATTGTTTGTTTACATATATATGTATATTTGCACAGTTGAATTGTGTTATTGAATTGACATGTGTACAATGGCCGTATTTATACTCAGCGTGCTTTGCACACAGAGTATATTAACTTTGATTGGACAACGGTTGGTTGTACAGGTATACTGGAATCGAGATAGATATAGACTTCCATATATCAAAATCAGCAGTATCGAAAAAACATTTGATTGAGCCATGCCCGTCTGTCCGTCCGTCCGCCTGTCTGTCCGTCCGTCTGTCCGTTAACACGATAACTTGAGTAAATTTTGAGGTATCTTGATGAAATTTGGTACCTAGATTTTTTTTGGACAATGGGCGTGGCACCGCCCACTTTTAAAAGAAGGTAATTTAAAATTTTTGCAAGCTGTAATTTGGCAGTCGTTGAAGATATCATGATGAAATTTTACAAGAACGTTACTCCTATTACTATACGTACGCTTAATAAAAATTAGCAAAATCTGAGAAGGACCACGCCCACTTAAAAAAAACAAGTAAGGAAGGCTAAGTTCGGGTGTAACCGAACAAAATAAGGTAAAATGAACCTAGGGTAACCCTGGAATGCGATGGTATGACATGTGTATCAAATGGAAGGTATTAAAGAGTATTTTAAGAGGGAGTAGGCCATAGTTCTATAGATGAACGCCATTTAGGGATATCGCCATAACGGTGGACCAGGGCTGACTCTAGAATTTGTTTGTACGATATGGGTATCAAATGAAAGGTGTTAATAAGTATTTTAAAAGGGAATGGGTCTTAGTTCTATAGGTGGACGCCTTTTCGAGATATCGCCATAACGGTGGACCGGGGTGACTCTAGAATTTGTTTGTACGATATGGTTATCAAATGAAAGGTGTTAATGTGACGCCTTTTCGGAATATCGTTATAAAGGTGGACCAGGGTTAACTCTAAAATGCTTTTGTATAATATGGGTATCAAACGAAAGGTGTTGATGAGTATTTTAAAACGGAGTGGTTCTCAGTTCTATAGGTGAACGCCTTTTCGAGATATCGCCATAACGGTGGACCAGGGGTGACTCTAGAATTTGTTTGTACGATATGGGTATCAAATGAAAGGTGGTAATGAGTATTTTAAATGGGAGTGGTTCTTAGTTCTATAGGTGAACGCCTTTTCGAGATATCAACATAAACGTGGACCAGGGGCGACTCTAGAATGCGTTTGTACAATATGGATATCAAACGAAAGGTGTTGATGAGTATTTTAAAAGGGAGTGGGCCTTAAATCTATAAGTGGACACCTTTTCGATATATCGCCATAAAGGTGGACCAGAGCTGACTCTAGAATGCGTTTGTACAATATGGATATCAAACGAAAGGTGTTGATGAGTATTTTAAAACGGAGTGGGCCTTAGTTCTATGGGTGGAGGCCTTTTTGAGATATCGCCATAAAGGTGGACCAGGGCTGACTCTAGAATTTGTTTGTACAATATGGGTATCAAATGAAAGGTGTTAATAAGTATTTTAAAAGGGAGTGGGCCTTAGTTCTATAGGTGGACGCCTTTTCGAGATATCGCCATAAAGGTGGACCAGGGGTGACTCTAGAATTTTTTTGTACGATATGGGTATCAAATGAAAGGTGCTAATGAGTATTTTAAAAGGGAGTGGGCCTTAAATCTATAAGTGGACGCCTTTTCGATATATCGCCATAAAGGTGGACCAGGGCTGACTCTAGAATGCGTTTGTACAATATGGATATCAAACGAAAGGTGTTGATGAGTATTTTAAAACGGAGTGGGCCTTAGTTCTATGGGTGGACGCCTTTTTGAGATATCGCCATAAAGGTGGATCAGGGCTGACTCTAGAATTTGTTTGTACAATATGGGTATCAAATGAAAGGTGTTAATAAGTATTTTAAAAGGGAGTGGGCCTTAGTTCTATAGGTGGACGCCTTTTCGAGATATCGCCATAACGGTGGACCAGGGGTGACTCTAGAATTTGTTTGTACGATATGGGTATCAAATGAAAGGTGGTAATGAGTATTTTAAATGGGAGTGGTTCTTAGTTCTATAGGTGAACGCCTTTTCGAGATATCAACATAAACGTGGACCAGGGGCGACTCTAGAATGCGTTTGTACAATATGGATATCAAACGAAAGGTGTTGATGAGTATTTTAAAAGGGAGTGGGCCTTAAATCTATAAGTGGACACCTTTTCGATATATCGCCATAAAGGTGGACCAGAGCTGACTCTAGAATGCGTTTGTACAATATGGATATCCAACGAAAGGTGTTGATGAGTATTTTAAAACGGAGTGGGCCTTAGTTCTATGGGTGGATGCCTTTTTGAGATATCGCCATAAAGGTGGACCAGGGCTGACTCTAGAATTTGTTTGTACAATATGGGTATCAAATGAAAGGTGTTAATAAGTATTTTTAAAGGGAGTGGTCCTTAGTTCTATAGGTGGACGCTTTTTCGAGATATCGCCATAAAGGTGGACCAGGGGTGACTATATAATGTGTTTGTACGATATGGGTATCAAATTAAAGGTATTAATGAGGGTTTTAAAAGGGAGTGGTGGTAGTTGTATATGTGAAGTCGTTTTCGAGATATCGACCAAAATGTGGACCAAGGTGACCCAGAACATCATCTGTCGGGTACCGCTAATTTATTTATATATGTAATACCATCTAAGATTCCAACGGCTTTTGATTTCGCCCTGCAGAACTTTTTCATTTTCTTCTACTTGATATGGTAGGTGTCACACCCATTTTACAAAGTTTTTTTCTAAAGTTATATTTTGCGTCAATAAACCAATCCAAATACCATGTTTCATCCCTTTTTTCGTATTTGGTATATTATTATGGCATTTTTTTCATTTTTAATAATTTTCGATATCGAAAGAGTGGGCGTGGTCATAGTCGGATTTCGGCCATTTTTAACACCAATATAAAGTGAGTTCAGATAAGTACGTGAACTGAGTTTAGTAAAAATATATCGATTTTTGCTCAAGTTATCGTGTTAAGGGCCGAGGTGAAGGACAGACGGTCGACTGTGTATAAAAAATGGGCGTGGCTTCAACCGATTTCGCCCTTTTTCACAGAAAACAGTTATCGTCCTAGAATCTAAGCCTCTACCGAATTTCACAAGGATTGGTAATGTTTCGTTCGACATATGGCATTAAAAGTATCCTAGACAAATTAAATGAAAAAGGGCGGAGCCACGCCCATTTTGAAAATGTCTTTTATTTTTTTATTTTGTTGCACCATATCATTACTGGAGTTGAATTTTGACATAATTTACTTATATACTGTAAAGATATTAACTTTTCTTTTAAAATTTGACTTAAAAAATTTTTTTTTTTAAAAAGTGGGCGTGGTCGTTCGCCGATTTTGCTAATTTTTTTAAGCATATATATAGTAATAAGAGTAACGTTCCTGCCAAATTTCATCATGATATCTTCAACGACTGCCAAATAACAGCTTGCAAAACTTCTAAATTACCTTCTTTTAAAAGTGGGCGGTGCCTCGCCCATTGTCCAAAATTTTACTAGTTTTCTATTCTGCGTCATAAGCTCAACTCACCTACCAAGTTTCGTCGTTTTATCCGTATTTGGTAATGAATTATCGCACTTTTTCGATTTTTCGAAATTTTCGATATCGAAAAGTGGGCGTGGTTATAGTCCGATATCGTTCGTTTTGAAGAGCGGTCTGAGATGAGTGCCCAGGAACCTACATACCAAATTTCATCAAGATACCTCAAAATATACTCAAGTTATCGTGTTAACGGGCGGACGGACGGACGGACGGACATGGCTCAATCGAATTTTTTTTCGATACTGATGGTTTTGATATATGGAAGTCTATATCTATCTCGATTCCTTTATACCTGTACAACCAACCGTTATCTAATCGAAGTTAATATACTCTGTGAGCTCTGCTCAACTGAGTATAAAACAAGTAAGGAAGGCTAAGTTCGGGTCTAACCGAACATTACATACTCAGTTGAGAGCTATGGAGACAAAAAAAGGAAAATCACCATGTAGGAAAATGAACCTAGGGTAACCCTGGAATGTGGTTGTATGACATGTGTATCAAATGGAAGGTATTAAAGAGTATTTTAAGAGAGAGTAGGCCATAGTTCTATGGATGGACGCCAATTAGGGATATCGCCATAAAGGTGGACCAGGGCTGACTCTAGAATGTGTTTGTACGATATGGGTATCAAATGAAAGGTGATAATGAGTATTTTAAAAGGGAATGGGCTTTAGTTCTATAGGTGAACGCCTTTTCGAGAAATCCCCATAAAGGTGGACCAGGGGTGTCTCTAGTTGTACGATATGGGAATCAAATGAAAGGTGTTACTGAGCGTTTTAAGAGGGAGTGGGCATTAGGTCTATAGGTGGACGCCTTTTCGAAATGTCGCCATTAGGGTGGGCCAGGGGTGACTCTGGAATGTGTTTGTACGATATGGGTATCAAACGAAAGGTGGTAATGAGTATTTTAAAAGGGAGCAATCCTTAGTTCTATAGGTGGACGCCTTTTCGAGATATCGCCATAAAGGTGGACCAAGGGTGACTCTAGAATGTTTGTACGATATGGGTATCAAACGAAAGGAGTTACTGAGCATTTTAAGAGGGAGTGGGCACTAGGTCTATAGGTGGACGCCTTTTCGAGATATCGCCATTAGGGTGGGCCAGGGGTGACTCTAGAATGTTTGTACGATATGGGTATCAAACGAAAGGTGTTACTGAGCATTTTAAGAGAAAGTGGGCATTAGGTCTATAGGTGGGCGCCTTTTCGAGATATCGCCATTAGGGTGGGCCAGGGTGACTCTAGAATGTGTTTGTACGATATGGGTATCGAATGGAAAGTGGTAATGAGTATTTTAAAAGGGAGTAATCCTCAGTTCTAAAGGTGGACGCCTTTTCGAGATATCGCCATAAAGGTTGACCAAGGGTGACTCTAGAATGTTTGTACGATATGCGTATCAAACGAAAGGTGTTACTGAGCATTTTGAGAGGGAGTGGGCATTAGGTCTATAGGTGGACGCCTTTTCGAGATATCGCCATTAGGGTGGGCCAGGGGTGACTCTAGAATGTTGGTACGATATGGGTATCAAACGAAAGGTGTTACTGAGCATTTTAAGAGGGAGTGGGCATTAGGTCTATAGGTGGACGCCTTTTCGAGATATCGCCATTAGGGTGGGCCAGGGGTGACTCTAGAATGTTTGTACGATATGGGTATCAAAGGAAAGGTGTTACTGAGCATTTTAAGAGGGAGTGGACATTAGGTCTATAGGTGGACGCCTTTTCGAGATATCGCCATTAGGGTGGGCCAGGGGTGACTCTAGAATGTTTTTACGATATGGGTATCAAACGAAAGGTGTTACTGAGCATTTTAAGAGGGAGTGGGCATTAGGTCTATAGGTGCACGCCTTTTCGAGATATCGCCATTAGGGTGGGCCAGGGTTGACTCTAGAATGTGTTTGTACGATATGGATATCAAATTAAAGGTATTAATGAGGGTTTTAAAAGCGAGTGGCCCTTAGATGTATATGTGAAGGCGTTCTCGCGATATCGACCAAATGTGGATCAGGTGATCCAGAAAATCATCTGTCGGGTACTGCTAATTTATTTATATATTCAATAACACTAACAGTATTCCTGCCAAGATTCCAAGGGCTGTTGATTTCGCCTTGTAGGACTTTTTCATTTTCTTCTACTTAATATGGTAGGTGTCACACCCATTTTACAAAGTTTTTTCCAAAGTTATATTTTGCGTCAATAAACCAATCCAGTTACCATGTTTCATCCCTTTTTTCGTATTTGGTATAGAATTATGGCATTTTTTTAATTTTTCGTAATTTTCGATATCGATAAAGTGGGCGTGGTTATGGTCGGATTTCGGCTTTTTTTTATACGAAGATAAAGTG
The DNA here is from genome assembly GCF_040869045.1 of Eurosta solidaginis. Taxonomy (NCBI): domain Eukaryota; kingdom Metazoa; phylum Arthropoda; class Insecta; order Diptera; family Tephritidae; genus Eurosta; species Eurosta solidaginis. Next base: position 293,418,852 of record NC_090319.1, read on the forward strand.
AGTTCAGATAAGTACGTGGGCTAAGTTTAGTAAAGATATATCGGTTTTTGCTCAAGTTATTGTGTTAACGGCCGAGCGGAAGGACAGACGGTGGACTGTGTATAAAACCTGGGCGTGGCTTCCACCGATTTCGCCCATTTTCACAGAGAACAGTTAACGTCATAGAATCTATGCTCCTACCAAATTTCAAAAGGATTGGTAAATTTTTGTTCGACTTATGGCATTAAAAGTATTCTAGACACACTAAATGAAAATGGGCGGAGCCACGCCCATTTTGAAATTTTCTTTTATTTTTGTATTTTGTTGCATCATATCATTACTGGAGTTGAATTTTGACTTAATTTACTTATATACAGTAAAGATATAAAATTTTTTGTTAAAATTTGAATTTAAAAAAATTTTTTTTTAAAAAGTGGGCGTGTTCTTCATCCAATTTTGCTAATTTTTATTTAGCACATATATAGTAATAGTAGTAACGTTCCTGCCAAATTTCATCATGATATCTTCAACGACTGCCAAATTACAGCTTGCAAAACTTTTAAATTACCTTCTTGTAAAAGTGGGCGGTGCCACGCCCATTGTCCAAAATCTTACTAGTTTTCTATTCTGCGTCATAACGTCAACCCACCTACCAAGTTTCATTGCTTTAACCGCCTTTGGCAATGAATTATCGCATTTTTTCGGTTTTTCGAAATTTTCGATATCGAAAAAGAGGGCGTGTTATAGTCCGATATCGTTCATTTTAAATAGCGATCTGAGATGAGTGCTCAGGAACCTACATACCAAATTTCATCAAGATACCTCAAAATTTACTCAAGTTATCGTGTTAACGGACGGACGGACATGGCTCAATTAAATTTTTTTTGGATCCTGATTATTTTGATATATGGAAGTCTATATCTATCTCGATTCCTTTATATATGTACAACCAACCGTTATCCAATCAAACTTAATATACTCTGTGAGCTCTGCTCAACTGAGTATAAAAATTGTTAACCGTCAAGTTTTAACAAAAAATTGAATATCTTTACAGTATATAAGTAAATTATGTCCACATTCAACTCCAGTAATGATATGGTGCACCAAAATATAAAAGTAGAAAAAAATTTCAAAATGGACGTGGCTCCGCCCTTTTTCATTTAATTTTAATCTGACCTTTGTGTCGTGGAATTTTATTGACGGAATGTTAGTTCCCACTGCTTGTAATGTTGTATTCTACGAGTTTTTAAATGACCTTGCAGACATTGGTCTTTATCAACTTAACAGAATTCATAATAAATTTGGCAAATATCTTGATTTGATTTTTTCAGACGACACATCGAATTGTTCTGTTACTCGATGTGATCCAGTGGTATTGCCTGAGGATGTTTATCATCCAGCACTTTCGATTTACCTGGATTGTCTTAGCTTACCGGTGCGGAATACTACCGATCCGAATGCGTCTTCGCGCCGGTTTCTGTTTAGAAAGGCCAATTGGTCTTTACTAATTGACGAAGTCTCTAAAATAAAGTGGCCTGAGTACGACGGAGATATTGAAGCGATCTCCGTCCATTTCACCAACGTTTTACATGCGATATTCCTCAAATGTGTGCCTTTTTCCAAAACCTCCCCAGCATCTCCAGCTACTGCTTGGAGCTCTAGAGAACTTAATTATCTAAAAAACAAAAAAAACACGCTTCTTCAAGCGTTTCAAATTATCTGGATCTAATAGTGACTATGCTGCATACTCCACCTTGCGCCTTAAGTACAACAGGCTACAGATAAGATGCTATAAGAATTATCTGATGAAGATTAAGCATCGGATCTCTTCCAATCCAAAAACATTTTATTCCTTCGTCAACTCCAAAAGAAAAATTAAAGGGTTTCCTTCTGTAATGAAGTATAACGATCGGATTTCTAGTATTGACTCCGAAATTGAAAATATGTTTGCTGACTTTTTTAAATCTAATTACTCGACTATCCCTGACTCCCCTCCGGTGGATTATCAATACATGTTAACTTCGCTCAACTCAGTAGGTATCCCATATATTCATACAGGTGAGGTACTAAGGCATCTGGAAAGTGTGAAAATTTCCTACTCCAGTGGACCTAATGAAATACCATCTGTTGTGCTGAGAACTTGAGCTCAATTTCCTTGTCAACCCCTTACCTGCTTATTTAATGCCTCTTTGAGGCTAGGGATATTCCCTAAGAAGTGGAAGGAGTCGTTTATAATACCACTTTATAAAAGTGGGAGTAGATCTTGTGTCACAAACTATAGAGGAATAGCCAAACTTTGTGCTATTCCAAAACTATTTGAATCAGTTGTCACAAATCAACTGGCTTTGTACTATCTTCGGTAGTGGACCTGTCACAACATGGCTTTTGCAGGGGTAAGTCCATTGTGTCCAACTTGCTGGAGTTCACAACCCTCGTATCCAATAACTTAAGGACGAACTGCGAAGTTGATGTCATTTACACTGATTTCAGTAAGGCGTTTGATAAAGTTTCCCATTCCTTACTCCTACTAAAACTCGATCGACAGGGCAGTCACCTTGGTCCAGTGTTGTTTCTGCTCTTCATTAACGACCTCCCAAATGTTTTGAAGCGCTGCATACCGCTGATGTACACTGACGATGTCAAACTGGTTATACCCATTCGCTCACCTGAATATAGGGCACTTCTTCAATCGAATCTGAATAACCTGGTTGAGTGGTGTGACATGAACGTCATGTCACTAAATTTACCGAAGTGCAAGTTTATGGGTTTTACGAGAAATCTTTTAAAACCTATCAGTACATGATAGGCAATTATATCATTAAGCAAGTCACAAACTTTACTGATCTTGGCGTTATAATGGACCCTAAACTGGACTTCAAATTACATATCGAATCGTGTGTGAATAGGGCTAGAGGCACTTTGGCTTTCGTAAAAGGGTGGTCAAAGGAATACAATGACCCCTATGTCACTAAAACTCTTTTTTTATCGTAAGTAAGACCTATATTGGAATATGCTTCCATTATCTGGAACCCGCGTTATCAGGTTCATAGCGAAAAATTGGAATTGGTGCAGAAGCAATTTTTGCTCTTTGCTTTAAATCATTTGCCCTGGGATCCATCAAGGAACCTACCGCCATATTGCAGCCGGTTAAAACTTTTACAGCTGCCTTCACTACAGAGCCGTAGGGAGATGCTTGGCGTTTTATTTATGGTACAACTATTAAGGGGGATGATAAGCAGTCCATTTCTGCTTGGCAAGGTGATGTTTAATGTCCCTTTTAAGCCCTTTCGGTATTTCCAACCGCTATATTTAAATACATGTAGATCGAATTTTCAAATGCATGAATCTCTTCGTTGTCTGTGTCAAGATTTCAATAATCACTGCAATAATATTGATACTTGCGACACACTTTACAGTATAAAAAATATATACTCACTGCCTTGAACTCATAACTGTTTCAAAATCACATGTTAAACTAAATCTGTTACCTGCTCCAGTTACTTTGGGCGGGTGGCTTGGAATCACGTCCTTTCCAACCTCCCACACATCGCAGCCCTACTTATTGTGTGTTAAATATACATCAGCTGCTCGAAATCACGTCCATTCCGAGAGCACTAATAATCAATAGTTAATTTGGGCGGGTGGCTTGGAATCACGTCCTATCCAACCTCCCACACATCACAGCCCTACTCATTGTGTGTTAAATATACATCAGCTGCTGGAAATCACGTCCATTCCGACAGCACTAATAATCAATAGTTACTTTGGGCGGGTGGCTTGGGATCACGTCCTTTCCAACCTCCCACACATCGCAGCCCTACTATTTTGTGTTAAATATACATCAGCTGCTCGAAATCACGTCCATTCTGACAGCACTGGTAATCAATTCCGTTGCTCGGCATCACAGTCCATCCCGACAACTGATTCAATAATATATTTATATACATATTTTATAATATAATTTTGCTCACTATGTATGCTTGTTAATTTTACACTGTAATCCGCATTTATATTCATTCATTCATTTATATTTAGTCTGATTTATTGTAAAATTTGTAGACTAACAAATAAATAAATAAATAAATAAATAAATACTTTTATTGCCATAAGTCGAACAAAACTTTACCAATCCTTGTGAAATTTGGTCGGGGCATAGATTCTATGACGTTAACTGTTTTCTGTGAAAATGGGCGAAATCGGTTGAAGCCACGCCCAGTTTTTATACACAGTCGACCGTCTGTCCTTCCGCTCGGCCGTTAACACGATAAATTGAGCAAGGACCGATATATATTTACTAAACTTAGTCCACGTACTTATCTGAACTCACTTTATCTTGGTATAAAATATGGCCGAAATCCGACTATAACCACGCCCACTTTTTCGATATCGAAAATTACGAAAAATTAAAAAAATTCCATAATTCTATACGTAATATGAAAAAAGGGATGAAATATGGTGATTGGATTGGTTTATTGACGCAAAACATAACCTTGGAAAAAACTTTGTAAAATGAGTGTGACACCTACCATATTAAGTAGAAGATAATGAAAAAGTTATGCAGGGCGAAATTAAAAGCCTTTGGAATCTTGGCAGGAATTAAGTTCACTGCACTAGGAACGGTATTATTAAAAAGAGGGCACGAAGGTCTATAAAGTATATATGTATATATAATCGTTTTCTTTTATATCACTTTTTTACTTCAAATATATAAAAATAATTACGCTAGTAGTAGTGGCCCCTTCGCATCCATAGTTATATTGCTGACTAGCAAAGTCGGAGCCGACTCTTCGTGAGGAAAGTAAAAGGACGTCAGTGTAACATCAGTATCACTGCCCATCAACGTCATAGTCGTAGCATCCTCGTCCTTAACTGGGGCAGAAAAAGAAAATTTAGTTCAGATATTACCAAGATGCAAACTCTCGGTTTCCCGTGTATTGCACCACTCACCAAACGTCAGCCTTGCCGCTTTTAGCCCGCATATCTTATGCCCTACTACCCAAGGCTCTTGGATAAAGGCTATATCAGCAGCCCCACTGTAAAGCTCCGCCACTGTTAAATCGCCGTCTTCGTCAGACACTGGCTCCTCTCCAGTGTAACTACAAAGTCTATCCAGCGTTAGCGAGGAGATTGACCACGCATCCGCCCACCGTGCCATCTGTCGGACTGACCGTGTTTGGTTCTACGTCCTCCTCCTCCTCGCTCTCCACTTTATCTGGCTCTATATCCCGCTCCGGATCATAGGGTGTCTTCAGGTCGTTCGAGTATACCTTAATCTTCACTGGGTCGAACCTGAATTTAATAGCGCCATCCGCGTGGTCCAAAAAAGGCAGTTGTTGTAGGAGTATGGCCTGACGCGTTGCCCTGGTGCTATGCTCCAACTACAGAACTCTCCAACTAGAGCAAGGTAGCTCTGGGGTGAAGGTCCTTATGACCTCAAGGACTCCCTCCGGATCATCCGACTTGGATAGAAATCAGACCCTAGCTCTCAGATGAGATGTCCTTGAAGTCGGCAGCCTTGGGCATCGCACCAGTGTAGAACTCACCCAACCTATCCACCGCCTTTTTGTACAAGTCGTCTGACTTCTGGTATCAACCCACCTCTTTGCAAGCAAGTTAAGGTCCGGGGTTTTCCCTTACAAAGGCGACCGAAAAACTGAGCATTTCGGTCCTTATCCAGTCTCATTTCTCTTTGAAAATCTGCTCCTGCTCAGGATTTGATTCAAAGACCCCCACAAGGATGCTAATTTTAGCAACCTCTGCGAAGGAGGAGCCTTTGAATCTAAGCCTCTTAGAAGCATTCTGCGCAATCTCCATCGGACGCTTGCGCTTACCGGAAGCCTGTCCCTTCACCGGAGCAGACTTATTAAAATCAGGGACGATGGTTTTCGCCCACTCAATTCCTGCCCCTTACTCCTCAACGTCCCCAGGTAAGGCCATGGAGAACAGGTTGGGGTCGTTTGTCAACATTTTCAGGATGTGTATAGCCACCTGCCTATGCCTACTGCGCATCTGTGAGGGAGGTGGCCTATCCTTACTTTGGGTGTGCACCGTCGGCGTAGCCTGAGGCAAGCGGGCGGTCTGCTCCCCCATGCTATCTTCCCCGGTAGCAATCTGCCTGCCGAGAGGGTTATTAGCAGAGGCAACAGATCAAGTCGTCGCCCCAAAAGCTCCCCTAGATGAAGTTATGAGCTATGTGCAAAATTCCGGCGCCGCCTGAAGCCTTTGCTCACCACCCGCAATAGCAGCGCCGCGGCTGGTAGAGAAACCCTGTATCCCACGAGCTCCCAGATTGATGGGTGTTACCCCTTTCGGATTTTTGCAAGTTCCAGCCACGTTAAAATTATTCTCCTATTTATTTTTTAAACTTCCGCTCCTTAGACCCACGATTTGCGGAGAACGGGGTCGCCCACCCCACACAGAAATCCTCTATACCTGGGGTAAAGCACAAATTACAACAGGGTGTGACATGGTTCGCAGAGGGCTCCGTTAGCGACTGGGCTATTGATAGGACCCCAACCAGGCTGACCATCGGCACGGCAACGCATAACACCACTGGTCCGGCCCCCACATTGATATCACGTTCAAGAGCCACTGCCATATGCCAGAGCTATTAAGGAGCCAAGGGACAAATGGCTTAACGTAGCTAGCATTCCCCTAGCGGGGTTTCTGCAGTGATTATTACCAGTCGGCACCCTCTAGGAGGGTTCAGTCCAAGGATTTTCGCCAGCCCCATAGATTAGATACTTTATGACTATTAAAATACCGTTTCGGGATTATTTGAGCAACATTTTCGGGACTATTTCAAATTTTTCGAGGACTATTTCGGGACCGTATATAGACAGTGTTCGATATCTTCTTGGGGCTGTTTAGACGTAATATTATTGTCGACACTTTTTGGGGACTAACTCCACACAGTATTAAGATTGTTTTCGAAACCATTTCACGATTGTTTAAGGAATCATATCGGAAAGACTGCCACCGAATATTTTTTAACTATCCCCAGATCTGTTCGTTGTTTTCGGAACTATTTCAAGATCATTTAAAAAAAGTATTTGAGGGGAGTATTGGCTCTTACTTTTTTAAAAAGTTCACTATATCCTTCCTTCTGTTTATCACCGTGTGCTTATCTCCGCGACTGTTAGTATTTCGCGATATGTCGGGACTATTTGATGATTATTTTCTGGACGGTCTAAGTACTTTTTTCAAGATCATATCTTGGCATATCGTGAGGACTGTGACGCGGATTTAGGCTAGTGCTACGAATATTTGAAAGATGAACAGGTCTTTAAATCCACAACAAGTTAACGCCTTATTAACACTTAAGGAAATATATTGATTATGTCAGCCCAAGTTCGAGCAGTGTTGTTGCTCAGAATTTCGTGCACTGCTTCCAACTCTGGTTTTGTGGCAGTACACAATAGAAAATATTAGCAGTTTGGAATCAGATAAAACTAATTAAGTGAATCACTAAAAATATAGTCATGGTACAGATATCAATTTGATAACACGTTTCAACTGTGCAAATATACGTTTATATAAACAAACAATTACTAGGAAATTTTTTTTGAAAAAGTATAGCAAAATATTTTGTCAAAGTCACGTTCATTTTATTTCGCTGGTATATGCGTACATTAATTCTGTTTGTTTAACTAATTAAAACTTTCCATTATACTTATTAATTAAATAGGCTTATTAGGCTCCAAGAACAGAAAACAGAAAAACAGGAAATGTCATTATAAACGCTTAATAAGCTTTTTGTGTTTGCCATAAAAAAATGTAATTTTATCAGGCACTTTCACCCAAAAATTTACACAAGCTATAATTGATCGAGGTGGCCGTGCTGTTGTGGTAGCATGCTCCGCCTACCACACCGAGAGTCCGGGTACAACTCTCAGCAGAGTAACATCAAAAATGAAGAAACAAGTTTTTTCAATCAGAACAAATTTTTCTAATCGGCGTCGCCTCTCGGAAGTGTTTACCATACTCTTCGAGTCTTTTCTGCCATGAAAAGATCTTCAGTGAAAACTCATCTGTCTTGCAGATGCCGTTCGGAGTCGGCGTAAAAACATGTAGGTGTCGTCGCGCCAATTTATAGCAAAAATCAAAAGAAGATAAGCTCGGCATAAAATCTCTTCGAAGCTTATCGCGCTTTGCATTTATTTATTTACTAGCAGAACCGGCAGACTTTGCTGTGCCCTAAATTTGGTCTATCTACATACATTTTAATAAGCTTTTTCCGTCTAAGTCTGCCCTCCCCCCTCTTCACTTTTTCTTAATCCTTTTATTCATTTCTCCCTCCGTCTTTTTCTCTTCATCTATCTCTATCTTCGTCTCACTCTGTCTCTTTCTCAGTCTCCTTCTCCTTCCTTCTTTTCTCTTCTCTCAAGTTTTTCTCATTCTTATTCATCCCTTATTGCCAGTCCCATAGGGCGTCAGTCCAAGTCCAGACCGTGAATAGAAATCGCTCGAATGGATCGGCCTCTGGTCCACTTCTTGGAAAGAATTTTTCTCTCCGTAAGAATCATCCTCGTACTTCAAGGAATATTATAAAAAAGAAATAAATCGGTCCAAACGTTTTCGAGTTTTGCGCTTAGCAGCGACTCATTTTTGTTTATATTATGGACTAACAGACTCGGCAGACTTTGATTTATCTGCATAACTTTTAGGAAGTTTTTATTCTTACTCCCCTTCCCCATTTTCTCTATCCTTTTATTCACTAATTTCTCTGCCGTTCTGTTTTTCTGGGCCTTTCGTTCGGGCTATTTATTTCTGTTTAAAAAATAAAACTTTTGTGATGATAAAATTAATTCGCTAAGAAAATTCGTGAAAAAAAAAACACATTTAGGGCTGCCATGAAAAAATATAAAAAATTAACACTCAGTCATTTTGTCTTTACGATCCAGATCAGCATACAAATTGGCATAAAAAATATAATGGAGAATTAAGTCTCCTTAGTGCACAGACATTAGCATATATGGACATACAAATATACCAAAAAATATAACTTTTGTTTATAATTTGTAACGAAAGAGTATTTATAATAGATGTATGAATCTTAACCATTTATGTTGCATTAACTTGGCAACACGCATAAATATGTACATACATATGTCAAGCTGATATAAAATGAAAATACATACATACATTCATACATACCCATAAACCTATGTCCGAAGTAGGTAGCAGCGAATCACGGTTGCCACTTTTGGTCCACTTCGACCAAAAGTGATTCTTCCAACCCTATTTGGTCCGCTGGCCCCTTTTTTTCAATTTTGGTCCTTTTTAGGCAGTACCACGATTTTTGTACTTTTCATCCTTTTTCACTGAGGTTAAAATTTACAACTCTGCCCCAACATTTGGCACACTTTCATTACACAAACACATTACACGGACTTATAAGAAAAAATTTTTGTTTTAGTATCCAGATATTTCGATCGGTTATCAAGCACTTTTCGTGATAGATTTTTTTCACTAGTTGAGCTAAAAAAAATTTCTCAAATGAGCGTGTGCCTACAAGGAGGATAAATATAGTAAGAGACGTCACTCGTTACTTTGCATAATGTTTTTGGTTAGGGTAATCGCAGTTTTTTTTTTTTTTTTGGCGAGATGTGCATAAATGTCTTTATACCTTTGCGTAGGGTATTTGTGTTTATTTTTCCAGCTGTTTTTAATTAATTAATAAATTCTCTTTCCAAAAATCATATTTGCATAACGTGCCTACACGACATGGATAAATGCGAGACAATTGAAAATATCCCTCGTGGAAAACATTAGGCATACATTCTTTTAATTTCCAGCGAGTTACTCCCCACTCGTAGCAGAATGGTGGCTCTTATTATATTTATCCTCTTTGGTGCCTCTAAGAAATTTGGCAGTCCTTTCCACTGACGGAGCCATTAAGATGGCCGTCGAGTTAAGATTTGAATTGAAAACTAAGTGAATTAATGAAACTAATTGGTTTAAGGTTTGGTAACACTTTCAAAATTTTTTACAAAGGAATCCTATGTAAAAATTGCAGGAGTATTGTGGTGTTCCAGGAGTATTAACATCACAATACTCCTGGAACAGACACGCCGGGTACTTGAAAACTAAGTTACTTGGCATAAGAAATATTTTAACTGTAAGTAAGGCAGGAATTCTTCTTGAAAGCGGTAACTTTATAAATTAATAACGAATAGGGATTGAACAAATTTACTTTTATATTTAGATTTTGAAGCAAATGTAAAAAAGATTTGATTTCGAAAGAAGTGTTTTGTGTGTTATTCTCGTAGGTACAGAACCCCATAAACTTCAATAACAACGCTGTTAACTAATTTCTAGTATCTACTTAAATGTACTCAAGTTCCGTTATTGCACAGTTGAAACTTTTAAGACGTTTGTTTTTTAATCTGAAGCCTCGGGCTAGATTCAGTGAATGTGAGTTTTTCAAAAATCACACTACGCTTTGGTATGAAATTTCAACGTTCAGGGGAAAAAGTATTTATTTATTTATTTTATTTATTACGACTCTTAGAGCCTAGATCAATACTTAAAAATATTATTGCATTAATTAACAATATGTACTATGTATGAGATTGAACTTGAATTTGTATTTGAATTTGAAACATGAATTTGAATGTGTATTTGAAACATGTAACACAAACCCTACGAATCCTAATATTTATTTTATATTCATTGACTTCGCGTGAGCATATAATCTTTTCTTAAACAAGTTATTATCACAATTCTTAATATTTGCAGGTAATTCGTTGAAACATTTTAACCATTTGTAAAAAATACTATTTTTTTTCAGACTCCGTTTTGTAATTAGGTAATTTAAAATCATTCCTCTGCCACGTATTTCTGTCATGAACCTCGTAGTTAAATTTAATATTTGTTTTTAGATAATCAGGCAAATTTGTGGTTCTTATGTTGTATATAAACTTCATACTGTGGAAAAATATTTGCTGTTTTACGCTCATCTAATTCAAAATTTGTAGCATATCTTTAATGGGGGTATCAAAATGTTTACCTAATATAAAGCGCGTAGCTTTATTCTGCATTTTTTGTAGTTTATCAATTTGCGAATCTTTCAATATTAAGAAAATAGTAGAACAATATATGAAGTATGGCTCAATTATGGATCTATGTACTTTTGCTTTATAATAACTATTCAAGTTTCTACAGGTTCTTTGAATGAAATAATTTTTTTTACCTCTTATATAAGCAACATGGCCATAAAATTTTAGTTTACAATCTATTTGAATGCCGAGATATTTAATCGTCTGCACCTCTTCGATTTTAGTATTATTATACTCAGTTGAGCAGAGCTCACAGAGTATATTAAGTTTGATTGGATAACGGTTGGTTGTACATATATAAAGGAATCGAGATAGATATAGACTACCATATATCAAAATAATCAGGATCGAAAAAAAATTTGATTGAGCCATGTCCGTCCGTCCGTCCGTCCGTTAACACGATAACTTGAGTAAATTTTGAGGTATCTTGATGAAATTTGGTATGTAAGTTCCTGAGCACTCATCTCAGATCGCTGTTTTAATTTAATTTTTTATAACCACGCCCACTTTTTCGATATCGAAAATTTCGAAAAACCGAAAAAGTGCGATAATTCATTACAAAAGACAGATAAAGAGACGAAACTTGGTAGATGAGTTGAACTTATGACGCAGAAAAGAAAATTAGTAAAATTTTGGACAATGGGCGTGGCACCGCCCACTTTTAAAAGAAGGTAATTTAAAATTTTGCAAGCTGTAATTTGGCAGTCGTTGAAGATATCATGACGAAATTTGGCAGGAACGTTACTCCTATCACTATATGTACGCTTAATAAAAATTAGCAAAATCGGAGAAGGACCACGCCCACTTTTAAAAAAATTTTTTTTTTTTAAGTAAAATTTTAACAAAAAATGTAATATCTTTACAGTATATAAGTAAATTATGTCATCATTCAACTCCAGTAATGATATGGTGCAACAAACACCAAAAATAAAAGAAAATTTCAAAATGGGCGTGGCTGCGTCCTTTTTCATTCAATTTGTCTAGGATAAACAAAAATTAACCAATCCTTTTGAAATTTGATAGGGGCATAGATTTTATGACGTTAACTGCTTTCTGTGAAAATGGGCGAAATCGGTTGATGCCACGCCCAGTTTTTATACACAGTCGTCCGTCTGTCCTTCCGCATGGCCGTTAACACGATAACTTGAGCAAATCTCGACATATCTTTAATGAACTTAGTTTCCGTGCTTACTTGAACTCACTTTATCTTGGTATGAAAAATGAACGAAATCCGACTATGACCACGCCCACTTTTTCGATATCGAAAATTACGAAAAATGAAAAAAATGCCATAATTCTATACCAAATACGAAAAAAGGGATGAAACATGGTAAGTTAATTGGATTGTTTTATTGACGCGAAATATAACTTTAGAAAAAACTTTATAAAATGGTTGTGACACATACCATATTAAGTAGAAGAAAATGAAAAAGTTCTGCAGGGCGAAATAAAAAACCCTTAAATTCTTGGTAGGTATTACATATATAAATAAATTAGCGGTATCCAAGAGATGATGTTCTGGGTCACCCTGGTCCACATTTTGGTCGATATCTGGAAAACGCCTTCACTTATACAACTACCACTACCCCCCTTTAAAACTCTCATTAATACCTTTAATTTGATACCCATATCGTACAAACTCATTCTAGAGTCACCCCTGGACCACCTTTATGGCGATATCTCGAAAAGGCGTCCGCCTATAGAACTAAGCCCCACGCCCTTTTAAAATACTCATTAACACCTTTCATTTGATAGCCATATCGTACAAACATATTCTAAAGTCAGCCCTGGTGAACCTTTATGGCGATATCTCGAAAAGGCGAACACCTATAGAACGAAGGCCCACTCCCTTTTAAAAATATTCATTAACACCTTTCGTTTGATACCCATATCGTACAAACAAAGTCTAGAGTCACCTCTGCTCCACCTTTATGGCGATATCTCGAAACGGCGTCCACCTATGGAACTAAGGATTACTCCCTTTTAAAATACTCATTAACACCTTTCTTTTGATACCCATATTGTACAAACAAATTCTAGGGTCTTCCCTGGTCCACCTTTATGGCGTTATCTCGAAAATGCGACCACCTATTCAACAACCACCACTCCCTTTTAAAACCCTCATTAATACCTTTAATTTGATACCCATATTGTACAAACAAAGTTTAGAGCCACACCTGGTCCACCTTTATGGCGATATTTCGAAACGGGGTCCACCTATGGAACTAAGGACTACTCCCTTTTAAAATACTCATTAACACCTTTCTTTTGATACCCATTTTGTACAAACAAATTCTAGGTTCACCCCTGGTCCACCTTTATGGCGATATCTCGAAACGGCGTCCACCTATGGAACTAAGGATTACTCCCTTTTAAAATAAATATTAACACCTTTCATTTGATACCCATATCGTACAAACGCATTCTAGAGTCACCCCTGGTCCACTTTATGGCGATATCTCGAAAAGGCGACCACCTATACAACAACCACCACTCCCTTTTAAAACCCTCATTAATACCTTTAATTTGATACCCTTATCGTACAAACACATTCTAGAGTCACTGGTCCTCCTTTATGGCTATATCCCTAAATGGCGTCCACCTATAGAACTATGGACTACTCCCTCATAAAATACTCTTTAATGCCTTTCATTTGATACACATGTCATACAAACACATTCCAGAGTTTCCCTCGGTTCATTTTCCTACATGGTTATTTTCCCTTATGTTGTCACCATAGCTCTCAACTGAGTATGTAATGTTCGGTTACACCCGAACTTAACCTTCCTTACTTGTTTATTTTAATAGTTTCAAAAGGGAGTGCCCCTAAATCCAAAAAAAAAAAAAAAAATCCCGAAACACAGAATCCCCAGCTAAAAAAAATGCCAAATACATAATCCCCTAATTTAAAATCCCATAACGAAAATCCCCAACACAAAATCCCCGCGCTTTTTTTGGGGCTAAATCCCCAAATATTTTCTGAGGAAATATCAAAAAACCTCAAACAAAAAATCACAAATTTTTTTATTAAATCATAAAGTTTTGACGCGTATAAACATAATAACGCATTTATGTATATATATGTAAGTATGATAAAATATATAAGCATAAAGTAAAACAATGATTTTTTTTATTTTTTTAAAGTAAAACAAGTAAGGACAGGATTGTCTTCGGATGTGCCGAAGACGTCATACCTTTAATGAATGGGGCTGAACAATAATCTTATCCCGATCGTAATCTCCAAATAATCGGATGTATAAGATAAGAAATATATAGTGAACAGATGTACATAACTAAATGATTTTTTAGATAAATATAAAATAAAAAATAGGTAGGTACTTTATGTGAGGATGCAAAGTTTCAGTTTTTTGTGGTCTGCGTGCAAAAACTATGACTACGAATCACGTATGTCAACAATATATGACGTAAACTTAACTATTTGATGAAACTTGTTGAAATTTGAAGCTTCTAGCCGTAAAAAAGGGGCAAAAATGATGGTTTATATGGGGTATATAATATATATACCACCGATCTTTATGATTTTTTCAGACAAAAATATATGCTATATACGTAAGCATTCGTTGAAATTTGAAGCATCTAGCTCTTAAAATAGGGCAGTTATTACGAAAAGTTTCTTATCTGAACAATCGGTTGTGGGGGATATATACTATATATACGACCGATCTCATCAATTTTTTCAAACAACAATATGTGCAATATACGAAAGTATATGGTGAAGTTTGAAGCTTCAATCTATTAAATTAAGGAAGATTTGACAAAAATCCTCTTTTTCTGAAAAATCGGTTGTATGGAGGATATATGCTATAGTGGTCCGATCCGGCCGGTTCCGACAAATGTCTAATCGGACACCCAAATACACCCGCTCACCAAATTTTATCAAGATATCTCAAAAATTTAGGGACTAGTTTGCATACAAACAGACAGACGGACAGACATGTCTAAATCAACTAAGCTCTTCATCCTGATTATTTCGGTATACTTAATGATGGGTCTATCTATTTTCCTTTAAGGACTAACAATTTTAGGTTTCGTGACGAAATTAATATACCATTTCATTTTCATGGAAGGTATAATGATGGGGAATAACCAAACGGTACACGTTCTATTTGCATTGTGTTTTCATACCTTCCTTCTGTTCTAACCATGTTGTTGTTTTAATGCGAATTTGACAACATCTTCTCCATGTACATTAGTGGCACAGAGGCTAAGGTCTCAAACTACCATGCAGATATAGAGAGCATCTAAATCACATTGTAGTTTTTCTCTTATTTCATGTTCATTCCTACCATTTATGGAAATTAGTGCATCATCCGCAAATAGTTTTATGGTACTGAATTTCAATATAGACTTAATATCATTAATATAAATATTAAATAAAATTGGAGCTAGCACAGAGCCTTGGGGTAAACCAATCTTAACATGAACTTCGTCCGATAATGTTGAACCAATTATTGTTCTTTGCTTACGATTTGTTAAGAAATTATCAAACCAGTCTAATTCAATGTCTTTAATAACAATGCTTGATATTTTTTCTAATAATATTTTCTGATCGAAAGTTTCAAAGGCTCTTTTGAGATCAATGAAGACTGCAATGATCGACTTTTTGTTACTAAGTTTTTCGTTCCATTCAGCTATAACCATGTTTAAAGCTGATTCGCAAGAATGATTTTGTCGAAATCCTGTCTGTGGAGGTATAAGTATCTTATTATTTTCTAAATATTGAACTAACAAAGTATTTATTGGTCTCAGCTCCTCTGCTTTAATAGTATTTGCAACTTTTTCTATTGGGACTATAATCGAGGTTTTGCAAATGGTTGGAAATATGCCACTGCTTAAACTTTCAATTATAATTTGAGCATAGAAATAACATAAATATGGTATTACGTCTTTCACAATACCATCTGATAACAATTTTTTTCCACCTCTTTTGGCTTTAAATTTACTGACAATTATTACGACGTCATCCGTGCTAACTTGGTCAAATTTAAAGACACAATTTGTTAGACTAGGTATATTGGCATCTCTATCAAATACTTCTATATTACTACAAATGTCTTGGATGCTATCTACAAACTATTTATTTAAATTGTTGGCAATTTCCGATTCATTGTCATATATTAAACCATTTATTACTATTTTCTTGATATATGTAGTTTCATTTCCCATACTTATTGCCTGTTTCAAATATGTATTTCCACATCATTGTACTATAATAACTATTACTATTTATTTCATGTTCCATATGTTTGATTTTTTTTGATTTTGACAAGCTCTTTGTATATTTTTTAATGTTTCTGTACTCATCCCATTCTCCTGAAGTTTGTGCAAGTTTATACATTTCATATTTATATTTATTCATATTGGCTAACTCATTGTCATACCATTTATTCATTAATTTTAATTGAACCACTTTTTCATGAGTTAGATTTTGCATAACAGTCAAAATATTGGTATTAATGATAGAAACTTTATTATCCAAATTAACTCTGTCAAAATTACTAAAATCACATATGTGCAATTGATTTGTCAGTGATTCAATATTATAGTAATCCCATGACGTAATTTTTATAGGGCTCCTCATTATAAATTTAGGGCTTATTTTTATCTTAAATTGTATTGTTTCATGATCGGAAATTTGGTGATCTTCTAACTTTTCACACACTATGAAAGCATCATTTATGATTTACTGAGTTTGGCTACACCAAAAAGCAATTTTTTGAGTCTTTTCTTACGAAAACCTAACTGCGCTATACATTTTATTTCTTTCCAATTAACAACATAATGCTGGAACTAAGAGCTTTGTCAGCAAAACTACGTTCAAAATGTATAGTTAGTGAAGGCATAGACTTATACCAGAAATTTAGTGTTTTTGTTTGTGCAGTTTGGATTAGGCTTCCTATTCGCTAAGTTTATTAAAATTTTGTATAGGAAACCATGGAAAAATCCTGAAATTTTAAATTTAACAACGACTACGACACTTTTGTGAATTGCTTGTATCACAATCAAATAAAACAAAAATTTGGTCCTTTTTTCTGAGATTTGGTCCTTTTTTCGATGAATTTTGGTCCCAAATGAAAACATGGTGTGGCAACCGTGCAGCGAATGCGATATGTGTACATATGTATGTGTCGCATCATGACAGCGAACAACCACATACACTGCATTTTTTTGCAAAAATGTTACTTTTGTTTAAACAATTTTGCTAATATAAGAAACGAATCAAGTATTTTTTTTTTTATGCACACCGAAGTTTTATTGCAAAGAAGAAATATTCCAATCGATCCATCCGTATTATAATGCAACGAGTGAAAACAAACAAGATTTTTTATTGTAAACCTTGACTTTAATTTAGATGTACGAGCCGGACCCGCATTTTGCGCAACCAACATAAAAGTCTTTTATCAAATATCAACAGAAATCAGCTGTTCTATCAATCAATTAAAACTTTCAGCTTGCGCTGCCATCTGGCGTATGGTAGCAACTGCCGGCAATGCAGTGCAAATATTCTCAATAGGGCCATAGTACAAATAGATTTCTTGGTGTGCTCACAATATTTTATTTTTTACAATTTTTTTAATAAAATATAGCTAAACAAAAGCACTACGAACAAAATTGCCCGAAGCTCGCTTATAGCCCGAATCTCCATCTTTATAACCAAAATCTTATTTGTATATTTGGATTCCAAATAGGAGCGAAAAAGGGACATAATAACAGCAATTAGAAATAATATATATGATGATTATTGTTATTCCTGAAATTTTGACTGAAAGGTTTTTACTTATCTTTTATTCACATGGCTCAATTAGGTATAAATAGCGCCCGCAAAATTGATCTCGATGTACTTTATTCTTAAAAAGTGGTGCGAAAGTTCTTAAATTAGGAATTTGCGCATTTATTTGGCGATCCTGTTTGTCGTTGTTCTTAGCTGCCTTTTATCCTATACGAATGCGCAATTTCGCATCGTAAATGGCGAAAATATAGGAATAGAGGCCAGGTCATGCTCTCCCAGCAAACACAGTTTCTACCGTTAGAGAAATATTGTAATTTTATACTAGAATTATAATGTAGTTCTCTGATGCATTTCCAATCGAAAACTAGGTTGGAGAACTAGGTTAGAATTCGACTGTGAAACGATTCGAATAACACTAGAAATGCGATGTTATGATTATCGTCACAGTTATCGATTATTTGCACGACATGATCACTCATTCTTAGTATTATACAAACAAAATAAAAATAGTGGATAATAATAAATACTAGTAAGTGAAAATGAATCCAAAAAGTTAAAAAGGGAAAGCGAGCAGATTATTGAAGTGATATTTGAATGGCATGAAAAAACGCTTCCTCATTCGTACCTCAAACTAACGGTGAGCTCAATATTTAAGTACATTTTGATTTTTTATTATAATAGAAAAAGCCTTTGAAATATGTCCATTCTTAATACATAAGATTATAACGAAATAAACGTATTTGATATAACAAAACAATGCAAATTTCGCTGATTTTAAATAATTGAACTTAATTGAACATCACTTCAAAATTCTCATTCGAAACTCATTAGAATTTGACGTTAGAATTCGATTAGAATTCTAACCATTTTCTCGATATCGAGAACGAAGTCCCGTTTTTGTCGAGAATGCTATAATTCGCGACAGTTTCGCAAATCGTCTTCTAACCTTCTACCTTAGAGAAATACATTAGAACTCGATTCGTCTTCTAATCGTTTTCTAACTTAAATGTTTGTTGGGCTGTAGCAATATTTATTTGTTCCGTGTATAAGTGCGTTGGTTCCTTAATCACTTTGAAATTGTTGGTTACAGCTGCGCCTTGGGTATCCTGGAAACGATGGAGGGATCTTGAGGTTCTAGCTGGTGTATCCATATACGTGAAATAATCAAAGGGCAATAACGCAAAGTTCTGAGTGCAGTTGATGATGATGATTATACAGTAGATCAAAATATATGGATATAGCAGAGGTTATATTGGACGAACCTTTTCAAAGTAGTGTGACAGTAAAACCAGTAAACCTTTGCGATTCCGAATTAGTACCTGGCGTGGATACGGAAGTTAGTGGATGGGGCTGGGAATCTTTTAGTCGGCCAATTATCAGTAATTATCTTCTCAAAACTACTAAAATATTTATAACACGAAAGGATGAATGCCAGTACCAATTGAAAAGATTAGAGAAACCGTCTACCAGAAATAATCATTTGTGCTGGATTTAGTGGAAGTGTTCTTGATCCTGGAGATTCTGGAGCAGGAGCAATTGTGAGTAACCAATTTTGCGCGGTGGCACAAGGTATTTGGGATAGTCTCAGTGTTTCGAATTTATTTACAGATGTAACAAATAAAACAGTTGCAGACCTTTTAGGATCCAACATAGAATAAAGGGTGCTGTTATAGATTCACTGTTGAGTTGAATATCACTCTTACTCGACAGAACACCGAATTTGGAAACATTTTGAGATAGGTCGTTTTCGAAACAACAGTTGAGATATGGTCAAAATCCACTCAACAGTCGAACTGGCGATATTTGTTTTATATATTATGTACAAATAAATTTTTTATATTTTCTATTTCATGAAGTTATCACATATTTTAGGTTAAGTCACCAATAACCAATGCCAGTATACATATATCTATGGTTAAGTGAAACTATGTTCACGAATTGGGCGTTATGAATATGGAAAGATTTCCAGGACTTGAAGAGCTGATACATTACCAACAAATTATTTTACTTTGGTGGAAGGTGTCGATGAAGGTCGCACTGATCAAACTATTTTGAAAGCCCTCAGAAAGCGGAGCAGAAAGAAGAGATTTAAGCCTAAACTTTGCTTGCAATTTACGTTGTGCTTCTTCTTAGTTTTTCCTACAAATCGGAAGGATGGAACCTACATGTTTAATTCCGACGGAAATACTGTAGGAGTGTTTGCAAAACTATTGCCAAGAGGCGACCCCGCTTAGAAGAACTTGTTTTCTAATTGAAACAACGTTTTTCTTAGTTGTTGATATTGCCCTGCGCGGAACTCTAACGCAAGACCTTCAGTGTGTTTGGCGGAGCACGCTACCACTATCACATCGAACACAGTATCCAGTAGTCCGGACATATCGCGAAATACTAGCAGTCGAGGAGATAAGCACACGGTGATAAACAGAAGGAAGGATATAGTGGACTTCTTAAAAAAGGAGGATCAATACTCCCCTGAAATACTTTTTTTTAAATGATTTTGAAGTAGTTCCGAAAACATTTAACAGATCTGGGGATAGTTAAAAAATATTCGGTGGCAGTCCTTCCGATATGATTGCCTAAACAATCGTGAAATGCTTTCGAAAACAATCTTGAAAGTGTATGGAGTTAGTCCGCAAAATTCTAGACAATAATATTACGTCGAAACTGCCCCCAGAAGATCTCGAACACAGTCTCTAAACGGTCCCGAAAATGTTCCTAAAATAATCCCGAAACGGTCTTTTAATAGTCTCAAAGTATCTAATCTATAACCAAAAACTTTTTCAGGAATTTCAAATCACAAGAATACATGTTAATTAAAGTCAAGGCTATACAAAAAAAGTGTTTTTTGTTTTCACTCGGTCGCTTATAAATAAAATAAATAAATAAATACAAGGCGCGATTACCTCCGCAGAGAGTTTAGGCCAAGCTTAGCTTCCAATTTGCGTCGTGCTTCTATGATTTTTTTTTACAAATTGGCGCGACGAAACCTACATGTTTTTACGCCGACCCCGAACGGCATCTGCAAGGCAGATGAGTTTTCACTGAAGAAATTTTCAAGGCAGAAAACATTCGGAGTGTATGCTAAATTATATATGAAATTTGTTCTGATTAAAAAGCTGCCTTCTTCATTTTTGATGTTACTCTGCCAAGAGTTCAACCCAGGACCTTCGGTGTGGTAGGCGGAGCATGCTACCACAACACCACGGCGGCCGTCTCGATCAATTATAGTTTGTGTAAATTTAAATTTTATTTATGACAAATACGAAAAGCTTATTAAGCGTTTATAATGACATTTTCTGTGTTTCTGTTTTCTGTTATTGCAGCCTAATAAGCCTATTTAACTAATAACTATAATGGAAACTTTTAATTAGTTAAACAAACAGATTGATATTTACGCATATTCCAAAGAAATGAAATGAACGCGACTTCGACAAAACATTTTGCTATACTTGTTCATAAGAAAATTTCCTAGTAATTGGTTGTTTACATATATATGTATATTTGCACAGTTGAATTGTGTTATTGAATTGACATGTGTACAATGGCCGTATTTATACTCAGCGTGCTTTGCACACAGAGTATATTAACTTTGATTGGATAACGGTTGGTTGTACAGGTATACTGGAATCGAGATAGATATAGACTTCCATATATCAAAATCAGCAGTATCGAAAAAATATTTGATTGAGCCATGCCCGTCTGTCCGTCTGTCCGCCTGTCTGTCCGTCCGTCTGTCCGTTAACACGATAACTTGAGTAAATTTTGAGGTATCTTGATGAAATTTGGTACGTAGGTCCTGGGCACTCATCTCAGATCGCTATTTAAAATGAGCGATATCGGACTATAACCCTGCCCACTTTTTCGATATCGAACATTTCGAAAAACGGAAAAAAGCGATAATTCATTACCAAGGACGGATAAAGCGATGAAACTTGGTAGATGGGTTGACCTTATGACGCAAAATAGAAAATTAGGAAAATATTGGACAATTGGCGGGGCACCACCCCCTTTTAAAAGAATGTGATTTAAAATTTTGCAAGCTGTAATTTGACTGTCGTTGAAGATATCATGATGAAATTTACCAGGAACGTTACTCTTCAATAAACAACTAATATAAATAATTCTAAATAAAAACTAGCAAAATCAGATGAAGAACACGCCCACTTAAAAAAAAAAAAACAAGTAAGGAAGGCTAAGTTCGGGTGTAACCGAACAAAATAAGGGAAAATTATCTCGTGGTAAAATGAACCTATGGTAACCCTGGAATGCGTTTGTATGACATGTGTATCAAATGGAAGGTACTAAAGAGTATTTTAAGAGGGAGTGGGCCAATAGTTCTATAGATGGACGCCATTTAGGGATATCGCGATAACGGTGGACCAGGGCTGACTCTAGAATTTGTTTGTACGATATGGGTATCAAATCAAAGGTGTTAATGTGACGCCTTTTCGGAATATCGTTATAAAGGTGGACCAGGGTTGACTCTAGAATGCTTTTCTACAATATGGGTATCAAACGAAAGGTGTTAATAAGTATTTTAAACGGGAATGGGCCTTAGTTCTATAGGTGGACGCCTTTTCGAGATATCACCATAAAGGTGGACCAGGGGTGACTCTAGAATTTGTTTGTACGATATGGGTATCAAATGAAAGGTGTTAATGTGACGCCTTTTCGGAATATCGTTATAAAGGTGGACCAGGGTTGACTCTAGAATGCTTTTCTACAATATGGGTATCAAACGAAAGGTGTTAATAAGTATTTTAAAAGGGAATGTGCCTTAGTTCTTTTCGTGGACGCCTTTTCGGGATATCAACATAAACGTGGACCAGGGGTGACTCAAGAATGCGTTTGTACAATATGGGTATCAAACGAAAGGTTCTAATGAGTATTTCAAAATGGCGTGGGGCTTAGTTCTATAGGTGTACGCCTTTTCGAAATATCGCCATAAAGGTGGACCAAGGGTGACTCTAGAATGTGTTTGTACGATATGGGTATCAAACTAAAGGTATTAATGAATGTTTCAAAAGTGAGTGGTGGTAGTTCTATAGGTGGCTGCCTTTTCGAGATATCGGCATAAAGGTTGACCAGGGGTGACTCTAGAATGCATTTGTACAATATGGTTATCAAACGAAAGGTGTTAATGAGAATTTTAAAAGGGCGTGGGGCTTAGTTCTATAGGTGGACGCCTTTTCGAGATATCGCCATAAAGGTGGACGAGGGGTGACTCTAGAATGTGTTTGTACGATATCGGTATCAAATTAAAGGCATTAATGAGGGTTTTAAAAGGGAGCGGTGGTAGTTGTATAGGTGGTCGCCTTTTCGAGATATCGGCATAAAGGTGGACCAGGGGTGACTCTAGAATGATTTTGTACAATATGGGTATCAAACGAAAGGTGTTAATGAGTATTTCAAAATGGCGTGCGGCTTAGTTCTATAAGTGGACGCCTTTTCAAGATATCGCCATAAAAGTGGATCAGGGGTGACTCTAGAATGTGTTTGTACGATATCGGTATCAATTTAGAGGTATTAATGAGTGTTTTAAAAGTGAGTGGTGGTAGTTGTATAGGTGGCCGCCTTTTCGTGATATCGGCATAAAGGTGGACCAGGGGTGACTCTAGAATGCGTTTGTACAATATGGGCATCAAATGAAAGGTATTAATGAGGCTTTTAAAAGGGGTGGTGGTAGTTATATATGTGAAGGCGTTTTCCAGATATCGACCAAAATGTGGACCAGGGTGACCCAGAACATCACCTGTTGGATACCGCTAATGTATTTATATTGTCACGGATATTAGCATCACTAAGCTATACCATCACTAAGGAGATGCTAAGGCCATGCCAAGCAGTATTTACGTCAATAATCAAATCATGTATACACATATATAAGGCAGCGAGAGACTGTAAACTACAAACCTTCACATCAATAATTCAATCATTATGTATCTACATAAACGAAACAATAACTGCGTCTCCATATATGTACCATGTACGTATGCGAGTAGCGGAGAGTCAATACACTAACACATGCATATATCTGAGAAGTTTGAGAGCTACTGGACTAGTATATTCTAGAAGCTCCTAAAGGATGTATAAAATTGTGCAACTTTAGTTATAGCTGAGAAGTTTGAGAGCTCATGGACAATGCTAGTAGATTCTAGAAAAATGCGAACGAGGAAACCAAAGAGTATAAAAGGCGACATATATAGGGTCGCTGTAATTCAGTAATTCAGTTTGAGTTGAGCAATCAATCAGTTATTGATTAAGCACGTGATCTGGCGGCCAATAGTAGAGTTTAATTTGAGTTATCAATCAGTTTGGTTATTAAGCCAGCGAGTAGCAAAGTATAAGTGTTATTGTGAAGTACTTTAATAAAGGGCATTTTTCCATTATTCAATATTGGAGTTATTTATTCAACAGTTTAGTGATTCGAACTTAGCAGAGGATTGCAAATAAGAGGATTTGCAAGTAAAATTCGTTACAATTGGTGTCAGAAGAGGAATTGTTGAATAAATTCCAGGGGACAACAAGGACATGGCAAAGTTCAGTGAATTGAAGATCCAGCAACTAAAGAAGGAGTTGGACAGCCGTGGATTGAATACAAGCGGCGTTAAACTCGAACTTCAGGCACGGCTACGAGAGGCAATGGAAGCAGAAGGAATTGATGTGGACGAGTATGTCTTTTATCCCGATGAGGACGAGACAACAGCAAAAATTGAAGAGAAAAATGAAACACCGCAGACAATGGCGAACACAGACCTGAACATGATGTTGGCTGCAATATCGGCACAAATGTCCAACATGTCGTCACAATTGGCATCCCAACTGGAATCGCAAAAGACAGAAATAACATCTCAAATGTCATCTCAGCTGGAATCGCAGTCGACACAGATAACATCAAAGATGGAAGAACAAGAGGAGCGCTTATCATTGCAGGTGGCACAAATGTCTTCACAGTTAGAAACACAGGAAGCAAGGGTAACATCAAAGCTGGAAGCGCAGGATGCAAAAATCGCTCAATTTCAGGCAGAAGTCGATGATTTGAAGGGTCGTATGGAGCAGTTACAATTAAATCGTCCAGTAGTTTCAGCGAGTAATCCAAAGGTAAAAACACCATCCTTTGACGGTTCTGTTCCTTTCCAGGCCTTTAAGCTACAGTTTGAGAAGACCGCAGCAGTGAACAACTGGAATGTGGGAGATAAAGTTGCCGCACTCTTCGTGGCATTGAAAGGACCAGCTGCCGAAATCTTACAGACTATTCCAGAGTACGAACTGAACAGTTATGACGCATTGATGGCTGCTGTAGAACGGCGATACGGAAGCGAGCACAGGAAACAGATATTTCAAATAGAATTGCAAACCGCTACCAAAAAGCTAACGAGACTTTGCAGGAGTTTGCTTCGGATATTGAAAGATTGGCTCATCTTGCAAATGCGGACGCACCCGTGGAATACACTGAAAGGGTAAAAATCCAGAGCTTCATAAATGGCATACGAGATGTGGAAACGAAGCGAGCTACCTATGCGAATCCAAAACTAACATTTGCTGAAACGGTATCGCATGCTCTGATTCAGGAAACAGCGTCGCTTCTGTGTAAGCCAGTTTTCAAAGCAAGCCGTGTGGAAGCAGAAAGGCCAGAGTGGGTAGAAACAATTTTGGAAGCACTGAAGGGATCTCAACAGAAGAATGCCGGAGTTATTAAATGTTTCAACTGCGGCAACCCAGGTCACATTGCACATCGTTGCGATCTTGGTCTTAATAGTTCCAACAATGTGGGTGGCCATTAACGCAAAGCTGGAGGAGATGAGCAAGAGCGAGTAAGAGATAGAGAGCTAGATCCAGCTATTGAATGCCCTGAGATATCTGTGTCGCAAATTGGTAGAAAATCGAGCAGTCTTACCGTCATAGGGAATGTGGATGGTAAAGAACGAGTATTGACTGTAGATAAGGGCGCATCTCATTCCTTGATCCGATCTGACTTGGTCAACAGGAGAGTAAAACCGTTACCTGGAGCAAAGTTGCGTACGGCCACAGGCGAGTATAATCAAGTCCAAGGCGAAGTGGTATGTGAGGTATTAATTGGGAAAGTCATGGTTCTACACAAATTCGTTTTGACGGAAATCGTTGATGAAGTCATATTGGGAGTGGACTTCTTGGTTGACCATGACATCAGGATCGATATGCGGAGAAAAATTATGCGCTATAAGAACCAGGACATACCACTTAACTTCAGTTTGGAAAAAAGGTTCAGCAGTAATCGGGTACTGGTGGAAAAGACTCGACAAAGACCACGAAAGTCAAAGGCAAAGATTGATAGATCGAATGGGTCAAATAAATCAAAATAAAAAGTACCTGCGAGAGAAACACTGGCATTGAAAAAACCTAAACGACGCAGAAAAACGAAGCAACGAATTTCCGAGAAAGAATACGAGGGTAGTTTCAAGCCAGAGCGCACTAATGTTGTGAAATGTGGGAACGATACTGATTATGCGAAGCCAATCCGTCAAGCGCAAGCTCTACGAAGTAGTTCATTGGCCAAACAACAGAGTGTGAAGGAACGAACCAGGGTATTGAGTGGTACGATGAAACACAGGTACCATGAGAACAATAATTCGACAGGTTTCTTGGCGGGAGATTTGGTACTGTTATACAACCCTCACCGGCGGAAATGTGTTCCATCCAAATTTCGGTGCAGTTGGGAAGGCCCGTACAAGGTTGTGAAGAAGATCAGTGATACCATCTACCGCATACAAAGCATTGAGAAACCACGGAGTAGAAGAGTGGTACATTTGGCGATGCTAGCAGCGTTTAGATCGAGAGATTTGTCTGATTGGGACGATCAGACTTAGGTGGAGGGCAGTGTCACGGATATTAGCATCACTAAGCTATACCATCACTAAGGCGATGCTAAGGCCATGCCAAGCAGTATTTACGTCAATAATCAAATCATGTATACACATATATAAGGCAGCGAGAGACTGTAAACTACAAACATTCACATCAATAATTCAATCATTATGAATCTACATAAACGAAACAATAACTGCGTCTACATATATGTACCATGTACGTATACGAGCAGCGGAGAGTCAATACACTAACACATGCATATATCTGAGAAGTTTGAGAGCTACTGGACTAGTAGATTCTGGAAGCGCCTAAAAGATGTATAAAATTGTGCAACTTTAGTTATAGCTGAGAAGTTTGAGAGCTCATGGACAATGCTAGTAGATTCTAGAAAAATGCGAACGAGGAAACCAAAGAGTATAAAAGGCGACATATATAGAGGCGCTGTAATTCAGTTTGAGTTGAGCAATCAATCAGTTTTTGATTAAGCACGCGATCTGGCGGCCAATAGTAGAGTTTAATTTGAGTTATCAATCAGTTTGGTTATTAAGCCAGCGAGTAGCAAAGTATATGTAAGTGTTATTGTGAAGTACTTTAATAAAGGCCATTTTTCCATTATCCAATATTGGAGTTATTTATTCAACAGTTTAGTGATTCGAACTTAGCAGAGGATTGCAAATAAGAGGATTTGCAAATAAAATCGTTACAATATATATAATACCAAGAACAGTATTCCTGCCAAGATTTCAAGGGTTTTTTATTTCGCCCTGCAGAACTTTTTCATTTCATTCTGCTTAATATGGTAGGTGTGTCACACCCATTTTACAAAGTTTTTTTCTAAAGTTATATTTTGTGTCAATAAACCAATCCAAATACCATGTTTCATCCCTTTTTTCGTATTTGGTAAAGAATGATGGCATTTTTTTCGTCTTTGGTAATTTTCGATATGACTTGGGCGTGGTCATAGTTGGATTTCGGCCAATTTTTACACCAATACAAAGTGAGTTCAGATAAGTACATGAACTGAGTTTAGTAAAGATATATCGATTTTTGCTCAAGTTATAGGGTTAACGGCCGAGCGGAAGGACAGACGGTCGACTGTGTATAAAAACTGGGCGTGGCTTCAACCGATTTCGCCCTTTTTCACAGAAATAATTTATCGTCCCAGAATCTAAGCCCCTACAACTTTCAAAAGGATTGGTAAATTTTTGTTCGACTTATGGCAGTATCCTAGACAAATTAAATGAAAAAGGGCGAAGCCACTCCCATTTTGAAATTTTCTTTTATGTTTGTATTTTGTTGCACCATATCATTACTGGAGTTGAATGTTGACAAAATTTACTTATATACTGTAAAGATATTAAATTTTTTGTTAAAATTTGACTTAAAAAAAAGTTTTTTAAAGTGGGCGTGGTCGTTCTCCGATTTTGCTAATTTTTATTAAGCATACATATAGTAATAGGAGTAAAGTTCCTGCCAAATTTCATCATGATATCTTCAACGACTGCCAAATTAGAGCTTGCAAAAATTTTAAATTACCTTTTAAAAGTGGGCGGTGCCACGCCCATTGTCCAAAATTTTACTAATTTTCTATTCTGCGTCATAACTTCAACTCATCTACCAAGTTTCATCGCTTTATCCGTCTTTGGTAATGAATTATCGCACTATTTCGGTTTTTTGAAATTTTCGATATCGAAAAAGTGGGCGTGGTTATAGTCCGATATTGTTCATTTTAAATAGCGATCTGAGATGAGTGCTCAGAAACCTACATACCAAGTTTCATCAAGATACCTCAAAATTTACTCAAGTCATCGTTTTAACGGACGGACGGACGGACGGACGGACATGGCTCAATCAAATTTTTTTTCGATCCTGATGATTTTGATATATGGAAGTCTATATCTATCTCGATTCCTTTATACCTGTACAACCAACCTTTATCCAATCAAAGTTAATATACTCTGTGAGCTCTGCTCACCTGAGTATAATTAAACAATGATCAATATGTTGTTCACCGGGGTCCTACCACGCATAATCACGATCCAAAGGCCCATCATTTGGTAATCTCTAACTCCAATAATAAAGTGACAGATCTGGGATCATCATCTCCTCTGGAATTCCCAAATTATAAGAGAAACCATTGTAGAATGTCCATCTGAATGTCGCGTGTAACTGCCTTCGAAACAGGCACATAATTCTAAAATAAGTCGTATGAAAAACAACAAACACTAGCAGACAACCAGAAACTCTACAGGACATAAACATACCAGAGGACTTGAAGTACTTGGAAGGAAATCTGTTCGTTTTGAGTGATTGGGATTTTGATGGAAGAAAAAATATTATTATGGGCCCATGGGATTCGTTAAGGGAATTAGGAAGATCACGGTGCTGGGTGATGGATGCAACATTTTTTGTAGTGCCGACAGCTTTTTGTCCGCTTTTCACCATTCAAGGGCTAATTGATGGTCAATTTCTTCCTCTAGTTTTTTGCATGATGAGTAAAAAATCTAAGAAGGCGTATAATGAATTCTTTTACCAGCTATTTCACTTGGCTTTAGCTCAAAATATTAATTTAAATCCAGAAAGGATTATAATAGATTTTGAGCAAACCATCTCGACTGTGGCAAAAGAATATTTTCCTGATGCTCAATACAATGGATGTTTGTTCCACTTCGGCCAGATCATTTGGAGACGAGTTCAGAAAAAAGGGTTTGCTCAAAAATATGACAATGATGAAGGGTTCAGCATAGCAATTCGTATGCTGAAAAGTTTATAATTTGTTCCTCCAGAAAATGTTTTTGATTATTGTACTGAATTAAGGGCCAGCTTTGACGATATGGATTTTAAAAAAATTTGTGAGTGGTTTAAACAAAATCACATACAATCGAATAGATATTTGGGTGTACCGAAATATAACCCGACATTTTGGTGTGTTTCGGATTCATTTAAAGACAATTTTCCACGCACTCAAAACTCTGTCGCGGCTTGGCACCGTAGGCTCAAAGTAGTTGTAGGGGGAAAAAATGTGGTGCATATGAAATAATAATACAATTATGGAAAGAAATGATTAAAATAAGGACAAATATAGAAAAGATGTAAACAGGCGCAAGTATACGAAAAAATAGAAAAATGTGGAACGAGTAAAAAAGATTAAAAAAGTTGTTAAACGTCGTTTGAATTTAGAGTTGTTAAACGTCTATTTGAAATCCATAGCTTATAATATCTATCTTTGTAATTAAGATTTGGATTTTTTTCCCTTAACTTTTGACAAATGAAGTGTATTTTTCCATTTATTGTTTATGTATGTATGTGTTTATAATTTGTAAAAACAAAAAAAAAAAAACAAGTAAGGAAGGTTAAGTTCGGGTGTAACCGAACATTACATACTCAGTTGAGAGCTATGGTGGCAAAATAAGGGAAAATAACCATGTAGGAAAATGAACCGAGGGAAACCCTGGAATGTGTTTGTATGACAAGTGTATCAAATGAAAGGCATTAAAGAGTATTTTATGAGGGAGTGGGCCAAAGTTCTATAGCTGAACGCCATTTAGGGATATCGCCATATAGGTGGATCAGGTTTGACTCTAGAATTTGTTTGTACGATATGGGTAACAAAAGAAAGGTGTTAATGAGTATTTTAAAAGGGAGTGATCCTTAGTTCCATAGGTGGACGCCGTTTCG
This sequence comes from Eurosta solidaginis, assembly GCF_040869045.1. NCBI lineage: Eukaryota > Metazoa > Arthropoda > Insecta > Diptera > Tephritidae > Eurosta > Eurosta solidaginis. The sequence goes on from NC_090319.1 coordinate 293,449,167, forward strand.
AGATATCGCCATAAAGGTGGACCAGGGGTGACCCTAGAATTTGTTTGTACGATATGGGTATCAAATTAAAGGTATTAATGAGGGTTTTAAAAGGAAGTGGTGGTAGTTGCATAGGTGGTCGCCTTTTCGAAATATCGCCATAAAGGTGGACCAGGGGTGACCCTAGAATTTGTTTTTACAATATGTGTATCAAAAGAAAGGTGTTAATGAGTATTTTAAAAGGGTGTGATCCTTAGTTCCATAGGTGGACGCCGTTTCGAGATATCGCCATAAAGGTGGACCAGGGGTGACTCTAGAATGTGTTTGTACGATATGGGTATCAAATTAAAGGTATTAATGAGGATTTTAAGAGGGAGTGGTGGTAGTTGTATAGGTGGTCGCCTTTTCGAAATATCGCCATAAAGGTGGACCAGGGGTGACTCTAGAATACGTTTGTACAATATGGGTATCAAACGAAAGGTGTTAATGAATGTTTTAAAAGGGAGTGGGCCTTAGGTCTATAGGTGGACGCCTTTTCGGGGTATCGCAATAAAGGTGGACCAGGGGTGACTCTAGACTTTGTTTGTACGATATGGGTATCAGATGAAAGGTTTTAATGAGTATTTTTAAAAGGGAGTGGGCTTTCGTTCTATAGGTGGACGCCTTTTCGAGATATCGCCATAAAGGTGGACCAGGGGTGACTCTAGAATACGTTTGTACAATATGGGTATCAAACGAAAGGTGTTAATGAATGTTTTAAAAGGGAGTGAGCCTTAGTTCTATAGGTGGACGCCTTTTCGGGGTATCGCAATAAAGGTGGACCAGGGGTGACTCTAGACTTTGTATGTACGATATGGGTATCAAATGAAAGGTTTTAATGAGTAATTTAAAAGGGAGTGGGCCTTAGTTCTATATGTGGACGCCTTTTGGAGATATCGCCATAAGCGTGGACCAGGGGTGACTCTAGAATGTGTTTGTACGATATGGGTATTAAATTAAAAGTATGAATGAGGGTTTTAAAAGGGAGTGGTGGTAGTTGTATATGTGAAGGCGTTTTCCAGATATCGACCAAAATGTGGACCAGGGTGACCCAGAGCATCATCTGTTGGATACCGCTAATTTATTTATATATGTAATACCTGCCAAGATTTCAAGGGTTTTTTATTTCGCCCTGCAGAACTTTTTCATTTTCTTCTACTTAAAATGGTAGGTGTCACACCCATTTTACCAAGTTTTTTTCTAAAGTTATATTTTGCGTCAATAAACCTATCCAATTACCATGTTTCATCCCTTTTTTCTAATTTGGTATAGAATTATGGACTTTTTTTCATTTTTCGTAATTTTCGATATCGAAAATGTGGGCGTGTTCATAGTCGGATTTCGTTCATTTTTTATACCAAGATAAAGTGAGTTCAGATAAGTACGCGAACTAAGTTCAGTAAAGATATGTCGATTTTTGGCCAAGTTATCGTGTTAACGTGCATGCGGAAGGACAGACGGACGACTGTGTATAAAAACTCGGCGTGGCTTCAACCGATTTCGCCCATTTTCACAGAAAACAGTTAACGTCATAAAACCTATGCCCCTACCAAATTTCAAAAGGATTGGTAAATTTTTGTTCGACTTATGGCATTAAAAGTATCCTAGACAAATTAAATGAAAAAGGGCGGAGCCACGCCCATTTTGAAATTTTCTTTTATTTTTGTATTTTGTTGCACCATATCATTACTGGAGTTGAATGTTGACATAATTTACTTATATACTATAAAGATATTAAATTTTTTGTTAAAATTTTACTTTAAAAAAAGTTTTTTTGTTAAAAGTGGGCCTGGTCCTTCTCCGATTTTGCTAAGTTTTATTAAGCGTACATATAGTAATAGGGGTAACGTTTCTGCCAAATTTCATCATGATATCTTCAACGACTGCCAAATTACAGCTTGCAAAACTTTTAAATTACCTTCTTTTTAAAGTGGGCGGTGCAACGCGCATTGTCCAAAATTTTACTAATTTTCTATTCTGCGTCATAAGTTCAACTCACCTACCAAGTTTCATCGCTTTATCTGTCTTTGGTAGTGAATTATTGCACTTTTTCGGTTTTTCGAAATTTTCGATATCGAAAAAGTGGGCCTGGTTATAGTCCGATATCGTTCATTATAAATACGGATCTGAGATGGGTGCTCAGGAACCTACAAACCAAATTTCATCAAGATACCTCAAAATTTACTCAAGTTATCGTGTTAACGGACGGGCGTACGGACGGACATGGCTCAATCAAATTTTTTTTCGATCCTGATGATTTTGATATATGGAAGTCTATATCTATCTCGATTCCTTTATACATGTACAACCAACCGTTATCCAATCAAACTTAATATACTCTGTGAGCTCTGCTCAACTGAGTATAAACAAGTAAGGAAGGCTAAGTTCGGGTGTAACCGAACATTATATACTCAGTTGAGAGCTATGGAGACAAAATAAGGAAAATCACCGTGTAGGAAAATGAACCTAGGGTAACCCTGGAATGTGGTTGTATGACATGTGTATCAAATGGAAGGTATTAAAGAGTATTTTAAGAGAGAGTAGGCCATAGTTCTATGGATGGACGCCATTTAAGGATATCGCCATAAAGGTGGACCAGGGCTGACTCTAGAATTTGTTTGTACGATATGGGTATCAAATAAAAGGTGTTACTGAGCATTTTAAGAGGGAGTGGGCCTTAGGTCTATCGGTGGACGCCTTTTCGAGATATCGCCATTAAGGTGGACCAGGGGTGACTCTAGAATGTGTTTGTACGATATGGGTATCAAATGAAAGGTGATAATTAGTATTTTAAAAGAGAATGGGCTTTAGTTCTATAGGTGAACGCCTTTTCGAGAAATCGCCATAAAGGTGGACCAGGGGTGACTCTAGAATATGTTTGTACGATATGGGTATCAAATGAAAGCTTTTAATGAGTATTTTGAAAAGGAGTGATCCTTAGTTCCATAGGTGGACGCCGTTTCGAGATATCGCCATAAAGGTGGACCAGGGGTGTCTCTAGAATGTGTTTGTACGATATGGGAATCAAATGAAAGGTGTTACTGATCATTTTAAGAGGGAGTGGGCATTAGGTCTATAGGTGGACGCCTTTTCGAGATATCGCCATTAGGGTGGGCCAGGGGTGACTCTAGAATGTTTTTACGATATGGGTATCAAACGAAAAGTGTTACTGAGCATTTTAAGAGGGAGTGGGCATTAGGTCTATAGGTGGACGCCTTTTCGAAATGTCGCCATTAGTGTGGGCCAAGGGTGACTCTAGAATGTGTTTGTATGATATGAATATCAAATGAAAGATGGTAATGAGTATTTTAAAAGGGAGTAATCCTTAGTTCTATAGGTGGACGCCTTTTCGAGATATCGCCATAAAGGTGGACCAAGGGTGACTCTAGAATGTTTGTACGATATGGGTATCAAACGAAAGGTGTTACTGAGCATTTTAAGAGGGAGTGGGCATGAGGTCTATAGGTGGACGCCTTTTCGAGATATCGTCATTAGGGTGGGCCAGGGGTGACTCTAGAATGTGTTTGTACGATATGTGTATCAAACGAAAGGTGTTACTGAGCATTTAAGAGGGAGTGGGCATTAGGTCTATAGGTGGACGCCTTTTCGAGATATCGCCATTAGGGTGGGCCAGGGTGATTCTAGAATGTGTTTGTGCGATATGGGTATCAAATGAAAGGTGGTAATGAGTATTTTAAAAGGGAGTAATCCTTAGTTCTATAGGTGGACGCCTTTTCGAGATATCGCCATAAAGGTGGACCAAGGGTGACTCTAGAATGTGTTTGTACGATATGGGTATCAAATGAAAGGTGGTAATAAGTATTTTAAAAGGGAGTAATCCTTAGTTCTATAGGTGGACGCCTTTTCGAGATATCGCCATTAGGGTGGGCCAGGGGTGACTCTAGAATGTGTTTGTACGATATGGGTATCAAATGAAAGGTGGTAATGAGTATTTTAAAAGGGAGTAATCCTTAGTTCTATAGGTGGACGCCTTTTCGAGATATCGCCATAAAGGTGGGCCAAGGGTGACTCTAGAATGTTTGTATGATATGGGTATCAAACGAAAGGTGTTACTGAGCATTTTAAGAGGGAGTGGGCACTAGGTCTATAGGTGGACGCCTTTTCGAGATATCGCCATTAGGGTGGGCCAGGGGTGACTCTAGAATGTTTGTACAATATGGGTATCAAACGAAAGGTGTTACTGAGCATTTTAAGAGGGAGTGGGCATTAGGTCTATAGGTGGACGCCTTTTCGAGATATCGCCATTAGGGTGGGCCAGGGGTGACTCTAGAATGTGTTTGTACGATATGGGTATCAAATGAAAGGTGGTAATGAGTATTTTAAAAGGGAGTAATCCTTAGTTCTATAGGTGGACGCCTTTTCGAGATATCGCCATAAAGGTGGGCCAAGGGTAACTCTAGAATGTTTGTATGATATGGGTATCAAACGAAAGGTGTTACTGAGCATTTTAAGAGGGAGTGGGCATTAGGTTTATAGGTGGACGCCTTTTCGAGATATCGCCATTAGGGTGGGCCAGGGGTGACTCTAGAATGTGTTTGTACGATATGGGTATCAAATGAAAGGTGGTAATGAGTATTTTAAAAGGGAGTAATCCTTAGTTCTATAGGTGGACGCCTTTTCGAGATATCGCCATAAAGGTGGGCCAAGGGTGACTCTAGAATGTGTTTGTACGATATGGGAATCAAATGACAGGTGTTACTGATCATTTTAAGAGGGAGTGGGCATTAGGTCTATAGGTGGACGCCTTTTCGAGATATCGCCATTAGGGTGGGCCAGGGGTGACTCTAGAATGTTTTTACGATATGGGTATCAAACGAAAAGTGTTACTGAGCATTTTAAGAGGGAGTGGGCATTAGGTCTATAGGTGGACGCCTTTTCGAAATGTCGCCATTAGTGTGGGCCAAGGGTGACTCTAGAATGTGTTTGTATGATATGAATATCAAATGAAAGATGGTAATGAGTATTTTAAAAGGGAGTAATCCTTAGTTCTATAGGTGGACGCCTTTTCGAGATATCGCCATAAAGGTGGACCAAGGGTGACTCTAGAATGTTTGTACGATATGGGTATCAAACGAAAGGTGTTACTGAGCATTTTAAGAGGGAGTGGGCATGAGGTCTATAGGTGGACGCCTTTTCGAGATATCGTCATTAGGGTGGGCCAGGGGTGACTCTAGAATGTGTTTGTACGATATGTGTATCAAACGAAAGGTGTTACTGAGCATTTTAAGAGGGAGTGGGCATTAGGTCTATAGGTGGACGCCTTTTCGAGATATCGCCATTAGGGTGCGCCAGGGTGACTCTAGAATGTGTTTGTGCGATATGGGTATCAAATGAAAGGTGGTAATGAGTATTTTAAAAGGGAGTAATCCTTAGTTCTATAGGTGGACGCCTTTTCGATATATCGCCATAAAGGTGGACCAAGGGTGACTCTAGAATGTGTTTGTACGACATGGGTATCAAATGAAAGGTGGTAATAACTATTTTAAAAGGGAGTAATCCTTAGTTCTATAGGTGGACGCCTTTTCGAGATATCGCCATAAAGGTGGACCAAGAGTGACTCTAGAATGTGTTTGTACGATATGGGTATCAACTGAAAGGTGGTAATGAGTATTTTAAAAGGGAGTAATCCTTAGGTCTATAGGTGGACGCCTTTTCGAGATATCGCCATAAAGGTGGGCCAAGGGTGACTCTAGAATGTTTGTATGATATGGGTATCAAACGAAAGGTGTTACTGAGCATTTTAAGAGGGAGTGGGCATTAGGTCTATAGGTGGACGCCTTTTCGAGATATCGCCATTAGGGTGGGCAAGGGGTGACTCTAGAATGTTTGTACAATATGCGTATCAAACGAAAGGTGTTACTGAACATTTTAAGAGGGAGTGGGCATTAGGTCTATAGGTGGACTCCTTTTCGAGATATCGCCATTAGGGTGGGCCAGGGGTGACTCTAGAATGTGTTTGTACGATATGGGTATCAAATGAAAGGTGGTAATGAGTATTTTAAAAGGGAGTAATCCTTAGTTCTATAGGTGGACGCCTTTTCGAGATATCGCCATAAAGGTGGGCCAAGGGTGACTCTAGAATGTTTGTATGATATGGGTATCAAACGAAAGGTGTTACTGAGCATTTTAAGAGGGAGTGGGCATTAGGTCTATAGGTGGACGCCTTTTCGAGATATCGCCATTAGGGTGGGCCAGGGGTGACTCTAGAATGTTTGTACAATATGGGTATCAAACGAAAGGTGTTACTGAGCATTTTAAGAGGGAGTGGGCATTAGGTCTATAGGTGGACGCCTTTTCGAGATATCGCTATTAGGGTGGGCCAGGGGTGACTCTAGAATGTTTGTACAATATGGGTATCAAACGAAAGGTGTTACTGAGCATTTTAAGAGGGAGTGGGCATTAGGTCTATAGGTGGACGCCTTTTCGAGATATCGCCATTAGGGTGGGCCAGGGGTGACTCTAGAATGTTTGTACGATATGGGTATCAAACGAAAGGTGTTACTGAGCATTTTAAGAGGGAGTGGACATTAGGTCTATAGGTGGACGCCTTTTCGAGATATCGCCATTAGGGTGAGCCAGGGGTGACTATAAAATGTTTGTACGATATGGGTATCAAACGAAAGGTGTTACTGAGCATTTTAAGAGGGAGTGGGCATTAGGTCTATAGGTGGACGCCTTTTCGAGATATCGTCATTAGGGTGGGCCAGGGGTGACCCTAGAATGTGTTTGTACGATATGGATATCAAATTAAAGGTATTAATGAGGGTTTTAAAAGCGAGTGGCCCTTAGATGTATATGTGAAGGCGTTCTCGCGATATCGACCAAAATGTGAACCAGGTGATCCAGAAAATCATCTGTCGGGTACTGCTAATTTATTTATATATGCAATACCACTAACAGTATTCCTGCCAAGATTCCAAGGCTGTTGATTTCGCCTTGTAGAACTTTTTCATTTTCTTCTACTTAATATGGTAGGTGTCACACCCATTTTACAAAGTTTTTTCCAAAGTTATATTTTGCGTCAATAAACCAATCCAGTTACCATGTTTCATCCCTTTTTTCGTATTTGGTATAGAATTATGGCATTTTTTTCATTTTTCGTAATTTTCGATATCGATAAAATGGGCGTGGTTATGTTCGGATTTCGGCCATTTTTTATACCAGGATAAAGTGAGTTCAGATAAGTATGTGGGCTAAGTTTAGTGAAGATATATCGGTTTTTGCTCAAGTTATTGTGTTAACGGCCGAGCGGAAAGACAGACTGCGGACTGTGTATAAAAACTGGGCGTGGCTTCCACCGATTTCGCCCATTTTCACACAGAACAGTTACCGTCGTAGAATCTATGCCCCTACCAATTTTGAGAAGGATTGGTAAATTTTTGTTCGACTTATGGCATTAAAAGTATTCTAGACAAACTAAATGAAAATGGGGGGAGCCGCGGCCACCGTGGTGTGATGGTAGCGTGCTCCACCTATCACACCGTATGCCCTGGGTTCAACTCCCGGGCAAAGCAACATCAAAATTTTAGAAATAAGATTTTTCAATTAGAAGAAAATTTTTCTAAGCGGGGTCGCCCCTCGGCATTGTCTGGCAAGCGCTCCGATTGTATTTCTGCCATGAAAAGCTCTCAGTGAAAACTCATCTGCCTTGCAGATGCCGTTCGGAGTCGGCATAAAACATGTAGGTCCCGTCCGGCCAATTTGTAGGGAAAAATCAAGAGGAGCACGACGCAAATTGGAAGAGAAGCTCGGCCTTAGATCTCTTCGGAGGTTATCGCGCCTTACATTTATTTTTTTATTTTTATTATGTACAAATACATTTTTTACATTTTCTATTTCATGAAGTTATCACATATTTTAGGTTAAGTCACCAATAACCGATGCCAGTAAACATATATCTATGGTTAAGTGAAAATATGTTCACGAATTGGGCGTTATGAATATGGAAAGTTTTCCAGGGCTTTGAAGAGCTGATATATTACCAAAAAATGATTTTACTTTGATAGAAGGTGTCGATGAAGGTCGCACTGATCAAACTATTTTGAAAGCCCTCAGAAAGCGGAGCGGAAAGAGGAGATTTCAGCCTTAACTTCGCTTGCAATTTACGTTGTGCTTTTGATTATAGCGTTTTCTTTTCTGAAATAAATTGTTGCCTAAGTAAATGGTAAAGCCTTAATAGTGTTACTCCTACCTTAGAAAATTGTCAACATTTATAGTGCATACAAAGAACATTTCATCTCACCATATTCACTCACATCACAAATCACACAAGAAGATTGCGCATTGCGCATGTAAACATTAGATCATCTCATTTTTATGGGCAATTCTTACGTCATCTTCCTTTAGCTCTTGTTTTTTTCTCTCTCTTTCATTCGTTCAAACAGTCAACTGTGACGTAGCTGCGCAGAACAAAGCAATTTTGAATGCGCAATCTGGTAGTTGATCTGTACTTATATTAACAGAGTATATGTGGAATTCAGGAGCGAATTGAGAGTTTCACAGAGTTGCACTGCCACACCGCCATTTTATACAGGGTAAAAGTGTAACGCTTTTGCGTTGCGAACAGGCAAAAATTTTCACAAAAGAGCGAAATACCCCGTAAAGGCGTTGCCTGTTTTTTAGAATAAAGCAACACCCCTTCCGGGGTGTACAAAAAGCGTAACACTATAGCCAGAAAAGAAAAAGCTATTAGTTTTTCCTACAAATCGGAAGGTCGGGACCTACATATTTAATTCCGACGGAAATACTCTCGGAGTGTTTGCAAAACTATTGACAAGAGGCCACTCCGCTTAGAAGAACTTGTTTTCTAATTGAAACAACGTTTTTCTTAGTTGTTGATATTGCCCTGCGCGGAACGTTAACGCAAGACCAGAGATATATGTATACTGGCATCGGTTATTGGTGACTTAACCTAAAATATGTGATAACTTCATGAAATAGAAAATGTAAAAAATTTATTTGTACATAATATATAAAACAAATGTCGCCAGTTGAGTGGAATGTCACCATATCTCAACTGTTGTTTCAAAAACGACCTATCTCAAAATGTTTCCAAATTCGGTGTTCTGTCTAGTAAGGGTGATATTCAACTCAACAGTGAACTTATAACAGCGCCCTTTAATCTATATTTGATCTTAAAAGGTCTGCAACTATTTTATTTGTTACATCTGTAAATAAACTCGAAACATTGAGGCTATCACAACTTCCTTGTGCCACCGCGCAAAGTTGGTTACTCACAATTGCTCCTGCTCCAGAATCAAGAACACTTCCACTAAATCCAGCACAAATGATTATTTCTGGTACACTTGGACGTTGTGGCAGCGCACTGCCCTCAAGTTGCCCGATCAAACCAGGTCCTGGTTTTTTTTTTTTTTTGTTTTTTTGTTTTTATACTCAGTTGAGCAGAGCTCACAGAGTATATTAACTTTGATTGGATAACGGTTGGTTGTACAAGTATAAAGGAATCGAGACAGATATAGACTTCCATATATTAAAATCATCAGTATCGAAAAAAAAATCGATTGAGCCATGTCCGTCCGTCCGTCCGTCCGTTAACACGATAACTTCAGTAAATTTTGAGGTATCTTGATGAAATTTCGAATGTAGGTTCCTGGACACTCATCTCAGATTGTTATTTAAAATGAACGATATCGGACAATAACCACGCCCACTTTTTCGATATCGAAAATTTCGAAAAATCGAAAAAGTGCGATAATTCATTACCAAATACGGGTTAAGCGATGAAACTTGGTACATGAATTGAACTTATGACGCAGAATAGAAAACTAGTAAAATTTTGGACAATGGGCGTGTCACCGCCCACTTTTAAAAGAAGGTAATTTAGAAGTTTTGCAAGCTGTAATTTAGCAGTCGTTGAAGATATCATGATGAAATTTGGCGCGAACGTTACTCTTATTACTGTATATCTGCTTAATAAAAATTAGCAAAATCGGAGAACGACCACGCCCACTTTTTAAAAATTTTTTTTTTTTAATTCAAATTTTAAAGAAAATTTAATATCTTTACAGTATATACGTAAATTATGTCAATATTCAACCCCAGTAATGATATCTTGCAACAAAATACAAAAATAAAAGAAAATTTTAAAATGGGCGCGGCTCCGCCCTTTTTCATTTAATGCCATAAGTCGAACAAAAATTTACCAATCCTTGCGAAATTTGGTAGAGGCTTAGATTCTAGGACGTTAACTGTTTTCTGTGAAAAAGGGCGAAATCGGTTGAAGCCACGCCCAGTTTTTATACACAGTCGACCGTCTGTCCTTCCGCTCGGCCGTTAACACGATAACTTGAGCAAAAATCGATATATCTTTACTAAACTGAGTTCACGTACTTATCTGAACTCACTTTGTATTGGTGTAAAAAATGGCCGAAATCCGTCTATGACCACGCCCACTTTTTCGATATCAAAAATTACGAAAAATGAAAAAAATGCCATAATTATATACCAAATACGAAAAAAGGGATGAAACGTGGTAATTGTATTGGTCTATTGACGCAAAATATAACTTTAGAAAGAAACTTGGTAAAATGGGTGTGACACCTACCATATTAAGTAGAAGAAAATGAAAAAGTTTTGCAGGGCGAAATCAAAAGCCCCTGGAATTTGGAAGGAATACTGTTCGTGGTATTACATATATAAATAAATTAGCGGTACCCGACAGATGGTGTTCTGGATCACCCTGGTCCACAGTTTGGTCGATATCTCGAAAAGGCGTCCACATATAGAACTAAGGCCCACTCCTTTTTAAAATACTCATTAACACCTTTCATTTGATATCCATATTGTACAAACGCATTCTAGAGTCACCCCTGGTCCACGTTTATGGCGATATCCCGAAAAGGCTTCCACCCATAGAACTAAGGCCAACTCCCTTTTAAAACACTTATTAACACCTTTCGTTTGATACCCATGGTGTACAAAAGCATTCTAGAGTCAACGCTGGTCCACTTTTATAACGATATTCCGAAAAGGCGTCCACCTATAGAACTAATGCCCACTCCCTTTTAAAATACTCATTAACACCTTTCATTTGATACCCATATAGTACAAACAAATTCTAGAGTCACCCCTGGTCCACCTTTATGGCGATATATCGAAAAGGCGTCCACATATAGAACTAAGGCCCACGCCCTCTTAAAATACTCATTAACACTTTTCGTTTGATACTCATATCGTACAAACAAATTCTAGAGTCACCCCTGGTCCATCTTTATGGCGATATCTCGAAAAGGCGTCCATCTATAGAACGTAGACCCACGCCCTTTTAAAATACTCATTAATACCTTTCATTTGATACACATATCGTACAAACAAATTCTAGAGTCAGGCCTGGTCCACCTTTATGGCGATATCCCTAAATGGCGTCCATCTATAGAACTATGGCCCACTTCCATTTGATACACATGTCATACAAACACATTCCAGGGTTACCCTAGGTTCTTTTTACAACATGGTGATTTTCCCTTACTTTGTCTCCACAGCTCTCAACTGAGTATGTAATGTTCGGTTACACCCGAACTTAGCCTTCCTTAATTGTTGTATCCTAATTCTTATTTATGTGTTATTTAATTTTTTTTGTTACCGAGTCTTTGAGAGGCAGTGGCTTCTTAAGCGCCGAGATCTAAAACCGCTCAGCTACAGAGAATCTCATCAGCTGAGAAATATAGATTCACAAAATACAATAGATTAAAAGTTTAAATATAATTTTTTAATTATTACGAGAAGATAGAATCATCTTTTTTATGGCAAAGAGCGAGTCCGAAACATCAATTATCCTCGAGTGAGAGTTATAATCTTCACACAAACATAGAAAAGGTTCGTGTAGTTGGAAATTGCTTCTGCATTGTTTAAGAATTATAAGTATATAATGCCTTGAAACTCGGCATGGAACATTCAAGTTTACTTCGTTCAAAAGAAATGGGCTTGAAATCGATCCATTTAAAAGTCTAGCCATAAATAGTACACCTAGAATTTCTCTACGACTTGCAAGGGTAGGAAGATTTATTAGTTTTAGTCGATTAGTGTAAGGAGGAAGATTATATGGAGAATTCCATTGAAGATTTCTCAAGGCGAAAAGTAAAAACTGTTTATACTCAGTTGAGCCGAGCTCACAGAGTATAATAACTTTGATTGGATAACGGTTGGTTGTACAGGTATAAAGGAATCGAGATAGATATAGACTTCCATATATCAAAATCATCAGTATCGAAAAAAAATTTGATTGAGCCATGTCCGTCCGTCCGTCCGTCCGTCCGTTAACACGATAACTTGAGTAAATTTTGAGGTATCTTGACGAAATTTGGTATGTAGGTTCCTGGGCACACATCTCAGATCGCTATTTAAAATGAACGATATCGGACTATAACCACTCCCACTTTTTCGATATCGATTTTTTTGAAGTGAAATTTTTACAAAAAATTTAATATCTTTACAGTATATAAGTAAATTATGTCAACATTCAACTCCAATAATGATATGGTTCAACAAAATACAAAAACAAAAGAAAATTTCAAAATGGGCGTGGCTCCGCCCTTTTTCATTTGATTTGTCTACGATACATTTAATGTCATAAGTCGAACAAATATTTACCAATCCTTATGAAATTTGGTAGGCGCTTAGATTCAAGGTCGGTAACTGTTTTCTGTGAAAAGGGGCGAAATCGGTTAAAGCCGTGCCCAGTTTTTATACACAGTATATCGTCTGTCCTTCCGCTCGGCCGTTAACACGATAACTTGAGCAAAAATCGATATATCTTTACTAAACTCAGTTCACATAATTATCTGAACACACTTTATATTGGTATAAAAAATGGCCGAAATCCGACTATGACCACGCCCACTTTTTCGATTTCGAAAATTACGAAAAATGAAAAAAATGCCATAATTCTATACCAAATATGAAAAAAAGGGATGAAACATGGTAATTGCATTGGTTTATTGACGCAAAATATAACTTTAGAAAAAAAATTTGTAAAATGGGTGTGACACCTACCATATTAAGTAGAAGAAAATGAAAAAGTTCTGCAGTGCGAAATCGAAAGCCCTTGGAATCATGACAGGAATACTGTTCGTGGTATTATATATATAAATAAATTAGCGGTACCCAACAGATGATGTTCTGGGTCACCCTGGTCCACATTTTGGTTGAAATCTCGAAAACGCCTTCACATATACAACTACCACAACTCCCTTTTAAAATTCTTGTTAACACCTTTCATTTGATACCCATATCGTACAAATAAATTCTAGAGTCACCCCTGGTCCACCTTTATGGCGATATATCGAAAAGGCTACCACCTATAGAACTAAGGCCCACTCCCTTTTAAAATACTCATTATCACATTTCGTTTGATACTCATAATGTACAAACGCATTCTAGGGTCAACCCTGGTCCACCTTTATAACGATATCTTGAAAAGGCGTCCACCTATAGATCTAAGGCCCACTCCCTTTTAAAATACTCATTAACACCTTTCATTTGATACCCATATCGTACAAATAAATTCTAGAGTCACCCCTGGTCCACCTTCATGGCGATATCTCGAAAATGCGTCCACCTATAGAACTGAGGCAAACGCCATTTTAAAAAATTCATTAGCACCTTTCATTTGATACCCATATCGTACAAACAACACATTCCAGGGTTACCCTAGGTTCATTTTCCTACATGGTTATTTTCCCTTATTTTGTCACCATAGCTCTCAACTGAGTATGTAATGTTCGGTTACACCCGAACTTAGCCTTACTTACTTGTTTTGAATTGATTCTAGTCTATCCACTATTCCAAATTATCGATCCATATTCTAATATCGGCCTCACCAATGATGTAAAAAGGGTTTTTGTAACGTAAGGATCACTAAACTCTTTTGCCCATCTTTTCACAAATGCTAAAACTCCTCTCGCTTTATTGACTGTGGCATTAATATGAGGGTTGAAACTAAGTTTGCAATTCATTGTAACTCTCAAGTCGACAAAAACATCGACGCTTTCCAGAGTGTGGCCATTAATTGTGTAGGAAGCTGGCTGTATTTTCCCACGTGAAAAACACATGGATTTACATTTTTATATGTTGAGAGGCATAAAATTCGCATTACACCAAGTAACTAAACGATTTAAATCCGCCTGGGGTACCGAACGTTCTTCAACCGACGCGTATGACTTAAAAAGTTTTACGTCGTCGGCATACATTGAAATTTTAGAATATTTTATAGTTGTGGAAACATCGTTTATAAAGATCAAAAACAGAACCGAGATAGCTGCCCTGAGGCACACCGGAGGGAACATCGATGACATTCGAACAAATGTTTTTAAAAATTACTCTATGAGTTCTACCGCAAAGACAGGAGGAGAACCAGCGAGTTAGGCCAGGTTGAAAACCAAGCAATTGGAGTTTATAAACATGTAATGAGTGGCGTATTTTTTCAATGCTTTGCTGAAATTAGTGTATATAACGTCGGTATGATGATTGTTTCTAAACCCATTAAAGACGTGAGTTGTAAATTCAAGCAAATTGAATGTGGTTGATTTGGCTCTACAAAAGCCATGCTGAGAACTATCTATCAATGTAGAAATCGAAAATTTTAGGTGATTAGTAACGATTGTTTCGAAAGGCTTAGGGATAGCGGAGAGGTTTGCTATTCCACGATAGTCTTCAATAGACGACTTGCTTTCTTTTTTATGGAGTGGGATAAGAAAAGATTCCTTCAAAGCCGTCGGGAAAACGCCATTTTTTAAAGAGAGGTTAAACAGATCAGTAAGGGACTGATATGTGTATTCCGAACATCTTCAGGCAACACATGTGGGGCATATTGAGTTACTAGAATGGAGCTCATACGGATAATTTGTAGGTGATGAACCAACCACAGCAGAGAAATTAGAGTGAAGGAATTGAGCGAAGAAGTTTGCAATCTCTTGATCGTCGCTGGAAATGCTATTTCTGAACTTCATGGCAGAAGGAAACCTGTTAGTTCTGCGTTTAGAATTTACGAAATCATAAAAAGACTTCGGGTTGCAAATAATGTTACTTTTAATTTTACATATGTAAGCTTTATAACACTATTTATTAAGTTCAAAATACTTATGACGGAAAATAGCGTACTGTGCATAATGAGAACGTAAACCGGTTCTCTTATATAATTTGAATAAACTTGATTTCTTATTTTTTAAAGTCGAAGAAGATTTAATGATGAGCTGTACGAGCTATACGCAGACATCAACATAGTCCAGCGAATTAAAACGCAGCGGCTGCGCTGGCTAGGCCATGTTATGCGAATGGAAGATGATGCTCCGGCCAAGAAAGCGTTTCTATCAGAACCCGCCTATGGAAGCAGAGGTAGAGGGCGGCCCCTACTCCGTTGGAAGGACCAGGTGGAACACGATTTAAACTCCCTTGGTGTGACCAATTGGCGCCGGTTGGCTCCGAAGGAGCGACTGGCGCGCCTTGTTGGACGGCAATAACCGTTTAGACGGTTAAGCGCCAATTAAGTAAGTAAGTAAGTTATCTCAAGAGAAGGGTGGTAAACGTCTTCTGGCAAAACAAGAGGTTTTCACCGATTTTTAGAGAATTTAGGTATGTCGTCAACAAATGCTAAGTCTAAGAATTTTCCATACTTATTCAGAAAGAAGTTGATCTAATTAAGGCAAAGATCAGTAATTCCATCCAATAAGTCGTTGTTGTGCATCTTAGATGATGCGGGGACAATATTTTGATCAACGGTATTCCAAGATATATGTGGCAGGTTAAAGTCGCCTAAACCAATCATTGAGTTCGTGGGCTTTATCATCGAGTTAACTGATTGTAACCGGAAATATGGTGCATAAACACTGATAGATCAGAAGACGGTGGAATATAGTAAACGGCTAAGTAAATATGACCCCGACCTAGTAAGATTCGGATGCATTTACACTCGGTGGAATCAACTTCGGCTAAATTAACATCTTCAGATGGAATTGAAGAATGTACAGTTAGCAAGACACCACCTCTTGTTCTATTTAAGCGATCATTTTTATAGGTCTGATACTCACCGCAAAAAAATTCGGAATTTAAAACATTGGGTTTCAGCCACGTTTCGGTAAAAGCAATAATATTATAGATACAGTGAATGGTTTTCAAATATAAGTCAGTTAATTTAGTATTTAAGCCTCTAACGTTTTGATAGTAAATGCTTAAGCAAGATGTTAAATTAAGTTTTTTGGATCGGAACTTTGAGGAGGAATTTTTGCTACATTTTGAGTAATCTCAATAGTCTTATGCACAAATTCGCGAACAAAAGCCCCTGACGGCCAAAATGCACTGTCCAAAAGTTTATCAAAATCTTTTGAGTAAACATCAATTCATAATGAAGAAATGTTTCTTTCGTAATTAAATTTAAATTTTCTTAAAGTCATGCCGACAGCCTTAATTTTCGAAGTGACATAAGACTTGATATCCTCAACGGAAGTGTCTTTGTCAAAGCGAGATACAAAACTCGATTTTTTGAGCGGAACTACAACCAGCTTCTTAGCCGGTGCTTCTGAATAAGAAGTCACAGATTGAGAAGGTACAGTTCCAGAAGTTACAGTTTGAGACCCTAAGGTTTTTTCCGCGGCCTTAGAAGTGGATGGAACCACAGCTTGCGGATTAGGGGAAGCCAAGTCTATGAGCTCCACCTGCGGAAGATTAATGTTCTGAGCAGGATTAATATTCAAGGCGTTAGGTGAGTCTTCAGAGTGTTTTTGTCTATTATCACGGTTGTCTTTATTTCTATTTAAACAATGCGGTAACTCATCCAAACACTTGAATGATTTGAACAGAGCGAAGATAATTACTGATAATTGGCCGACTAAAAGATTCCCAGCCCCATCCCCTAACTTCTATATCGATGCCTAATACGGAATCGCAAATATTTACTGGTTTTACTGTCACACTACTTTGGAGAGGTTTGTGGCAACGCCAAAC
This sequence comes from Eurosta solidaginis, assembly GCF_040869045.1. Taxonomy (NCBI): domain Eukaryota; kingdom Metazoa; phylum Arthropoda; class Insecta; order Diptera; family Tephritidae; genus Eurosta; species Eurosta solidaginis. The sequence continues at coordinate 293,466,162 of NC_090319.1, forward strand.
ATATATATTTGCTGGCAACCATCGTCACGTTGACAAGTAATTTTTTCCTTTCCTTTTTAATCTTAGATTCTTACCTTCATTTTGTATTAAGCTTTCAATAAAATTTCGTTGAGCAATTAACACGTGATATTTTATAGGTTCATCCAATATAACCACCGCTATATCCATATATTTTGTTCTACTGTATAACCATCATCATCAACTGCACACAGAACTTTGCGTTATTGCCCTTTGCTTGTTTCACGTATATCGGATACACCAGCTAGAACCTCGAGATCGCTCCATCGTTTCCAGGATACGCAACTGTAACCAACAATTTCGGTCTCGAGATATAGGCCGAAACGTGGATCAGAGTAACACTGGGATGTGTTTTTACGTTATGGAAATCAAATTGATGCTGCTAATGACTGCTTTAGTACAGAGTTATTTTTATATCGCTGGGTAGCTAGAGTCTCGATATATAGGCCAAAGCGTGGACCCGGATACCCCTAGAATGTGTGTAATATGGATATAAAATTAAAGCTGTTGCTGAAAGCTTTGAAGTAATTTTCATTGTGATATTCGATTTAGCCGCACCAACCTGGCAAAAGTGATAAATGTGCATGCGAAGCGGAAATAAACACATGAATTAATAACATCCACATATCTATTTACATACCTCCCATTCGATTTGCCTGAAATTTGGTATATAATTTTGCATATATTACTATGTACGATCTTTTCTCCAGACAGACTGGGACTTGGATTACGATTAGGACTGGGACTGACACCCTATGGGACTGGCAATAAGGGATGAAGAAGAATGAGAAGAACTTGAGAGAAGAGAAAAGAGGGAAGGAGAAGGATACTGAGAAAGAGATGGATTGAAATGAAGACAGAGATAGATTAAGCGAAAAAGACGGAGAGAGGAATGAGTAAAAGGATTAAGAAATTTCACCATATGCTTTCGTATATAGCAGATATTGTTGTCTGAACAATTCGAAGCGAACGATCCCCCACAACCGATTGTTCAGATAAGAAACTTTTCGCAATTTCTACACCATTTTAACAGCTAGAAGCTTCAAATTTCCGCAAATGCTTACATATGCAGCATATATTGTTGTCTTTCAAAATAATAGAGATCGGTGGTATATATATTATATACCCCATATAAACTGTCATTTCTGCCTCCTTTTTAACGGCTAAAAGCTTCAAATGAATGAAATACTTACGATTACATCATATATTGTTGAGATAAGTGTTTCGTGGTCATAGCTATTTCATGCAGACCACGAAAAGCATAAAACTGCATCCTCACACAAAGTACCTACCTATTTTTATACCTTTCTTGAAAATGAAATGGTATATTGGGACGAATCTCTAAATTGTAAGTCCTTAAAGGCAAATAAATAGACCCACCATTAAGTATACCGAAATAATCAGGAAGAGCTGATTTGATTTAGCTATGTCCGCCTGTCTGTTTTTAAGTAAGTAGTATCTTGATAAAATTTGGTGAGCGGGTGTATTTAGGTGTCCGATTAGGCATTTTTTGGAACAGGACGGATCGGACCACTATAGCATATATCCTCCATACAACCGATTTTTCAGAAAAAGAGGATTTTTGCCATATCTTCCTCAATTTATCAGATTGAAGCTACACACTTCACCATATGCTTTCGTATATTGCACATGATGTTGTCTAAAAAAATGGATGAGATCGGTCGTATATAGTATATATCCCCCACAACCGATTGTTCAGATAAGAAACTTTTCGTAATTACTGTCCCACAGATAAGATATATGCATGTGTTTGTGCATTGCCGCTCCGCTGCTCGTATACGTACATATGTGTAGACGCAATTATTTATTCGTTTATGTAGATACATAAAGATTGAATTATTGATGTGAATGTTTGTAGTTTACAGTCTCTCGCGCGCACATAGGCATATAAGTAAATGCATCTGTGTGTGACATCTCTCTGGGCTGCCTTATATATGTGTATACTTGATTTGATTATTAACGTAAATACTGCTTGGCACGGCCTTAACATCGCCTTAGTGATGCTAATATCCGTGACACTGCCCTCCACCTAAGTCTGATCGTCCCGATCAGACAAATCTCTCGATCTAAACGTTGCTAGCCTTTCCAAATGGACCACCTTCATTTTGGTTCGTGGTTTACCGATGGTTTGTATGCGGTACACTACATTGTTGATCCGTTTTACAACTTTGTATGGGCCTTCCCAATTACACTGCAATTTCGGGGACAAACCTTTTTTACGTTGTGGGTTGTATAACAGCACCAAATCTCCTTCCTGAAAACCTTCTGAATTAATTCCTTTATCATATCTGGCTTTCATCTTGTTACTCATAATCTTTGTTCGTTGCCTTATTAGATCATGTATTTCTCTTAGCTCTTCTTCCAAATCACTAGTGGATTTCTTAACATTTCTCTCCGCATTGGCATCTATCCCAAACTTCAAATCAGCTGGCAGTACAAGGTCATTGCCAAAAATTACTTTTGCAGGGGTTTGGCCCGTTGTCTCATGCACTGCTGATCGGTAATCCATCAAGAATAATGGTATGCGGGTATCCCATTCTTTATGGTACTTGTCCACTACTTTCCTTAAGTGCTCCTCCAATGTTCTATTGAATCGTTCTACCATACCATCGGATTGAGGATGCAATGCAGTTGTCCGTGTTTTTCGAATGCCCAATGACTTACACATTTCCTGGAACACAGCTGATTCGAAATTCCTGCCTTGGTCAGAATGTAACTCCATTGGTACACCATACCTTGCAACCCAATTGTTTATAAACACTTCTGCTACCGTTTCCGCTTCTTGATTTGGGATTGGGTATACCTCTGGCCATTTGCTGAAATAATCCATAACTACCAGTACATATTTGTTTCCGCCGTTGCTAGTAGGACCGGCGACATCCATAGCGATCCTTTCAAATGGCGCACCTGAGTTATATTGCTTCATCTGGCCATGACTTCGTGTTCTGGGCCCTTTCGCTCTGCTGCAAACCTCGCAGTTCGCAATCCACTCAGTGACCGACTGACGGCAACCAACCCAATAAAATCTCTGTTTAATCTTCTCGAGCGTCTTCGTGATTCCAAGATGACCTCCGCTTGGACCATTATGCAGCTCTCTGAGCACATCAGGAATCCTCTTTCTGGGAACAACTATCAGTTTATTCTTGTATTTACCATCCTCACTCTCCCATACTCGAGGAAGGCAACCGGATATCAATTCTAAACTGTTCCACTGTGCCCAATATGACTTCGCAATGGGACTCTCTGCTGACATCTCTTCTCTGTTTGGTCTTTCATTTCGTTCGAGCCCTTGCATAACACGTGACAGATCTGCATCTTCTAGCTGGCACTTTCTTAGCTGTTCCTTGTCCCATTCATCTGTACATGTTATAGTCATTAGCCGGACATAATGTCTTCTTTAGCCTCGGCTTTTGAACAGTGCTTGCATTCCAAACTACATGGTCTTCGTGACATTGCATCGGCATTTCCATGGGTACTACCTTTTCGATGCTCAATGGAAAAGTCATAGCTTTGTAGTCGCTCGATCCACCGTGCCAATTGTCCTTCCGGATTACGGAACTGCAGTAGCCATTTTAAAGCTGCGTGATCTGTCCTGACACGGAATCGCTGGCCGTAGAGGTATTTGTGAAAACGTTTAACGCACTCTACCAATGCCAACAGCTCTCTCCGCGTAACGCAGTAGTTCCTCTCTGGTTTTCCAATCGAACGGCTGTAATATGCAACTACCTTCTCCTGTCCATCGACCAGTTGTGATAAAACGCCTCCTATGGCATATCCACTCGCATCTGTATCTAGAATAAATGTCGCTCCTGGAATCGGATATGCTAACATTGGGGCAGTGCACAAACGCTCCTTCAATGTTTGGAAAGCCACTTCTTTCTCCTTCTTCCATTCAAAAGCTTTATTTTTTCTTGTAAGCTCATGGAGGCTATGGGCTACGCTGGAAAAATTGTGTACAAATCGGCGGTAATATGTGCACAGCCCAAGGAAACTTCTTAATTCATGTAGGTTATGTGGTCTTGGGCAATCCTTTACAGCCTCTATCTTTTCGTTCTTAGTGCAGATGCCCTCTGTCGTTACCTTGTGACCCAAATAATTTACTTCCTTTTTAAACAGCGCACACTTTTTGGGACTTAACTTCAGACCAGCGCCAGCTATTCTTTGGAAAACTTCCTCCAAGTTCTTAAGATGTTCATCGAAATTCTTGCCCAATACGATGATGTCGTCCAGGTACACCAAGCATATTTTCCAATGTAGTCCTTTCAATACCTGATCCATGAGTCTCTCGAAAGTAGCTGGTGCATTACATAGTCCAAAGGGCATTACTGTAAATTGCCAAAGACCATCTCCGACGCTGAAGGCTGTTTTCTCTTTGTCTTCCTCCTTTACTTCCACTTGCCAGTAGCCGCTCTTCAAGTCCAGTGTGGAAAACCATTTCGTACCAGAGAGCGAGTCCAGAGTGTCGTCAATTCTTGGCAATGGGTAGCTATCCTTTTTCGTAACGTCATTCAACTTCCGGTAGTCCACGCAAAACCTCATTTTTCCATCCTTCTTCTTTACAAGTACTACCGGTGAGCTCCAGGGACTAGCTGATGGTGCGATGACGCCGATGTCGCTCATTTCTTGTATAATTTGACTCACAACTTCCCACTTCGCCAGTGGAACACTACGGGGAGCTTGACGGATCGGCCTCGCATCTCCAGTGTCAATTTGATGTTTCACAACGTTGGTGCGGCCTGGTTTAGAACCATCCTGGTCAAATATGTTCGCGTACTTTAGAAGCAGTTGTTTTGCCTTACTCTGATATGCTTCCTCTAGCTCCTGCGTCCATGCCGTGATGTCATTTGAAAGATTAGTATTACTAGCTGAAACGTGTTCCTGGAGCTGTTCACAGTTAATAACTACTTCAGCCTCTTGGCATCTTCCCAAAATAGCTCCTTTAGTCAGTTTGAGTGGTGAATTGAACTCATTGAGTACTCTTACCGGAACACGTCCATCTTGTTTTGTCATAGCCAGGGTTTTTCCTACAAGTATGTTCAGTGCTGATTTGTTTGCTGCTTCGACAACCCACAATTTGTTTGTCCCACAATCTCCATCAACCTTTGCCCAGATGGCTGCTTCGGATTTTTGTGGTATTCGCTGACTCTCTTCCACCAGCACTCGTTTACTGCTGTAGCCTCTCTCGTAGCCGAAATTAAGTGGTACATCCATGTTCTTATATCGCATCGTCTTGCTTTGCATGTCGATCTTGATGCCCTGGTCGATTAAGAAGTCCACTCCAATTATGATTTCATCAACAATCTCTGCCACTATAAAATTGTGTACTACCGTGACGTTCCCAATTGCGACTTCACATGATACTTCTCCTAGAACCGTGCTGTCTTCTCCAGTGGCTGTACGCAATCTTGCTCCATGCAATGATGTTATCTTCTTGTCGACTAAATCCGCTCGAATGATGGAATGAGATGCACCCGTATCTACAGTCAGTAAACGTTCCTTTCCATTCACATGTCCTCCGACAGTAAGATTGTTTGACCTTCTTCCAATTTGTGAGATAGAGATTATGGGGCATTCAATTGAGGGAGCCAGCTGTCGCCCCTTGCGGCTGACTCGCTTTAGTTTAACGATTGAGTGGACTTGGAGATTTGCTCATCTCCTTCAGCTCTGCGTTTACGGCCACCCACATTGTTGGAGCTATTGGGACTGATGCTACAATGTCGTGCAATATGACCTGGGTTGCCGCACTTGAAACATATAATAACTCCGGCATTTTTCTGTTGTGATCCCTTCAGTGCTTCCAAAATTGTGTCTACCCATTCTGGTCTGTCCACTTCCACACGATGAGCTTTGTATGCTGGTTTACTCAATAGTGAGGCCGTTTCCTGAGTCAATGCATGTGATATCGTTTCAGCAAATGTCAGCTTTGGGTTTGCGTATGTAGCTCGCTTCGTTTCCACGTCCCGTATGCCATTTATGAAACTCTGGATTTTTACCCTTTCAGTGTATTCCACGGGTGCGTCGGCATTTGCAAGATGAGCCAATCTTTCAATATCTGAAGCAAACTCCTGCAATGTCTCACTTGCTTTTTGGTAGCGGTTTTGCAACTCAATTTGGAATATCTGTTTTCTATGCTCGCTTCCATAACGTCTCTCGACAGCGGCCATCAATGCTTCATAGTTGTTCCGCTCTCCTTCGGGAATCGTCTGTAGGATTTCGGCTGCTGGCCCTTTCAATGCCACGAACAGAGCTGCAACTTTATCTTCAGCATTCCAGTTGTTAGCTGCCGACGTCTTCTCAAATTGTAGCTTAAAGACCTGGAAAGGAACAGAACCGTCAAAGGATGGTGTTTTTACCTTTGGATTGCTTGCTGAAACAGCTGGGCGGTTTAATTGCAACTCTTGTATACGACCTCTCAAAGCATCCACCTCGGCTTCGATTTTTTCCTCAAACTGCGTTATTTTCTCGTCCATACGTGCTTCGAGTTTTGATGATATACGCGCCTCTTGCGCTTCGAGTTGTACTGTTATGCGTGCCTCTTGTTCTTTCAGTTGTGTATCCATCTTTGATGTAATCTGTGTCGACATTTCTACCATACGCGTTTCTTGTGCTTCAATCTTCGATGTAATCTGTGTCGACATTTCTGACATACGTGTTTCTTGTGCTTCAATCTTCGATGTAATCTGTGTCGACATTTCTGACATACGCGTTTCTTGTGCTTCAATCTTCGATGTTATGCGTGTCTCCTGCGATTCTAGTTGGGATGATATATGTGACGACATTGATGATACTGTCGATGTTTGAGCAGCTATTGCAGCCAATATCATGTTCAAGTCTGTGCTCGTAACTGTCTGCGATGTTTCATTTTTCTCTTCAATTTTTGTTGTTGTCTCGTCCCCATCAGGATAAAAGGCATACTCGTCCACATCAATTCCTTGCGACTCCATTACCTCTCGTAGCCGTGCTTGAAGTTCGATCTTATTGCCGGTTGTATTTAATCCACGGTTCTCCAACTCCTTTTTCAGTTGCTGGATCTTCAATTCACTGAACTTTGCCATGTCCAAGTTGTATTCCCAATCTTCGGAATTTATTCAACAATTCCTCTTCTGACACCAATTGTTACGAATTTCCTGCAAATCCTCTTATTTGCCCTTTTGCTAGGATCGTATCTCTAAACTGTTGAATAAATAACTCCAATATTGAATAATGGAAAAATGGCCTTTATTAAAATACTTCACAATAACACTCAAACTGTGCAACGAATAGCTTAATAACCAAACTGATAGCTTAAAGGAAACTGACTTTCAAATTAATAGTGCTATTGCTCGCTAGATATCGTCTTACTCGTAACTGCTTGACAATTCAAATCAAACTGAATTACTTCTTACTCGCTTGCCCCGCTTTTATAGTTTACGCTGCATACTTCTAGGCTCTTCGATTTCCAGAACTTACTAGTTGTTTCGGCTACAAAATCGCCAGCCACAACTACGTGCACAAATTATTGCTCTCTCTTGTGACAACTCAGATAAGATATATGCATGTGTTTGTGCATTGCCGCTCCGCTGCTCGTATACGTACATATGTGTAGACGCAATTATTTATTCGTTTATGTAGACACATAAAGATTGAATTATTGATGTGAATGTTTGTAGTTTACAGTCTCTCGCGCGCACATAGGCATATAAGTAAATGCATCTGTGTGTGGCTTCTCTCTGGGCTGCCTTATATATGTGTATACTTGATTTGATTATTAACGTAAATACTGCTTGGCATGGCCTTAGCATCGCCTTAGTGATGGGATAATTTAGTGATGCTAATATCCGTGACAATATTATATACCCCATTCATCCAGAATGTTCTTTGTCAGTACAATCCGTCTATGGAACTCACTTCCATACGCGACTAAAGCTATTAGGAAAGCAGGATGTTTTAAGTAGGCAGTATTATCTTTTCTCGACCCTTAAATTACCTTTTAATTATATATCTTTATCCTTGTCACACAAATTTTGAACAGAGGATGTTTAGTTGTTAAAGAATAAGTTTATTATCTTTCTAACTAATATATTTGCAATTATTATATTAGATTATATTATATTGTTCTACTTTAGTTTTGATAATGTAATGCGATTGATGTACTATCTAAAATACTAAGTCTTACTTGTACAAAATACGTGATTCGTGGTCATAGTTTTTACATGCAAACCACAAAACACGTGAAACTTTGCATCCTCACACAAAGTACCTACCTAATTTTATTACCTTTATATTAAGTCCCTTTATGTTTGTCCCCTCATTTCCATACGAATTTTTGACCCACGGGAAAGGCTTTTTCGGTAACTTGCCGTTGAGCTAGACACTTGACATTTAGAACATAGTTAAGATCTGTGAGACATTACAATGCAAGTGAAAAAAAATCCGCTAGGTGGCGCATGGATCGATATATACAGAAAATTTATTTTAAAATGGAAATTTTGCGATCGACTTTTAACTAACTTCTCGGTGACCCAGAGACTTGAAACTTAGCACATAGTTTGCGAGTCGATGGCACTACAATTCGTGGAAAACAAAATGCCGTCAGGTGGCAGACAAATCGAGATAAACGAAAATCCCTGAAAAAATGCAGGGAATCTTGCAATCGATTTTTGAGTAACTTCCCGGTGAGCTAGAGACTTGAAACGTGAGCCGTAAGTCAGAACTCGGTGAAAATGCAATATCTTATCAAAAAAATCCCGCTAGGTGGCGCATGGATCGAGATATTAGGAAAATTAAAATTAATTTGGGAACATTTCAATCCATTTTTAACTAAATTCCCGGTTACCTAGAGACTTGTAACTTAGCACATTGTTCGAGACCCGGCTACAATATAATTTACAGAAAACAAAGTTCCGCTAGGTGGCGTGCTAATTTTGATAACAACAAATCCCTGAAAAAGGAGGGGAATTTTGCGACTGCTTTTCGAGTAACTTGCCGTTGAGCTAGATACTTGAAACTTGGGCCGTTGGTCAGAACCCGGTGACAATACAATGTTCGATAAAAAAATTTCGCTAGGTGGCGCATGGATCGAGAATTTTAATTTTGAATTGGGAATTTTTCAATCCATTTTTAACTAACTTCGCGGTGACCTAGAGACATGAAACTTGGCACACAGTTCGAGGCTTGGTGACAATACATTCTACGGAATACAAAATTCCGCTAGGTGGTGCGATGTGTGAGATAACTACAAATCCTTGAAGAACGAGGGGAGTCTTGCAATCGATTTTTGAGTAACTTCCCGGTGAGCTGGAGATATTAAACTTGAGCCGTAAGTCAGAAACCAGTGACAATGCAACATTGTATCAGAAAAATTCCACTAGATGGCGCATGGATCGAGATATTAGGAAAATAAATTTTAATTTTGGAATCTTTCAATCCACTTTTACCAATTTCCCTTTTACCTAGAGAATTGTAACTTAGCACATTGTTCGAGACCCGGTGACAATATAATTTATAGAAAAGGTGGTGTGCTAATTGAGATAACAACAAATCCCTGAAAAACGAGGGGAATATTGCGATCGATTTTTGAGTAACTTGCCGATTAAACTTGGGCCGTGGGTCAGAACCAGGTGACAATGCAACATTTTATCAAAAAAAATTCGCTAGGTGGCACGCGGATCGAGATAGTAAGAAAACAAATTTTAATTTGGGAATCTTTCGATCCAATTTTAACTAACTTCCCGGTTACCTAGAGACTTGAAACTTGGCACTTATTTAGAGGCCTGGTGACAATAAAACTTATAGAAAACAAAATTCCGCTAGGTGGCGCGCTAGTCAAGATAACTGCAAATCCTTTAAAAACGAGGGAATCTTGCGATCGATTTTCGAGTAACTTCCCGATGAGCTAGAGACATGAAACTTGGGCCGTAAATCATAACCCGGTGACAATGCAATATGTTATCAAAAAAAAATCCGTTAGGTGGTGCATGGATCGAGATATTGAGAAAACTAGTTTTAAATTGGGAATCTTGCAATCGATTTTTAACTAACTTCCTGGATATGTAGAGACTTGAAACCTGAAATATAGTTTAAAACTCAGTGACAGTGCAATATTTGATCAAACAATTTGAGCTACGTAACGCACAAGTCGACCTGTGAAGAAGATTATGCCATACCTTCTGCGCTAGCCTCTTGAGTGTTGCAGGCGGTGTAGAGTTCCACCTCGTTGAAGGCCCAACTCAATGCACGTCCTTGCATACTTTTAGGCGTACGGCGCTTTCACCAAGATTCTTTTAGACTTCAAGCTTATGTGAATTTGCCACGATTTTCAGCTGTGCAAATTAAGTAGCTGACAAACGTGGTGGAATTCTCTTGTTATGATGCGAGGTGGAATTCCGTTGTTTTCGCCAGTGTTGTCAGCGAAAATAACACAAATTCTCTTAAATCTTGCTATTTTGAACAAATAAATAAAGATGAGAAATTTCATTTAGGAATTACTTAAATTACTAATCAAAGTTGCAATTGCCTTTTTGTAGGCAGTACTAAAAAATTGAAAATAAAAAGATGATAAAAAATTTTTAAAGACTACCTTTATATAAATAGACCAAAAAATAGAAGGCAATTTTTCCTTTAATACAGACATAGTCTTGTTGAATTTTGCCTAAAAAACTTTAACAATAGCTCTTGTAAAATAATTTTGGGATTTAAAATTATAAAGGTAGAACGAGTGTTTAAATTTTAAATAATCAATTAGTTAATCCCAAGTACATGGTTTGCCTTAAATTGAAAGATTACCCTCCACCTTTATAGTTTTAAATCCCAAAATTCTTTTACAATAGCTATTGTTAAAGTTTTTTAGTCAAAATTCAACAAGACTATGTCTGTATTAAAGGAAAAATTGCCTTCTATTTTTTGGTCCATTTATATTAAGGTAGTCCTTAAAAGTTTTTTATCATCTTTTTATACCTTTCATGAAAATGAAATGGTATATTAATTTCGTCACGAAACTGAAAATTGTAAATCCTTAAAGGAAAACAGATAGACCCACCATTAAGTATACCGAAATAATCAGGTTGAAGAGCTGAGTTGATTTAGCCATGTCCGTCTTTCCGTCTGTCTGTCTGTCTGTTTGTATGCAAACTAGTCCCTCAATTTTTGAGATATCTTGATAAAATTTGGTGAGCGGGTGTATTTGGGTGTCCGATTAGATATTTGTCGGAACCGGCCGGATCGGACCACTATAGCATATATCCTCCATACAACCGATTTTTCAGAAAAAGAGGATTTTTGTAATATCTTACTCAATTAACAGACTGAAGCTTCAAACTTCACCATATAATTTCGTATATTGCAAATATTGTTGCCTGAAAAAATTGATGAGATCGGTCGTATATATAGTATATATCCCCCACAACCGATTGTTCAGATAAGAAACTTTTCGTAATTGTTGCCCTATTTTAAGATCTAGAGGCTTCAAATTTCAACGAATGCTTATGTATATAGCATATATTGTTGTCTGAAAAAATCATACAGATCGATGGTATATATAGTATATATATGGTGGTATATATAGTATATATATGTAGTATATATATATATATATTCGCAATTTTACCGAATGCTTACGTATATGGCATATATTGTTGTCTGAAAAAATCATTGAGATCGGTGGTATACATAGTATATATCTCATACAACCGATTGTTCAGATAAGAAACTTTGCGCAATTTATGCCCCGTTTTAACAGCTAGAAGCTTCAAATTTCACCAAATGCTCACGTATATAGCAAATATTTTTGTCTGAAAAAATCATAGAGATCGGTGGTATATATATTATATACTTCATATAAACTGTAATTTTTGCCCCTTTTTTACGGATAGAACTTCAAAAATCATCAAATTTCATCAAATAGTTGCGTTTACGTCATATATTTTTGATATACGTGATTCGTACTCATAGTTTTTACATTCAGACCACAAAAAACGTGAAGCTTTGCATCCTCACACAAAGTACCTACCTATTTTTATACCTTTCATGAAAATGAAATGGTATATTATATATATGGTATGGAATATATATATATATTCGCAATTTTAGCCCCATTTTAACGGCTAGAAGCTTAAAATTTCACCGAATGCTTACGTATATGGCATATATTGTTGTCTGAAAAAATCATAGAGATCGGTTGTATATATAGTATATATCTCATACAACAGATTGTTCAGATAAGAAACTTTTCGCAATTTCTACCCCATTTTAACAGCTATAAGCTTCAAATTTCACCGATTGCTTACGTATGTAGTATATATTGTTGTGTCAAAAAATCAAAGAGATCGGTGATATATATAATATATATATGATGGTATATATAGTACATATATATAAATTTCGGCTCCATTTTAACAGCTAGAAGCTTCAAATTTCACCAAATGCTTACGTGTATAGCATATATTCATGTCTGAAAAAATCATTGAGATCGGTGGTATATATATTATATACTTCATATAAACTGTCATTTTTGCCCCTTTTTTACGGATAGAAGCTTCAAAATTCATCAAATTTCATCAAATAGTTACGTTTACGTCATATATTTTTGAAATACGTGATTCGTAGTCATAGTTTTTACACGCAGACCACAAAATCCTGAAGCTTTGCATCCTCACACAAAGTACCTACCTATTTTTTATTTTATATTTATCTTAAAAATCGTTTATATATGTTCAAATTTCACCAAGAGATTACGTGTATATCATAGATTGTTGTCTGAAAAAATCATAGGGACCGGTGGTATATATAATCTCATACAACCGGTTGTTCAGATAAGAAACTTTGCGCAATTTCTTCCCCATTTTAACAGCTAGAAGCTTCAAATTTCACTAAATGCTTACGTATATAGCATACATTGTTGTCTGAAAAAATCATAGAGATCGGTTGTATATATATTATATACTTCATATAAACTGTCATTTTTGCCCCTTTTTTACGGATAGAAGCTTAAAAATTCATCAAATTTCATCAAATAGTTACGCTTACGTCATATATATTTGAAATACGTGATTCGTAGTCATATTTTTTACATTCAGACCACAAAAAACGTGAAGCTTTGCATCCTCACACAAAGTACCTACCTATTTTTATACCTTTCATGAAAATGAAATGGTATATTAATTTCATCATAAAACCGAAAATTGTAAGTCCTTAAAGGAAAATAGATAGACCCACCATTAAGTATACCGAAATAATCAGGCTGAAGAGCTGAGTTGATTTAGCCATGTCCGTCTGTCCGTCTGTCTGTTTGTATGCAAACTAGTCCCTCAATTTTTGAGATATCTTGATAAAATTTGGTGAGCGGGTGTACTTGGGTGTCCGATTAGACATTTGTCGGAACCGGCCGGATCGGACTACTATAGCATATATCCTCCATACAACAGATTTTTCAGAAAAAGAGGATTTTTGTAATATCTTACTCAATTTAACAGACTGAAGCTTCAAACTTCACCATATAATTTCGTATATTGCACATATTGTTGCCTGAAAAAATTGATGAGATCGATCGTATATATAGTATATATCCCCCACAACCGATTGTTCAGATAGAAACTTTTCGTAATTGTTGCCCTATTTTAAGAGCTAGAGGCTTCAAATTTCAACGAATGCTTACGTATATAGCATATATTGTTGTCTGAAAAAATCATTCAGATCGGTGGTATATATAGTATATATATGGTGGTATACATAGTATATATATATATATATATATATATATATATATATTCGCAATTTTAGCCCCATTTTAACAGCTAGAAGCTTCAAATTTCACCGAATGCTTACGTATATAGCATATATTGTTGTGTCAAAAAATCATAGAGATCGGTGATATATATAATATATATATGATGGTATATATAGTATATATATATAGTATATATATATATATTTTTTGCTTACGTATATATCATATATTGTTGTCTGAGAAAATCATAGAGATCGGTTGTATATATAGTATATATCTCATACAACCGATTGTTCAGATAAGAAACTTTGCGCAATTTCTGCCCCGTTTTAACAGCTAGAAGCTTCAAATTTCACAAAATGCTTACGTATATAGCATATATTATTGTCTGAAAAAATCATAGAGATCGGTGGTATATATAATATATATATGATGGTATATATAGTATATATATATAGTATATATATATATTTTTATAACTTTCATGAAAATGAAATGGTATATTAATTTCGTCACAAACCGAAAATTGTAAGTCCTTAAAGGAAAATAGATAGACCCACCATTAAGTATACCGAAATAATCAGGTTGAAGAGCTGAGTTGATTTAGCCATGTCCGTCTGTCTGTTTGTATGCAAACTAGTCCCTCAATTTTTGAGATATCTTGATAAAATTTGGTGATCGGGTGTATTTGGGTGTCCGATTAGACATTTGTCGGAACCGACCGGATCGGACCACTATAGCATATATCCTCCATTCAACCGATTTTTCAGAAAAAGAGGTTTTTTGTAATATCTTACCCAATTTAACAGATTGAAGCTTCAAACTTCACCATATACTTTCGTATATTGCACGTATTGTTGCCTGAAAAAATTGATGAGATCGGTCGTATATATAGTATATATCCCCCACAACCGATTGTTCAGATAAGGAACTTTTCGTAATTACTGCCCTATTTTAAGAGCTAGAGGCTTCAAATTTCAACGAATGCTTACGTATATAGCATATATTGTTGTCTGAAAAAATCATAAAGATCGGTGGTATATATAGTATATATATGGTGGTATACATAGTATATATATATAGTATATATATATATATTTTAGCCCCATTTTAAAAGCTAGAAGCCTCAAATTTCACAGAATACTTACGAATATAGCATATATTGTTGTCTGAAAAAATCATAGAGATCGGTTGTATATATAGTATATATCTCATACAACCGATTGTTCAGATAAGAAACTTTGCGCAATTTCTGCCCCGTTTTAACAGCTAGAAGCTTCAAATTTCACAAAATGCTTACGTATATAGCATATATTATTGTCTGAAAAAATCATAGAGATCGGTGGTATATATATTATATACTTCATATAAACTGTCATTTTTGCCCCTTTTTTACGGCTAGAAGCTTCAAAATTCATCAAATTTCATCAAATAGTTACGTTTACGTCATATATTTTTGAAATACGTGATTCGTAGTCATAGTTTTTACATGCAGACCACAAAAAACGTGAAGCTTTGCATCCTCACACAGAGTACCTACCTATTTTTATACTCAGTTGAGCAGAGCTCACAGAGTATATTAACTTTGATTGGATAACAGTTGGTTGTACAGGTATAAAGGAATTGAGATAGATATAGACTTCCATATATCAAAATCATCAGGATAGAAAAAATATTTGATTGAGCCATGTCCGTCCGTCTGTCCGTTAATACGATAACTTGAGTAAATTTTGAGGTATCTTTATGAAATTTGGTACGTAGGTTCCTGGGCGCTCATCTCAGATCGCTATTTAAAATGAATGATATCGGACTATAACCACGCCCACTTTTTCGATATCGAAAATTTCGAAAAACCGAAAAAATGCGATAATTCATTGCCAAAGGCGGATAAAGCGATGAAACTTGGTAGATGGGTTGACGTTATGACGCAGAATAGAAAATTAGTAAGATTTTGGACAATGGGCGTGGCACCGCCCACTTTTACAAGAAGGTAATTTAAAAGTTTTGCAAGCTGTAATTTGGCAATCGCTGAAGGTATCATGATGAAATTTGGCAGCAACGTTACTACTATTACTATATATGTGCTAATGAAAAATTAGCAAAATCGGATGAAGAACACGCCCACTTTTTAAAAAAAATTTTTTTAAAAGTCAAATTTTAACAAAAAATTTAATATCTTTACTGTATATAAGTAAATTAAGTCAAAATTCAACTCCAGTAATGATATGATGCAACAAAATATAAAAATAAAAGAAAATTTCAAAATGGGCGTGGCTCCGCCCATTTTCATTTAGTTTGTCTAGAATACTTTTAATGCCATAAGTCGAACAAAAATTTGCCAATCCTTCTAAATTTGGTAGGGGCATAGATTCTATGACGATAACTGTTTTCTGTGAAAATTGACGAAATCGGTGGAAGCCACGCTCAGTTTTTATACACAGTCCACCGTCTGTTCTTCCGCTCGGCCGTTAACACGATAACTTGAGCAAAAACCGATATATCTTTATTAAACTTAGTCCACGTACTTACCTGAACTCACTTTATCTTGGTATAAAAAATGGCCGAAATCCGACTATAACCATGCCCACTTTATCGATATCGAAAATTACGAAAAATGAAAAAATGCCATAATTCTATACCAAATACGAAAAAAGGGATGAAACATGGTAATTGGATTGGTTTATTGACGCAAAATATAACTTTAGAAAAAACTTTGTAAAATGAGTGTGACACCTACCATATTAAGTAGATGAAATTGAAAAAGTTCAACAAGGCGAAATCAACAGCCCTTGGAATCTTGGCAGGAATACTGTCCGTGGTATTGCATATATAAATAAATTAGCAGTACCCGACAGATGATTTTGTGGAACACCCTGGTCCACATTTTGGTCGATATCGCGAAAACGCCTTCACATATACATCTAAGGGCCACTCGCTTTTAAAACCCTCATTAATACCTTTAATTTGATATCCAAATCGTACAAACACATTCTAGACTCACCCCTGGCCCACCCTAATTGCGATATCTCGAAAATGCTTCCACCTATAGACCTAATGCCCACTCCCTCTTAAAATGCTCAGTAACACCTTTCGTTTGATACCCATATCGTACAAACATTCTAGAGTCACCCCTGGCCCACCCTAATGGCGATATCTCGAAAAGGCGTCCACCTATAGACCTAATGGCCACTCCCGCTTAAAATGCGCAGTAACACCTTTCGTTTGATACCCATATCGTACAAACATTCTAGAGTCACCCCTGGCCCACCCTAATGGCGATATCTCGAAAAGGCGTCCACCTATAGACCTAATGCCCACTCCCTATTAAAATGCTCAGTAACACCTTTCGTTTGATACCCATATCGTACAAACACATTCTAGAGTCATCCCTGGCCCACCCTAATGGCGATATCACGAAAAGGCGTCCACCTATAGACCTAATGCCCACTCCCTCTTAAAATGCTCAGTAACACCATTCATTTGATACCCATATCGTACAAACATTCTAGAGTCACCCTTGGTCCACCTTTATGGCGACATCTCGAAAAGGCGTCCACCTATAGAACTAAGGATTACTCCCTTTTAAAATACTCATTACCACCTTTAATTTGATACCCATATCGTACAAACATTCTAGATTCACCCTTGGTCCACCTTTATGGCGACATCTCGAAAAGGCGTCCACCTATAGACCTAATGCCCACTCCCTTTTAAAATACTCATTACCACCTTTCATTTGATACCCATATCGTACAAACACATTCTAGGGTCACCCCTGGCCCTCCCTAATGGCGATATGTCGAAAAGGCGTCCACCTATAGACCTAATGCCCACTCCCTCTTAAAATGCTCAGTAACATCTTTTTGTTTGATACCCATATCGTACAAACATTCTAGAGTCACCCCTGGCCCACCCTAATGGCGATATCTCGAAAAGGCGTCCACCTATAGACCGAATGCCCACTCCCTCTTAAAATGCTCAGTAACACCTTTCGTTTGATACCCATATCGTACAAACACATTCTAGAGTCACCCCTGGCCCACCCTAATGGCGATATCTCGAAAAGGCGTCCACCTATAGACCTAATGCCCACTCCCTCTTAAAATGCTCAGTAACACCATTCATTTGACACCCATATCATACAAACATTCTAGAGTCACCCTTGGTCCACCTTTATGGCGACATCTCGAAAAAGCGTCCACCTATAGAACTAAGGATTACTCCCTTCTAAAATACTCATTACCACCTTTCATTTGATACCCATATCGTACAAACACATTCTAGAGTCACCCCTGGCCCACCCTTATGGCGATATCTCGAAACGGCGTCCACCTATGGAACTAAGGATCACTCCCTTTTAAAATACTCATTAACGCCTTTCATTTGATACCCATATCGTACAAACATATTCTAGAGTCACCCCTGGTCCACCTTTATGGCGATTTCTCGAAAAGGCGTTCACCTATAGAACTAAAGCCCATTCCCTTTTAAAATGCTCATTGCCACCTTTCATTTGATACCCATATCGTACAAACACATTCTAGAGTCACCCCTGGCCCACCTTAATGGCGATATCTCGAAAAGGCGTCCACCTATAGACCTAATGCCCACTCCCTCTTAAAATGCTCAGTAACACCTTTCATTTGATTCCCATATCGTACAAACACATTCTAGAGTCACCCCTGGTCCACCCTTATGGCGATATCTCGAAACGGCGTCCACCTATGGAACTAAGGATCACTCCCTTTTAAAATACTCATTAACGCCTTTCATTTGATACCCATATCGTACAAACATATTCTAGAGTCACCCCTGGTCCACCTTTATGGCGATTTCTCGAAAAGGCGTTCACCTATAGAACTAAAGCCCATTCCCTTTTAAAATGCTCATTGCCACCTTTCATTTGATACCCATATCGTACAAACACATTCTAGAGTCACCCCTGGCCCACCTTAATGGCGATATCTCGAAAAGGCGTCCACCGATAGACCTAAGGCCCACTCCCTCTTAAAATGCTCAGTAACACCTTTCATTTGATACCCATATCGTACAAACAAATTATAGAGTCAGCCCTGGTCCACCTTTATGGCGATATCCCTAAATGGCGTCCATCCATAGAACTATGGCCTACTCTCTCTTAAAATACTCTTTAATACCTTCCATTTGATACACATGTCATACAACCACATTCCAGGGTTACCCTAGGTTCATTTTCCTTATTTTCCTTATTTCCTTATTTTGTCTCCATAGCTCTCAACTGAGTATGTAATGTTCGGTTACACCCGAACTTAGCCTTCCTTACTTGTTTATTTTATATTTATCTTAAAAATCGTTTAGATATGTTCAAATTTCACTAAATGCTTACGTATATAGCATATATTGTTGTCTGAAAAAATCATAGAGATCGGTTGTATATATATTATATACTTCATATAAACTGTCATTTTTGCCCCTTTTTTACGGATAGAAGCTTCAAAATTCATCAAATTTCATCAAATAGTTACGTTTACGTCATATATTTTTGAAATACGAAATTCGTAGTCATAGTTTTTACACGCAGACCACAAAATCCTGAAACTTTGCATCCTCACACAAAGTACCTACCTGTTTTTTATTATATATTTATCTTAAAAATCGTTAAGGTATGTAGATCTGTTCACTATACATTTTTTGTCTTATACATCCGATTATTCGGAGATTACGAGCGGGATAAGATTATTGTTCAGCCCCATTCATGAAAGGTATGAGGCCGAAGACAGTCCCGTTTTTACTTGTTCATTTTATATTTATCTTAAAAATCGTTGAGGTATGTAGATCTGTTCACTATATATTTCTTATACATCCAATTATTCGGAGATTACGAGCGGGATAAGATTATTGTTCAGCCCCAATCATGAAAGGTATGAAGTCTTTGGCACAGTCCCGTTTTTACTTGTTTATTTTATATTTATCTTAAAAATCGTTTAGATATGTTCAAATTTCACCAAAAGATTACGTGTATAGCATATATTGTTGTCTGAAAAAATCATAGGGACCGGTGGTATATATAATCTCATACAACCGATTGTTCAGATAAGAAACTTTGCGCAATTTCTTCCCCATTTTAACAGCTAGAAGCTTCAAATTTCTCCAATTGCTTACGTATATAGCATATATTGTTGTCTGAAAAAATCATTGAGATCGGTGGTATATATAGTATACATCTCATACAACCGATTGTTCAGATAAGAAACTTTTCGAAATTTCTACCCCATTTTAACAGCCATAAGCTTCAAATTTAACCGATTGCTTACGTATATAGTATATATTGTTGTGTCAAAAAATCATAGAGATCGGTGATATATATATAATATATATATGATGGTATATATAGTATATATATATAGTATATATATATATTTTTTTTGCGATTTCGGCTCCATTTTAACAGCTAGAAACTTCAAATTTAACCGATTGCTTACGTGTATAGCATATATTGTTGTCTGAAAAAATCATAGAGATCGGTGGTATATATATTATATACTTCCTATAAACTGTCATTTTTGCCCCTTTTTTACGGATAGAAGCTTAAAAATTCATCAAATTTCATCAAATAGTTACGCTTACGTCATATATTTTTGAAATACGTGATTCGTAGTCATAGTTTTTACACGCAGACCACAAAAAACCTGAAACTTTGCATCGTCACACAAAGTCCCTACCTATTTTTATACCTTTCATGAAAATGAAATGGTATATTAATTTCATCATGAAACCGAAAATTGTAAGTCCTTAAAGGAAAATAGATAGACCCACCATTAAGTATACCGAAATAATCAGGTTGAAGAGCTGAGTTGATTTAGCCATGTCCGTCTGTCCGTCTGTCTGTTTGTATGCAAACTAGTCCCTCAATTTTTGAGATATCTTGATAAAATTTGGTGAGCGGGTGCACTTGGGTGTCCGATTAGACATTTGTCGGAACCGGCCGGATCGGACTACTATAGCATATATCCTCCATACAACAGATTTTTCAGAAAAAGAGGATTTTTGTAATATCTTACTCAATTTAACAGACTGAAGCTTCAAACTTCACCATATAATTTCGTATATTGCACATATTGTTGCCTGAAAAAATTGATGAGATCGGTCGTATATATAGTATATATCCCCCACAACTGATTGTTCAGATAAGAAACTTTTCGTAATTGCTGCCCTATTTTAAAGCTAGAGGCTTCAAATTTCAACGAATGCTTACGTATATAGCATATATTGTTGTCTGAAAAAATCATACAGATCGGTGCTATATATAGTATATATAGTATATATATATATATATTCGCAATTTTAGCCCCATTTCACCGAATGCTTACGTATATGGCATATATTGTTGTCTGAAAAAATCATAGAGATCGGTTGTATATATAGTATATATCTCATACAACAGATTGTTCAGATAAGAAACTTTTCGTAATTTCTACCCCATTTTAACAGCTATAAGCTTCAAATTTCACCGATTGCTTACGTATATAGTATATATTGATGTGTCAAAAAATCATAGAGATCGGTGATATATATAATATATATGATGGTATATATAGTATATATATATACTATATATATATTTTTTTTTTGCGAGCATATATTGTTGTCTGAAAAAATCATACAGATCGGTGGTATATATAGTATATATATGGCGGTATATATAGTATATATATATATATAATATTTTTTTTTTTTTTTTTTTTTTTTTTTGTTTTACGAGGAGGAAGCATCGAAAGCCTCATAGTTAGTGTGGGACTTTAACCGCACTAAACCTCCTACCGTCTGAGTACCATTTACCCCCCGGTACTACCGTCAAGTATTCCGTCGGGAGGTAGGTTGAGCACTAAGCTCTACGTCTGTCGGGGTCACGTTGCTGTATTTAGATAGTGCCGCGGTATGGTTAACGCTGGGACTGACACGCCGTGCTTACTACCTGAATGTGCTTGACGCATACCACTTCTACGAATATTTGCAAGCCTACCTTAAACACTGTGCATATAGTGCTTGTGGCATGATTGTGCGTTCGACTACTTGTATTGTAGGGTTTTGTTTTTTACATATGTATATATCTGTAAATAAATTATATATGTATAAATAGAAATTTTTTTTTTTTTTCAATAGGTTTTTCCGTTTTTCATTTAATTTTTTTTTTTTTTTTTTTTGTTTTTTTTTTTTGTTTTTTTTTCCACAATACGTAACGGGGCTTTCCTCGTACTTCCACCGGTTGGAGAGGTCTTCTGTCCAATCCGAGTATAAACTCTGATTACATGTGAGACTACATGTGACACGTTTACCCTCATACTCGTTGTTTCTTCGGTTGGAGAGGCCTTGCCTCCAATCCGTAGGTTTGTCGTTGCGTGTATGTTGACTGCTTTTGGTCGCACGGTTGAAGAGGCGTGTCTCCAATCCGTGCTTTATTCCTTCACCTCGGGCAGTATTCGAACGGTTGAAGAGGCCTTGTCTCCAATCCGTCGCCTGGTTTGCTATTACATTTATCTACATATATTACGGTATTTTCTTATTTGATCATTCTCTCTTTTCTTATTTTATCATTCTATATAGTATATATATAGATCGCGGGTTCGAATCGAGCTCAAGGCCTAACAATAATTTTTTATCATTATTATTGTTATGATAAATTTTTTCTTAATTGAAAAATTTTTAAATTAGAATAGAAGAAAGAAAAAATTTTAGACAACTGCCAAAGCTCGTTGTATAGATCCATTTCGGGAATTGCTAAATTCCTTCATCGGCAACGTTTAGGCGCCGCTGCTATAACCATTCAGCCATCACAGCGGTTTTTTGTTTGTCTTCATTAATCCTACTTCTATTCTGTTTCGTGCCAATTGATATTCACAACACTGCGACATCTGTTGCAGAATGGCTGTGAAAATTGGACTTGTTTGTTTTCTTTCTTCTATTTTAATTTAAAAATTTTTTCAATTAAGAAAAAATTTATCATAACAATAATAATGATAAAAAATTATTGTTAGGCCTTGAGCTCGATTCGAACCCGCGATCAAAAATCAGTAGGCCGATATAACAACAAAAATAGTATATATATATATATTCGCAATTTTAGCCCCATTTTAACAGCTAGAATCTTCAAATTTCACCGAATGCTTACGTATATGGCATATATTGTTGCCTGAAAAAATCATAGAGATCGGTTGTATATATAGTATATATATGGTGGTATATATAGTATATATATGGTGGTATATATAGTATATATATAGTATATATATATATATTCGCAATTTTAGCACCATTTTAACAGCTAGAAGCTTCAATTTTCACCAATGCTTACGTGTATGGTATATATTGTTGTCTGAAAAAATCATTGAGATTGGTGGTATATATAGTATATATCTCATACAGCCGATTGTTCAGATAAGAAACTTTGCGCAATTTCTGTCCCATTTTAACAGCTAGAAGCTTCAAATTTCACCAAATGCTTACGTATATAGCATATATTTTTGTCTGAAAAAATCATAGAGATCGGTGGTATATATATTATATACTTCATATAAATTGTCATTTTTGCCCCTTTTTTACGGATAGAAGCTTAAAAATTCATCAAATTTCATCAAATAGTTACGCTTACGTCATATATTTTTGAAATATATATTTAGAATATTATGAATATAGCTAGAAGCTTCAAATTTAACCGATTGCTTATGTATATATTATATATTGTTGTGTCAAAAAATCATAGAGATCGGTGATATATATAATATACATATGACTGTATATATAATATATATAGTATATATATATTTTTTTTGCGATTTCGGCTCCATTTTAACAGCTAGAAACTTCAAATTTCACCAAATACTTACGTGTGTAGCATATATTGATGTCTGAAAAAATCATTGAGATCTGTGGTATACATAGCATATATCTCATACAACCGATTGTTCAGATAAGAAACTTTGCGCAATTTCTGCCCCGTTTTAACAGCTAGAAACTTCAAATTTCACCAAATCCTTACGTATATAGCATATATTGTTGTCTGAAAAAATCATAGAGATCGGTGGTATATATATTATATACTTCATATAAACTCTCATTTTTGCCCCTTTTTTACGGATAGAAGCTTCAAAATTCATCAAATTTCCTCAAATAGTTACGCTTACGTCATATATTTTTGAAATACGTGATTCGTTGTCATATTTTTTACACGCAGACCACAAAAAACCGGAAACTTTGCATCGTCACACAAAGTACCTACCTATTTTTTATTTTTTATTTATCTTAAAAATCGTTTAGGTATGTAGATCTTTTCACTATATATTTCTTATCTTATACATCCGATTATTCGGAGATTACCAACGGGATAAGATTATTGTTCAGCCCCATTCATGAAAGGTATGTAGTCTTCGGCACACCCGAACACAGTCCCGTCCTTACTTGTTTATTTTATATTTATCTTAAAAATCGTTTAGGTATGTACATCTGTTCACTATATATTTCTTATCTTATACAGCCGATTGTTTATGTAAAAGTGCATAATCGATGTAACGCACAAATCAATATATAGTACTGTGGCGAATATTAGCATCACTATGCTATGCGCTATGTTAGTAAATAATCGCAACACCAAAATAAAATATACTTTTTATACCTTTCATGAACATGAAATGGTATATTAACTTTGGTCCGATGTTTGTAACGTTGAGAAATATAGAAGATAGACTCACCATTAAGTATACCGAATTGATCAGGGCGACGATCTGAGTTGATATAGCCATGTCCGTCTGTCCGTCCGTCTGTCTGTTTGAACGCAAACTAGTCCCTCAAATTTTGAGATAGCTCAATGAAATTTGGCACAAGGATGTATTTTTGTATTATATTAGACATTTGTCGGATCCGGTGGGATCGGACCACTATAACATATATCTCCCATACAACCGATCGTTCAGATAAGACGGTTTTGGTCATTCTTGCCGCAATTTAGAAAGTATAATCGTGAACTCGGTGACATATATTCCAATATATCATAGAAGATATCCTAAAAAAATCACTTTGATCGGAGCTATATATAGTTATATCCCATACAACCGATCATTGAGATAGAAAGATTTTTGGCCATTTCTCCCTTAATTTAGAAAGTAGAAACGTGAAACTCTGTGATATATATTTTAATATATCACAGAAGATTTTTTGAAAAAACCGCTTAGATCGGAGCTATATATAGTATATATCCCATACAACCGATCGTTCAGATAGAAATATTTTTGGCAATTTCTCCCTTAATTTCCAATATAAAAACGTTAAACTTGGTGATATTTATTCTAATATATCATAGAAGATTTCATGAAAAAAGCATTTCGATCGGTGCTATATATAATATATATCCCATACAACCGATCGTTCAGATAGAACGATTTTTATCCATTTCTCCCGTAATTTCCAATATAAAAACTTTAAACTTGGTGATATTTATTCTAATATATCATAAAAGATTTCCTGAAAAAATCACTTTGATCGGAGCTATATGTATATAGTATATACCTATCCCATACAACCGATCGTTCAGATAGAAAGATTTTTGGTCATTTCTCCCTTAGTTTCCAATATAAAAACGTGAAACTTGTTGATATTTATTTTAATATATCATAGAAGATTTCCTGTAAAAATCATTTTGATCGGAGCTATATATAATATATATCCCATACAACCGATATATCAGATAAGGGGGTTTTTTGCCATTTTGTATTTTATATTTATCTTAAAAATCGTTTAGGTATGTAGATCTGTTCACTATATATTTCTTATCTTGTACATCCGATTATTTGTAGATTACGAACGGGATAAGATTATTGTTCAGCCCTATTCATGAAAGATATGAAGTCTTCGGCACAGCCGAGCACAGTCCCGTCCTTACTTGTTAATTTTTATTTCATTCGCTACCCAAATCAAAGATACATCTTATTATTTTGGGTGTGTTTGGTTGAGATGTAGCCTTGCACGTCAGCTTTATCCCAAAACGTCGATTGTTCTTGTTGTAGGTGCTCTACCTACCCTACCTCCATGCTCGGTAAGACCTGTTGACGTTTCTAATGTGATTTCGAGCTAAGACCCTTTCTCCCTCCTGTAACCTGATCATCCTTCTGGTCTAAACTTCCATCGGTATCCCTTTTCACTCTCATTCAGGGCCAAGATTCACATGGAGCGGAAGCTATTTTGAAGGCCAAGAACTAAAATACGTGCCTCATGCTCTATTTTATCTAATCTTCTAAACCGTGCTCATTAAGCCTTTCGTTGTATACACTTTCTTTTGCAAATATAAGTTTTAGTACTATACGAATCTTAATTAAGCTCTACTTCTTTTTCTGATTGAAAACCCTATAAGGGGGGTGTTAGGGCAACAGAAGGTATTTAATGGGTTGAAACCTGTTCTCGCAGTTGCATATAAAAACAAGACATTTTTTTCTTAGTACGAAAATAATGTGTTCCTGTCAAGGAAGCTATAGTGGTCCTATTCGGTCGTCTCCGATACAGTTCTAATCTGAAATCAATACATATCAAGCTATGCATCGAATTTCGTCATGATATCTAAAAATTGAGAGACTAGGTTGCGTTAGAACAGGCAGACGATCATGGCCAATTCAATTCAGACCATCATCCTGATAATATCCGTATTTTTATCGGTGGGTCTATCTGTTCTCCTTTAAGGGCTTACAATTTCGAGACTCGGACCAAACTTAATGTATCACTCCATTTGCATGAAATATGTAAAAAGTATCTTTGATCTGGCTCCAAACCCAAATAAAAATTATCTTTGATTCGCTTGAAAAATCAAGTCACTACTTATTACTTAGTATAAAACAAAGTCGCTTTTTCTGTCCCTATGTCCGTCTGCATGCTTAAACCTTTAAAACTACTCAACCGATTTTGATGATCTTTTTTTAAAATATAGGTTGGTTGAAGAGGAAGGTTTATATGTATAATAACATCCAATAAATAGTGGAGAAATACTGTTATTTTTGAAGTTTCTAATGTGATGTCGAACGTGGGCTGAACCCTACGATATAACTCAAGAAAGAATGAACCGATTTGGCTGAGAATTGGTGGAAATCTAGCTTAGAACCAGGAGATGGACATAGGAATATGGATAGGGTCTAGAGATCAAAACGTGGACCTGGTTAATCATGGGATGTTTTTGTACAATATGGGTACCAAATGGAAGCTGTTTATGAGTGCTTTAATACAGGGTAATTTTCATACTCCTGGGTGGCTAGGGTCTCGAAATATAGACCAAAACCTGAATCAAGGTAGCACTAGGGTGTATTTTTACATTATGGGTATCAAATTGAAGAGTTGATGTGTGCTTTAGTACAGAGTAATTTTTATACCTCTGGGTCACTACGGTCTCGAGTGATCAAAACGTGGACTCCTAGAATATGTTAGTAATATGGATATAAAATGAAAGCTGCTGCTGAGAGCTTTAAAATAATTTTTATTGTGATATTCGATTTAGTCGCATCAACCTAGCAAAACTGATACAAATGCAAGCGAAGCCGAAATAAAGACATGAATTAATAATACCAGCATACCTATCTACACACGTCCTATTCGATTTGCCTGAAATTTGGTATATAAATTTGCCTATATTACTATTTACGATCATTTTTCCCGGGAAGTAGACCAGAGACGGACTGGGACTTGGATTAGGATTAGGACTTGGACTGACGCCCTATGGGACTGGCAATAAAGGATGACGAAGGATGAGATGAACTTGAAAGAAGAGAAAAGAGGGAAGGAGACTGAGAAACAAATGGAGTGAGACGTAGATAGAGATAGATGAAGCGAAAAAGACGGAGTGAATAAAATGATTAAGAAAAAGTGAAGGGGGGGGGGGGCAAACTTAGACAGAAAAAGTTTATTAAAATGTTTGCAGATAGACCAAATTTAGGGCACAAGAACGTCTGCCGGGTCTGCTAGTAAATAAATAAATGCAAAGGGCGATAAATGCATAAATGCCCCGCAGTCGCCTCGATCAATTATAGCTTGTGTAAATTTTTGGGTGAAAGTGCCTGCTAAAATTAAAATTATTTTATGGCAAATACAAAAAGCTTATTAAGCGTTTATAATGACATTTTCTGATTTTCCGTTTTCTGTTATTGGAGCCTAATAAGCCTATTTAATTAATGAGTATAATGGAAAGTTTTAATTAGTTAAACAAACGGAACTAATTTACGCATATACCAGCGAAATAAAATGAACGTGGCTTTGACAAAATATTTTGCTATATTTTTTCAAAAGAAAGTTTCCTAGTAATTGTTTGTTTATATAAATGTCCATTTGCACAGCTGAAACGTGTTATCAAATTGATATCTGTACAATGAATTTATTTTTGGTGAATATATACAGAAAAGTACAAAGGGTTCACTTAATTAATTTTATCTGTTTCCAAACTGCTAATAGATTCTATTATATGCTACCACAAAGCCAGAGTTGGGAGCAATCCACGAAATTCTGAGCAACAACACTGCTCGAACTTGAATGGGCTGAGTGGGTGTTAATAAATTATTAATTTGTTGTGAATTTAAACGTCTGTTCATCTTTCACATATTCGTAAAACTAGCCTATAACCGCGTCCCAGTCCGCACGATATGCCAAGCTATGATTTTGAAAAAAGTACTGACATATCGCGAAATACTAGCAGTCGAGGAGATAAGCACACGGTGATAAACAGAAGGAAAGATATAGTGGACTTCTTAAAAAAGGAGGATCCAATACTCCCCTGGAATACTTTTTTTTTTTAAATGATCTTGAAGTAGTTCCGAACACAATTAACAGATCTGGGGATAGTTAAAAAATATTCGGTGGCAGTCCTTCCGATATGATTCCCTAAACAATCGTGAAATGCTTTCGAAAACAATCCTGAAAGTGTGTGGAGTTAGTCCCCAAAAACTCTGGACAATAATATTACGTCGAAAGAGCCCCAAGAAGATCTCGAATACAGTCTCTAAACGGTTCCGAAATAGTCCCAGAAAAATTTGAAATAGTCCCGAAAATGTTCCTTAAATAATCCCGAAACGGTCTTTTAATAGTCTCAAAGTATCTAATCTATAAGCAAACACTTTTCAGTCAAAATGTCAGGAATTTCAAATAACAACAATACATCTTAATTAAAGTCAAGGTTATACAATAAAAAATGTTTTTTGTTTTCACTCGGTCACTTATATATAAAATAAATAAATAAACCCAAGGCGCGGTAACCTCCGAAGTGATTTTAGGACGACTCTCTCTTCCAATTTGCGTCGCGCTTCTTTAAATTTTTCCTACAAATTTTTCCTACATGTATTTACGCCGACTCCGAGCTTCATCTTCACGGAAGATAAGATTTCACTGAGGAGCTTTTCATGGCAGAAATGCACTCGGAGTGTAAGTATACCGATATGATCAGGATGAAGAGCTGATTTGATTTAGCTATGTCCGTCTGTCTGTTTGTATGCAAACTAGTACTTCAATTTTTTCTTTTTTTTTTTGTTGTTGGTTTTTGGGGAGTGTTATCAATGTTTATTTATTTAAGTTGAGTCTTTGAATTATAGATTCTTACAGACTATATTATGCAACTTTTACATAAACTTAATCCTAAGAAAAATAAAATCTTAAATTGTTAGTTAAGGCAGCGTAAGGAAAAGTGTAGTCAGCATCTAAAGAATTAAAAAACTTATTCAGATCAGCACAAGCCCTAGAAATAGGAGCATTTACACCATAAATAGTTCTGAAAAACCAAATTTTTAAGGGTTCAAACTGTCGCAGGTTTCTGCATGGTACAGTAAACTGAGTTTTTTCAAGAAGTGATGGACAATCAACGGTCTCTGAAATTATGCCAATGACAAATGAGCAAGATAGAATGGAATGTCTATTTGCATGCGTGTTTAGTGCAATTAAAAGGCATCAAGATTCGTACGAAAGCATTGGTTCAGAAAAGTTTAAAGAACGAAGAGAAAATCGTAAAAAAACTTTCTGAACAAGCTCAAGCCGATTAGAAAGGCCAATTTTGTAGGGTCTCCAAATGACCGCCGCATACTCCAACCTCGATCTGACAAAGGCACAATATACTGAGTTCATAGTTTAGGGGCTAGTGAATGCGGAACCGTCACGACGTATGAATCGAGTTATGTCATAGTTTACATGCGAAAAAAAATTTAATTTAGTTTCAAAATACACCCCTAGGTCTTTGATTTCTTCAACAGATTGCAATGTATATCCAGCGATACTATAGAAAGGACGAAGGGTATTAACTGATTTTGAAAAAAAGACACAAGAAAACATTTTTTAATGTTTAACTACAAACGATTTAAACTGCACCAGTTTTCGATATTATTAAGGTCTGATTGCAAACTTTCAGAGTCACCACAACTATTTATAACAGCAAACACTTTTAGATCATCCGCATACCGCAGATATTCCGCAAACAAGAAGCATGAGCCAATGTCATTTATAAAAAGTATAAAGAAGAGCGATCCTAGAATTCTACCTTGTGGGACTCCTGAGGATGCAGTGAAGGGAGGGGATGTGGTATTATCAACGTCTATGACACAACGCCTTTTGGATAAATAAGACTTAATCCACATCAAAAAAGTTTAGAGAAAATCCATAGCAGCCAGCTTCAGTAAAGGTATTCTGTGAGAAACTTTGTCGAATGTCTTCGAGAAGTCAGTAAAAATTGTACTAAATTGAAATTTATTCTGAAAATCAGAAATGCAGTATTCACTAAACACTGTTAGGCTGCTTACAGTTTAGCGATTTGGTACGAAACCGTGTTGCTTGATAGTGATTAAACTTTTAACCTCAAAATACAATTTGTTATTGACAACGATTTCAAAAAGTTTGGACACCGAAGACAGTTTCGAAACCGGTCTATAATTGCGAACATCGTTTTATTTTCGCTCTTAAATACAGGTGAAATCGTTGCCCATTTCCAGTCATCCACAGAACGACCAGTGGTCAGAGAATTGTTGAAAATTATTGTGAGTGGCATTGCCAAGCACAGACAACTTTTTTGAAAAATGCCCGAGAGGCCATCAGAGTCAGTCTTAGTTGACAACTTAAGCTACCTTATGCCGTTTATAACATCCGAAACGGATACACATGGAGACGCGAAGTTAAAAGAAGAATCCTTCGTGAAAGAAAAGCTTGAATCAGAAGGCAAATCAAATTCAAAGTTGGAGCAAAAAAAAAAAAAAAATCAGCAAATAAATTACCGGAATCTACAGCACTATTAGCAAATGTGCTATCGTAGAATAGATTATTTGGAACTGTCGAAGAAACCTTTTTAGATTTTGTGAAGCCCCAGAAAGCCTTTGGGTTCGATGCTATATTTTTCTCAAAGCTCAAAATGTAGTTTCTGTACATAATCTTATTAAAACAGTTGAACTCCTTCAAATGGTATTGAAATTTAGAGTGGTGCACTAGATTCGCAGTTTTTTTGTACAGCTTCCGAAATTGGTTTTTTAGATTCCTCAAATGCATTAACCGCTTGGAATGCCAGGGTGTCTTGTATGGTTTTTTTTTACAATGCTGCAAGCACAACTAAAAACCCTTATTTTTAAAGGATGTATGACATGCTGTCCTTGACACAGAAATTATCACACCAATCAATGCTTGACAAAATTTCATTGAAAGTAGAAAGGTCACAAGCGCTATAGTTAAATTTTATAACAGCCTCAGTAGTAACGTCGGCAAATTCATAAAACTCCAACTCCAGAGTAAGAGGAACGTGATGTTTATCGGTTTGCGAGATTGGTGTAATGCATTCCGACAAAGTATAATGAATATTATTAGAAATGAATACTAAATCTAGAAGTCTATTTAAACAGTTATAGAAATGATTAATTTGAACTAATTCAGTGCTCAGAATATTATCGATAAGGTGAATTTCGGCTGAAGAGTTGACATTAGTGGCCATAAGTGCTCCCGTGTTATCAATTCTGGACCAATTCAAATGGCATAAATAAAATCCCAGAGCACACAAAGATGGTTATCGCCAACAATATTTGATGCTAATGAAATAACGTTATCAGCATGAACAGAGTATAAACCTATATTTAAGAATTCATGAGCTTAACACCGGCTTATAATGATTGAATTTCAATTTTTATGTTTTCTAACAGAAACTGAAAAGAATGAAACATTTACTGGCATATTGCTATGGAACCATTTCGATAAACTATCTGCACTATTCGGTGGAATATACGAGGCGCATACATATAAGACATAAGACAAACAATGCACATGTACGCAAAGCTGGTCAATGATTGTGGCCGAGTTGGTGAGTGTTACAATGCGGCGCAGAATTTTCTCCGAATAGCAATAAGAACGCCACCATCTCGGAGGCAACAAGTTTTAACAGGATCACGGCCTTTACGAAATACATCATAAAGATTAGGATAAAAAATTTCGCTATCAAAGAAGTTATCATTCAGCCAAGATTGAACTAAAACGAACATATCATAATCTAAGTCAGGACTAGACGTATATACAGCCGAACATTTGGTCCGAAGGCTAGACATATTTTGAAAATATATTTTTAAGCAATTTTTAGCCGAGTTTGAAACAGCTACATTATCAGGAGGCCTCCTGGTTCGCACGAAAGGAACGAAAAGATCGTACTGTGACATTAGCTGGCCAGAGTTCTGATTGTAAAACTGCGACTGGAACGCTAAGCTTGAAACTAACCCATTTAAGGGTTTTTGGCTAAACGCCTTTTTTGATAATCACAACACCAAAAATCATTTACACACATACATACAAGGTAATGAAGAGATATCTCACACACACTTATGTAGTCATCAGTCGAAGCAGTTACGCACACATAGGCATGCATATAGCTATGAGAAACGCATAAACTTCAAATATACATGTATATAGCTGGCAACCAAGCAGGATATACCAAAGTTCTAGAAGGTGAAACGTCTAGACCTTAGGACAAATATGCGAACAAAAAAACGGATAGTATAAAAGCAGCACAAGCTGAGTAATCAGTAATCAGTGTGATTTAAACACGCTGGTTTGAAGTACGTGATATTGAAGTATAATTGTACTACTCCCAAAGTAGACTAAATAGAGGCCATACTGAAATACTGAATATTAGATGTATTTATTCGACAGTTCAGCGATACGAGCGTTAGCAGAATGTGTATAAATAATTACCAGAAATCCCCAGAATTCGTCACAATACAACTTTTGATTTACGGATTTCAAAAGTTTTAAAGTTTATTCTACTAAAAGTGCTCATTATCCAAATTTTAATTAAATAAGAGTTTTACCAGCCATGCTTCACCATTTAATCAGTATTTGTTTATGCATTACCTTATTTTTTTAATTTTTCGAAATTTTCTATATTGAGAAAATAGGCATAGGTGTAATCTGTTTTCGGCCTTTTTCAAAACCAGTATATGTATATTTTGACTTCAGATAACCTCATGTGCAAAATTTGCTAAAGAGCTGACGGAAGGCTGGGTATAAAAAGTGAGCATGGTTTCCAGTAGCTTTCGCATATTTTTACAAGAAACAGTTACTATTATCAATGCTCTACCAAATTTCATTAGGATTGATAGATTTTAGTTCGATTTATGACATTTATATTATAATAGAAAGATGGGGTCACGCCCATTTTCAAAATTATTTGTTATCAAAAAGTTATCGATAAATAATGAAACAGGTTTTGATTTGCTTAAAAAAATTAGCCGATTATTCATTGAATAATGATCGATATATTAATACAAAGTTCTTGATTTGGTTTCGAGGAGTTATTTATTTGTTATAGAAGTGTAACCAATTTGTTATCGGCGTGTTATCGATTTGATATCGAAAGGTTATATATTTGTTATTATCTAAGCTTTGGTGGTTCTGAGGACGAGTACTTATTTTTTTTATTTTTTGTGATGTTAGTGGTCTGTATTTAATTTTGTTTTATTTATTCTTTCAGACGAAACGAGGAGCTAAGCACCTGTTACAAGTTGGAATGTACTTCATTGTGGTGAGCACTTGGGCTCTGAGGTAACTTAGCAAAAATGCCACGTCACAATAACCTACTCACAGCCCTAACATTAAATATATACATACCTTATCATTAAATCCATATATACATATATTGCGATCGCCTTGCACAGCGAACAACCATCCGCACATAATATGTCAATTAAATATACATACCCTACGTTCGCCTTGCACAACGAACAACCACCCGCACATGGTGTGCCAAGTATCAAAAGTGAACAACCAAACATACTCAGCGCGCGTGGTACTGACTATCTGACATTCATTTTTCATTCGCCATCACAACGAGGAGTTATTGGTGAGCTGAATTCTTAATAACTTTATACGCTGCCAAGTATGTAAGGGCAAACGCCATCACTTACTGCATACTTCACCTAGGTCAAACAGCGCCCTTCCTGCCCGCCGCCGTCAATCATTAGGCATAGGAGCATCACCGTAACCCGCCTGAACCAATCCGAGTAAGCTTTCTCTGGGGGTAAGATATTCTTTGAGGATCATCACCATCTTTCACTGAGAACCGCGATCCGTACCGTCACTTTTGAGGCCCGCTTCCGCCGCTCCTGCGCTATCATCTGTGGCATCTCTCTCACTCTGGGACCAAAGGCTGTCGGCATCGAAAGTCAAAAGCCGCATCGCGTGTGTGTGCGTGTTCGGAACAAAACAACAACTGATTGTGTTATTAATTGGAAGAGGTTAGTGGGACATTCGCCTGACCCTGGAGCGGCTGAGCTTATCTCAGTCTTCGACAAACCCCACCTCACAGAGTGTTAAGCCACCTCATTTTGGTGTGAAAAGCAACGTCTTTGTCTTATGTCTTAAGAATATTTCACTAACCAATTCACATGATCGAATAAGCGGGAAAGGCGTGGGCTCAAGCACTGGCTGCAATTTGTCGAATATCATGTGTGGCAACATTGGACTAACAAAGTAACTTCTATCATTAGAAAAAGGGAGGAATGCAGAATCATTATGGATATTCTGACTGGCACTGCCTTCTTGTGTCACTTGCTTTAAATTAGGATTGGCCAGTGCCAGCACATGTAGGAAGTGTGGAATGGAGGAGAAAGATTGGGGACGTTTTATGCTCGTGCCCTGCCTTTGCCAGGCCAAGACTTCTGTTATTAGGAGTGATACGGTTGTCAGATCTAGTAGCAGCAAGTGGCATAGGTCCTATAAAGCTTTTCGTATATGCCAAGAGGACAGAGGTATTTTATAAAATAGGTGCTGGTTTTTGATAAGGTTTTCTAGCCTGTTTGGTGTTAAACAAACTTCTGGTAACACTACGGACTCATTCAGTCTATGCGAAGTCCTCATGGACCGGCCAATTCAACTTAACCTAAAAATGCTTTCAATTTGTTACTGATTTATAACCAAAAATTTGTGGTTTGGTATCAATGTAATCAAAAAGTTAGCGATTATTTATCGGCACGAAAATCGATTTTTATTCGAAGAGAGGTCGATTATTTATCAAAAAGTTATCAATTCGACATCAAGCTATATATATCTATATAATATCAAAAATTAATCGATTTCTTTTTAAAAACATCGATTATTTGCCGAAAGGATATCGATTTGTCATCAACTTGCTATCGCAAACTTGCTTGACCGTTTAAAAGGTTATGACCATCCAACAAGGCGCCCCAGTCGCTTCTTCGCTCTGCCAACTGGCGCCAATTGGTCATACGAAGAGAGTTTAAGTTGTTTTCCACCTGGTCCTTCCAGTGGAGTGGGGGTCGCCCTCTTCCTCTGCTTCCATACGCAGGT
Organism: Eurosta solidaginis; assembly: GCF_040869045.1. Taxonomy (NCBI): domain Eukaryota; kingdom Metazoa; phylum Arthropoda; class Insecta; order Diptera; family Tephritidae; genus Eurosta; species Eurosta solidaginis. The sequence goes on from NC_090319.1 coordinate 293,501,710, forward strand.
TCTTAGCTGGAGTGTCATCATTCATTCGCATAATATGGCCTAGCCAACGTGCCGCTGCGTTTTAATTAGCTGGACTATGTTCATGTCTGCGTAAATCCCGTACAGCTCATGATCAAATCTTCTTCGGTACTCGCCGTCGCCAACGCACAGATGTCCGTAAATCTTTCGAAGAACTTTTCTCTCGAACACTCCGTTGAGTTACGAAATTGTTATTGGCGTGTGATGGATTTATTGTCAACTTATCAGTTTGTTATGGAACGGATACCGACAAAACTTCAATATAAAATCAATAACACATCTTTCGCCATGATTCAACATATTACTAATTACAGAACAATTTATCACATTGTGAGTTGTAAATCTGAAAGCCAATTTATAAATTTGAAAACACATTGAAAATCCACTTATCAAATAATTTGCTACCAGCGAATGAATGGTTCGTTACGTAGGCAATAAAAAAATAGATAATATTAGCTATTGTAGCAACAACTAATATGATATTATATATGTACCTATGCGAATATGTATTTGTGCATCATACATATGTTCATGCTAATAAAATATGTTCATACGTTTTGCACTTTATTTAAGTAGCTCGTGAAATGATATACAACAACAAACTTGTAAATTTCCCTCATCATATTAGTACACAAAATAGAGAAAGACAACCTTTTTGAAGAATTGATAGCGTAAAATATTTAGCAAATTCTTTATTGCGTTATTCATACAATTATGAAACTTTGTGAGTATATTCATATATGTGAGGGGATTTTATTGTAATTTCTATCAACCGTATACCATTTCCATTTTCTGTTTTGAAGGTCTAAGTATTAATATCGATGGGTGTCTGAATAAATGGCTAATGAAGATTTTTGATTTATAACGGTGATTGTATTTGTTATGTACAATACATGACTACATTTCCATCATTACAAACATATGCACCAGATTTGTAAATGTAGCCATACTGTAGTAAAATCCCTAAAGTCAAACCAACTGGTTGTAACTAGTATGGATATCAATTATCTTTATTCCATATACTATATAAGTGACTGATATTTTTCACATGTGGAAGAATTTCCGAAACCTTTTTGGGATCACTTCTTGACTGTTTTGATCTCATTACGGAACTATTTTCGAAATTTTTTTCGGATCACTGTAATATGATTTCGGAACTGTTTTCGATATGATTTAGGGACAAGCTCTGGATCATTTTGAGATCTCGCGTCATTTCGAGACTATTTTCGCATAATTTTGTGATACTTTTAGATAATTTCAATATTATTTTCGGGATTATTTAGGGACCATTATCAATTTTGGGATTTTTTTGTTGCAAACTTGGAATAGTTTTGGCATAATATGGGCGATATTTCTAGATAATTTCGAGATTATTTTCCAATAATTTCGAGAGCACTTCCGGCGTACGTGCAAATCATTTCCTGACTCTCAACTACAGTTTCTGGGGGTATTTTCAAGATCGAGTCGCAACCGTTGTGGAACTAGCTTAAGAGAATCTTTTCATTTACTCATTTTTTTCGGATAACCTAGAGTTTATTTTCAGACTACATAGCTTGGGGTCTTCTCAAATCTGTTTTGAAAGCATCTTTTAACAATTTGCGCACAAATTTTGCATTGCCCTGGGCTGTATTTTCGAGTTTATTCCTTTCACTTTGGAAGAAACTTCGGGAAAATTAGGCATTTTTTCAGATAACTTTGAGATTGTATTCTGATGTTTACCGCGTCTTTTCAGGATTTTACCAAATAATTTTTCAACCATTTCGGATCAATTTGTGATCTTTTTTTAGGCTGCCTTTAGACCACTTCGAGTTTTTTTTTTATATAATGGCTGGACAGTTTAATTATCAATAAGTGACTGATTTTAGACAATTACCGAAAAAGATCCAGACTATTTTCTAAAGAATTTAAAATATGTTTTAAACAACATATCAAGAATATTTCGGTATAATTTCTGCAAGGTCTCTCGATTATGTTCGGGATCATCCTATGATCAACTCGAGAGTATTTGCGAATCATTACTTGTATCTCAAGAAGATTTCGAGGTGTTTTCAGGTTCGAATCGTGACACATGCTACATCATTTTAGAATAATATTCGGAACAATTTGGCATTTTTTCGGATGAAATCGCGTTGATATTCGATATTCGATATATTTGGGTTTTATTTTATTTATTTATTTAATATATTTAGGCATAATAATACAATTATTACACTTAAATGTCAAAAGGAGTGCTGGCTGCTAGGGTCTTCGACTCGCTTTCAGATTAATTGGTAGTATTTTAGTTATATGTAATTATAATATTGTAACGAATTTACTTCAAATCCTCTTATTTGCCCTTCTGCTATGTTCGAATCACTAAACTGTTGAATAAATAACTCCAATATTGAATAATGGAAAATGGCCTTTATTAAAGTACTGCACAATAACACTTATACTTTGCAATTAGCTTGCTTAACAAACAAACTGATTGATAGCTCAAATGAAACTGAAACTCTCGCCTCTACTGTTCTCGCATTTTTATACTCTTTGATTTCCTAGTTGCATACTTCTAGGCTTTTCCATTCCATAACTTACTAGTTGGTTTCTCAGCTACGACTACAGATGTATACTTTGTATAGCTTCTCTCACACCCCATGCGCTTGTATGTGTGAGTGACACTTCCACAATTATAATTGCCTACATTTAGGAGCATCTCAATAAGATGTCTGCATGTGTTTGGGCATCTCATCTCCGCTGCGTGTACGTACATATGTGTAGACATAATGATTGAATTATTGATGTGCGTAGAGTCACTGCTTAGCATCGGCTTAGAGATGGCAGTACCCCTTAGTGTTGCAAATATTCGTAACAATATTATGATTACATTGCGACTTAATATATATGCTGAGGAGTATGTTACAAGACTTAAAGAATTTTAGATAATTTGAAATATTCTCATAGGACTTTTTCCGAAAAAATTTGAAGAATGTTTCTCACGAAATTTTGGGAGCATTTCAGAATTGGTTTCTACAGTATTTTTCAATTATGTTTGGAATCGATTCTCAATTGTGTTCGAGATCATTATTAAACAAATTTTGGCATATTAATGATCATTTCAAAACTATTCTTCGATCGCTTCGGGACTTTCTCTAAAATATTTTGGTGCTTATTTTTCATATTTTTTTGATCTTTCGTATTGTAAGCGGAGCGACCGTATAATTTCGACTGAATAATTTTGGGACTATCTCCACTTCATTATAATACGAAAACCAATATGTGGCCAGCCGTGTAGAATAACAATACTTTTAAAAACAATGTTAGTTAAAGAAAACTGAACCTTTGAGCCATCTTAAATATCTATGAACTCCTTTCAGTACATTCAATATAGAAATATTTGCTTATAGAAAGTTTTCCACAATCACAAACAAGCTAATACGAATGAACCGGCGGGTTAGGTGCTTAGAATATACCCGCGCTAGGTATGCCTGTCGTAAGATGCGACTAAAATACCAAATTGATTCAAGGGGTTGTGTAGCGAAATATATAGCTTCTCCAACCCAATTGTCAACCTCACCTAGCGAATACTGTTTCATTAACAGCCGATGCTCTGGCGACCCCGAACTCCTGAAGGATCTAGGGGGTGGGAGGGCTGTATGGACTAGTAGGTTGCATGTGGTCATACCAAATCGTTCCCGAGATGGTCGGGCTGGTACCTTTATGGTGCTTGTTACCGGAAAGTACCGGATCTGCATCCGGAAAAGGACCATCAACATCGATAACACTCTCCAAGGCCTTCGGGGAGTCTCTTTATTGCTACAACAACAAGAACAACAACACCCCCATATAGTTCTAGTTAATAAACTAGAAATTTCGCTGACTAGATTATCTTTGCACTGCAGTGGTACAGTAAGCACACAATATTGTCCATGTGTATTTATATAGGAAATAATTTGATTTGTAACGATGCGTATGATAAGCTAATATGCGAATAAATTACTAGTTCACACTCATTAAATTAAGCGATTACTATAAACATGCATAAATGAGCAAACTTACATATACATATGTACATATGTGTATATTTGTATATTGATAATAAAGTTCAATGAATGGCATAATTAATGCGACAATAACTGTTTATATGAGTAGCAAATGTCGTAAGGCAATAAAGTGTTTTTTTGCTAATATTCGTATGGCGTATATTTGTATGTACATATATAAGTTTCAGTTTGAAAGCACATAATTATTTGTGACATAAATCATACCAATTTATCTATGTATTAGAAGCATTCAGCACTTTTTGCGTTTTTGGTTTTATTAACTTTATTGGGGACGTTTTAGATTTTCCATTTGAATTGAGATGTCTGATAATAATGAAGTGAAATGAAATAAATTTTCTGTAAAAGATGATCAAAGAATTAATTTACTTATATGCGCATAAAACCATAGTTGCGTTTTTATTGAATTATAATTTAGTTGATTTAGTGGACGGACGGTATTTAGAAAGAGGGAAGTAATTGAGTTATACTTATATGAAAATTTTGTAGAAGCAACAATTATAATATTGTAACGAGTTTTAGGAATCCTTGAATATTCTGCACCTACTGCTATAGTTCGAATCACTGAACTGTCGAAAAATAACTCACATATTCAGTATATCAAAATGCAAATTAATTCCAACACAACTTTGGCAGTAGTACTTCACGATTAGAATACTGGCGTACTTCAATTAAAGCGTGTTAAAATCAAACTGATTGACCATCACTTTGACTGCGCTGCTTTTATACTCTCCGTTCGCCTCGTTACCCTATTCCTCCCACGGTCTAGACTTTTCGCAAACAGCCGTCTCGACTTGTTGCTAATTGATCTTCGTATCTCTCTGGCTATATACATGTACATCTGTCATATGCCCATTTTATTGCCATGTACATGTGTGTGAAATATCTCTTCGCTGTAAGCTGCTGGTTATGTATGTGAGAAATAACTTCTGCTCTAAAATGATGACTACATGATGCTCGACGGCACGTTTGCTACACCGTGTTTTCATTTGGGACCAAATTCATCGAAAACAAGTAAGGAAGGCTAAGTTCGATTGTAACCGAACATTACATACTCAGTTGAGAGCTGTGGAGACAAAATAAGGGAAAATCACCATGTAGTGAAAAGAACCTAGGGTAACCCTGGAATGTGTTTGTATGACATGTGTATCAAATGTAAGGTATTAAAGATTATTTTAAGAGGTAGTGGGCCATAGTTCTACAGATGGACGCTATTTAGGGATATCGCCATAAAGGTGGACCAGGCCTGACTCTAGAATTTGTTTGTACGATATGGGTATCAAATGAGATATGTTAATGATAATTTTAAAAGGGAGTGGGCCTAAGTTCCATAGGTGGAAGCCTTTTCGAGATATCGCCAAAAAGGTGGACCAGGGGTGACTCTAGAATTTGTTTGTACGATATGGGTATCAAATGAAAGGTGTTAATCAGTATTTTAAAAGGGCGTGGGCCTTAGTTCTATAGGTGGACGCCTTTTCGAGATATCGCCATAAAAGTGGACCAGGGGTGAATCTAGAATGCGTTTGTACGATATGGGTATCAACTGAAAGGTATTAATGAGTATTTTAAAAGGGCGTAGGCCTAAGTTCTATAGGTGGACGCCTTTTCGAGATATCGCCATAAAAGTCGGCCAGGGGTGACTCTAGAATGCGTTTGTACGATATGTGTATCAAATGAAAGGTATTAATGATTATTTTAAAAGGGCGTAGGCCTAAGTTCTATAGGTGGACGCCTTATCGAGATATCGCCATAAATATGGACCAGGGGTGACTCTAGAATTTGTTTGCACGATATGGGTATCAAATTAAAGGTGTTAATGAGTATTTTAAAAGGGCGTGGGTCTAAGTTCTATAGGTAGACGCCTTATCGAGATATCGCCATAAAGATGGACCAGGTGTGACTCTAGAATTTGTTTGTACGATATGGGTATCAAATGAAAGGTGTTAATCAGTATTTTAAAAGGGCGTGGGCCTTAGTTCTATAGGTGGACGCCTTTTCGAGATATCGCCATAAAAATGGACCAGGGGTGACTCTAGAATGCGTTTGTACGATATGGGTATCAAATGAAAGGTATTAATGAGTATTTTAAAAGGGCGTAGGCCTAAGTTCTATAGGTGGACGCCTTATCAAGATATAGCCATAAAGATGGACCAGGGGTGACTCTAGAATTTGTTTGCACGATATGAGTATCAAATTAAAGGTGTTAATGAGTATTTTAAAAGGGCGTGGGCCTAAGTTCTATAGGTGGACGCCTTATCGAGATATCGCCATAAAGATGGACCAGGGGTGACTCTAGAATTTGTTTGTACGATATGGGTATCAAATGAAAGGTGTTAATCAGTATTTTAAAAGGGCGTGGGCCTTAGTTCTATAGGTGGACGCCTTTTCGAGATATCGCCATAAAAGTGGACCAGGGGTGACTCTAGAATGCGTTTGTACGATATGGGTCTCAAATGAAAGGTATTAATGAGTATTTTAAAAGGGCGTAGGCCTAAGTTCTATAGGTGGACGCCTTATCGAGATATAGCCATAAAGGTGGACCAGGGGTGACTCTAGAATTTGTTTGCACGATATGGGTATCAAATTAAAGGTATTAATGAGTATTTTAAAAGGGCGTGGGCCTTAGTTCTATAGGTGGACGCCTTTTCGAGATATCGCCATAAAGGTAAACCAGGGGTGACTCTAGAATTTGTTTGTACTATATGGGTATCAAATGAAAGGTGTTAATGGGTATTTTAAAAGGGAGTGTGCCTTAGTTCTATAGGTGGACGCCTTTTCGGAATATCGTTATAAAGGTGGACGAGGGTTGACTCTAGAATGCGTTTGTACAATATGGGTATCAAACGAGAGGTGTTAATAAGTATTTTAAAAGGGAGTGGGCCTTAGTTCTATGGGTGGACGCCTTTTCGGGATATCGCCATAAACGTGGACCAGGGGTATTCTAGAATGCGTTTGTACAATATGGGTATCAAATGAAAGGTGTTAATGAGTATTTTAAAAGGGCGTGGGCCTTAGTTCCATATGTGGACGCCTTTTCGAGATATCGCTATAAAGGTGGACCAGGGGTGACTCTAGAATGTTTGTATGATATGGGTATCAAACGAAAGGTGTTACTGAGCATTTTAGGAGGGAGTGGGCATTAGGTCTATAGGTGGACGCCTTTTCGAGATATCGCCATTAGGGTGGGCCAGGGGTGACTCTAGAATGTTTGTACAATATGGGTATCAAACGAGAGGTGTTAATAAGTATTTTAAAAGGGAGTGGGCCTTAGTTCTATGGGTGGACGCCTTTTCGGGATATCGCCATAAACGTGGACCAGGGGTATTCTAGAATGCGTTTGTACAATATGGGTATCAAATGAAAGGTATTAATGAGTATTTTAAAAGGGCGTAGGCCTAAGTTCTATAGGTGGACGCCTTATCGAGATATAGCCATAAAGGTGGACCAGGGGTGACTCTAGAATGTGTTTGTACGATATGGGTATCAAATTAAAGGTATTAATGAGGGGTTTAAAAGGGAGTGTTGGTAGTTGTATATGTGAAGGCGTTTTCCAGATATCGACCAAAATGTGGACCAGGGTGACCCAGAACATCATCTGTCGGGTACCGCTAATTTATTTATATATGTAATACCACGAACAGTATTCCTTCCAAGATTCCAAGGGCTTTTGATTTCGCCCTGCAAAACTTTTTCATTTTCTTCTATTTAATATGGTAGGTGTCACACCCATTTTACCAAGTTTTTTTCTAAATTTATATTTTGCGTCAATAGACCAATACAGCTACCATGTTTCATCCCTTTTCTCGTATTTGGTATATAATTATGGCATTTTTTCATTTTTCGATATCGAAAAAGTGGGCGTAGCCAGAGTCGGATTTCGGCCATTTTTTACACCAATACAAAGTGGATTCAGATAAGTACGTGAACTGAGTTTAGTAAAGATATATCGATTTTTGCTCAAGTTATCGTGTTAACGGCCGAGCGGAAGGACAGACGGTCGACTGTGTATAAAAACTGGGCGTGGCTTCAACCTATTTCGCCCTTTTTCACAGAAAACAGTTATCGTCCTAGAATCTAAGCCTCTACCAAATTTCACAAGGATTGGTAAATTTTTGTTCGACTTATGGCATTAAAAGTATCCTAAACAAATTAATTGAAAAAGGGCGGAGCCACGCCCATTTTGAAATTTTTTTTATTTTTGTATTTTGTTGCACCATATCATTACTGGAGTTGAATGTTGACATAATTTACTTATATACTGTAAAGATATTAATTTTTCTTTTAAAATTTGACTGAAAAATTTTTTTTTTAAAAAGTGGGCGTGGTCGTTCTTCGATTTTGCTAATTTTTATTAAGCATACATATAGTAATAAGAGTAACATTCCTGCCAAATTTCATCATGATATCTTCAACGACTGCCAAATTACAGCTTGCAAAACTTCTAAATTACCTTCTTTTAAAAGTGGGCGGTGCCACGCCCGTTGTCCAAAATTTTACTAGTTTTCTATTCTGCGTCATAAGTTCAACTCACCTACCAAGTTTCATCGCTTAATCTGTATTTGGTAATGAATTATCGCACTTTTTCGATTTTTCGAAATTTTCAATATCGAAAAAGTGGGCGTGGTTATAGTCCGATATCGTTCATTTTAAATTGCAATCTGAGATGAGTGCCCAGGAACCTACATACCAAATTTCATCAAGATACCTCAAAAGTTACTCAAGTTATCGTGTTAACGGACAGACGGATGGACGGACGGACGGACATGGCTCAATCGAATTTTTTTTCGATACTGATGATTTTGATATATGGAAGTCTATATCTATCTCGATTCCTTTATACCTGTACAACCAACCGTTATCCAATCAAAGTTAATATACTCTGTGAGCTCTGCTCAACTGAGTATAAAAAGGACCAAATCTCAGAAAAAAGGACCAAATTATTGTTTTATTTGATTGTGATACAAGCAATTCACAAAAGTGTCGTAGTCGTTGTTAAATATAAAACTTCAGGATTTTTCCATGGTTTCCTATACACAATTTTAATAAACTTAAACACCCACAGCACCCAGCACAAACAAAAACACTACGTTTCGGTATTACAAAGGTGTGACAAAGCTCCATTATGTTGTTAATTGGAAAGAAATAAAATGTATAGCGCAGTTAGGTTTTATTAAGAAAGGGCTCAAAAATTTGCATTTTGGTGTAGCCGAACTATGAGCACACTGAACGTTGAAATATCATACCAAAGCCTAGATTTAGTAATTGTGATTTTTGAAAAATCGGCCTAATAGCCGCAGTTTCAAACAAATCAAAAAGAATAGCGAGCACAAACCCACTCTTACAGTGATCACCTGTTATCCTAAAAGATCAACATAAGTCAATCACACAAAGTAGAAGTACTTCACGATTAAATAACTCAGCAGGCATACAACGGAGTCATAATTAGAGAATGTGATAAACCTTTTTTACCCCCGCAGGTTCGGAGATTAGAATATACCCGCGCAGGTATGCCTGTCGTGGAAGGCGACTAAAATAGCCAAATAATTGAAAAGGCTTCCAGCGCAATTTCCAACCTCACCTACCGTGGCGAATCCTGTTTTATCAGCAGCGGAGGCTTCGGCAACCCCAAGTTCCACGTAACTAGGGGGTGGAGGGGGATGGCCCAGAAGGTTCAATGTGGTCATATTAAATGGTCCCCGAGATGCTCGGGCTTGTACCTTAATGGTGCTTATTACCGGAACTTACTGGATGTATATCCGGCAAAGGACCATCAACATCGATAACACTGCCCCAAATTTTCGGTGAGTGTCTTTATCGCTACAACAACAGCAATAACATTAGTCTTTTCTTTGACTTCACGCAGAAGAATTATTGAAAAATTTAGATCTGAATTAGAATCGGTAAAGAGGCCGCTTAACTCTTGTGAGCGAACCAAGGGAAAACTTTATTGTCAACCTTCCAACGGAGAAGATTGTATTACTCTAAAAAGAATGCATTATTGTTAACTACGAATACTGAAGAGATCGCATTACTCTGAAGAAAATGCTTTGTTGTCAACTTCAGTAGAGGAGAGACTGTATAGCTTCGTTAAGTATGCTTTGTTGTAAACTACCCCAAATGTGATCTCCGTCGCATGTAAGGAAAACCTACCAGGAGAGATAAAATCACAGCCCCTAAATCTGCCACTAGGGGGCCGATCCTAAGGACAGGAGATGAGATCTGTATACAAGCATCATATGATACTTTATATAGAGGTCAAATTCCTCTAACGGAAGTCCAAGGAATCTAGAAGTTTCAACAGGGGCGGACCATAAGAAGATTGGTGTTAGAGATGTAGGTTCCATATTACAATTGCAAATATGGTTGGTGTCATGTGGGGAGACATTGCATGCAGGACATACATTACGTATATATGTCGGGGTTTGATTCTGGATAAGTAAGAGTTTAATCTGTTACAGCATCAGAACAGAAGTTGGGCCAGGGTGACTCGTATTGTTGTTGTGGTTGTAGCGATAAGGTTACTCCCCGAAGGCTTTGGGGAGTATTATCGATTTGATGGTCCTTTGCCGGATACGGAATGGATAACAAATGAAAGCTGTTGATGAGTGCTTTAGTACAGGGTAATTTTCATACCTATTTGTGACTAGGGTCTCAAGATATAGACCAAAACGTGGACCCGGGTACCCCTAGAATGTGTTTATACAATATGGATATCAAATGAAAGCTATTGATGAGTGCCATAGTACAGGATAATCTTCATACAACTGGGAGGCTAGGGTCTCGAGATATATATCCCAAAACGTGGACCCGGGTACCCCTAGAATGTGTTTATACAATATGGCAAATACAAAAAGCTTATTAAGCGTTTATAATGACATTTCCCGTTCTTCCGTTTTCTGTTATTGGAGCCTAATAAGCCTATTTAATTAATAATGAACGTGGCTTTGACAAAATATTTTGCTATACTTTTTCAAAAGAAAGTTTCCTAGTAATTGTTTTTTTATATAAATGTCCATTTGCACAGCTGAAACGTGTTATCAAATTGATATCTGTACAGTGGCTGTATTTTGAGTGAATAAATACAGAAAAGTACAAAGGGTTCACTTAATTAGTTTTATCTGTTTCCAAACTGCTAATAGATTCTATTGTATGCTACCACAAAGCCAGTGTTGGGAGCAGTCCACGAAATTCTGAGCAACAACACTGCCCGAACTTGAATGGGCTGACACAATCAATATCTTTCGTTAAGTGTTAATAAATTGTTAATTGTTGTGGATTTAAACGTCTGTTCATCTTTCACATATTCGTAAAACTAGCCTAAAAGCGCGTCCCAGTCCGCACGATATGCCAAGATATGATCTTTAAAAAAGTACAGAGACCGCTCAGGAAATAATCTTTAAATAGTCCCGATATATGGCGTAGTACCAGCAGTCGAGGAGATAAGCACACGGTGATAAACGGAAGGAAGGATATAGTGGACTTCTTAAAAAAGGAGGATCCAATACTCCCCTGAAATACTTTGTTTTTAAATGATTTAGAAGTAGTTCCAAAAACGACGAACAGATCTGAGGATAGTTAAAAAATATTCGGTGACAGTCCTTCCGATATGATTCCCTAAACAATCGTGAAATGCTTTAAAAAAAAATGTATGTAGTTAGTCCCCAAAAAGTCTCTACAATAATATTACATCGAAACAGCCCCAAGAAGATCTCGAACACAGTCTCTAAACGGGCCCGAAATAGTCCAAGAAACATTTGAAATAGTACCGAAAATCTTCCTCAAATAATCTCACGGGCCACTATAGCATATATGTCCCATACAACCGACTTTTAAGAAGAAATATTTTTGTCATATCTTCCTCAATTTATCATATTGAAGATTCAAACTTCACCATACGCTTTAGTATATTGCACATATTGTTGTCTGAAAAAAAAAAAAAAATGGATGAGATTGGTCGCATATATATTATTATCCTCCACAACCGATCGTTCAGATAAGAAGTTTTTTGTAATTACTGCCCCATTTTATTAGCTATAGGCTTCAAATTTTACCGAATGCTTACATATAGAGCATTCATTGTTGTCTAAAAAATTGTATAGATCGGTGGTAGATATATTATATATCCCACACAACCAATTTTTCAGATAGAAAAATTTTCGCAATTTCTACTTAATTCTAACAGCTAGGAGCTTCAAATTTCACCAGATGTGTACGTATATCTAATATATAAAATTCTTCTGTCACGGTTTTAGAGGCTGAGCTCCTCCGAAAGGACTGAACCGATTCTCATGAAATTTTGTGAGCTATTGGGTAGGTCTGAGAATCGGCCAACGTCTACCTTTTTCGCTACGTGTCTAGGGTCTTGAGATCAAAACGTGGACCCAGGTACCCCTAGAATGTGTTTATACAATATGGATATCAAATGAAAGCTGTTGATGAGTGCCATAGTACAGGATAACCTTCATACAACTGAGAGGCTAGGGTCTCGAGATATATATCCCAAAACGTGGACCCGGGTACCCCTAGAAGGTGTTTATACAATATGGATATCAAATAAAAACTGTTGATGACTGCTATAGTACATGATAATTTTCATACAACTGGGAGGCTAGGGTCTCGAGATATAGCCCAAAACGTGGACCCGAGTACCCCTAGAATGTGTTTATACAATATGGATGTCAAATGAAAGCTGTTGATGAGTGCTATAGTACAGGATAATTTTCATACAACTGAGAGGCTAGGGTCTCGAGATGTAGCCCAAAACGTGGACCCGGATAAACCTAGAATGTGGTTTTACATTTAGGTATCAAATTGAAGCTGTTGATGTATGCTTTTGTACAGAGTAACTTTTACACCGCTGAGTGACTAGGGTCTCGAGATATAGGCCAAAACATGGACCCGGATACCCCTAGAATGTGCGTGTATTATGGATATCAAATGAAAGCTGTTGCTGAGAGCTCTGAAGTTCAATGTGATATTCGATTTAGTCGCATCAACCTGGCAAAACTGATAAATATGCATACGAAGCCGAAATAAAGACAAGAATTTATAATAACCACATACCTATTTACATACGTCCTATTCGATTCGCCTGCAATTTCGTATATAAATTTGCCTGTATTAGTATTTACAATGCTTTTTTTCCGGGAAGTATACCATAGACGGACTGGGACTGGGGTTAGGACTAGGACTGGGGCTGAGATTGAGATTTGGAGAGGGACTGGGACTGAGACTCTAAATGGGACTGGAACAAAATACATACTACCCTCTGGGACTGGCAATAAGAGATGAAGAAGAAGGAGAAAAACTTGAGAGAAGAGAAAAGAGAGAAGGAGACTGACAAAGAGATAGAATGAGACGAAGATGGAGATGAAGCGAAAAAGACGGAGGGAGGATTGAATAAAAAGATTAGGAAAAAGTGTAGAGGGGTAGGGCAGAGTTAGACGGAAAAAGCTATTAAAATATATGCAGATAGGCCAAATTTAGGGCAGAACAACGTCTGCCGGGTCTGCTAGTTGTTGTCTAAAAAATTGTATAGATCGGTGGTAGATATATTATATATGCCACACAACCAATTTTTCAGATAGAAAACTTTTCGCAATTTCTACTTAATTCTAACAGCTAGGAGCTTAAAATTTTACCAGATGTGTACGTGTATATCATATATTGTTGTCTGAAAAAATCATAGAGATCGGTGGTGTATATGTTATATACCCCATACAAACTGTCATTTCTGCCCCCTTTTTAACGGCTAGAAGCTCCAAATGAATGAAATATTTACGATTACGTCATATATTGTTGAGATAAGTGATACATGGTCATAGCTAGGGATGAAGAAGAATGAGCAGAACTTCAGAGAAGAGAAAACAGGAAAGGAGACTGAGAAAGAGATAGATAGAAATACAAAGGTTTTAAGGACGATGATTTGAGTAGGTAATATACCCAAGCCCTTATAAGACAAGGTTCTGATTGTTGGCTAGTTTATATTCTCCCAAATCTAAATCCGCCACATAGGAAATGAAATAGACAGGGCAAAGCAAAAGGACAATGGTGTCTTGCGACACGTACCACAGTGGCTGCGTAAACGAAATCGACAGAGGTAAGCGTGATTTGGCCGACGGAATGAAAACTCACTTCGTATGTTTTTACATTGATTTTAAAATATTCTAATATTCTATATCCCATATTCTGAGCTTTTAGAAAACTGAACTTGTGTTAAACACCACAAATTTAAGAGTTTGGTGTTACATTTTTATTTTTAGTGATGTAGCGTGACCTTTTGCTCAATTTAAGTCAACTTAGCATAGAACGGTGAAGCGTGGAACATCACTCTATACATACTTTTAAAGACTACTTGAGTGTAGTCGTATTTCAAAGACAAGCGAAAATTGTATGGCCATTGCTTGGCTTTTTTTTTTTTTTAATTAGTTACGGCTTAATACAAGAAATATTATATACTTAAAGCATAAAAACCCCATCACAAACCAGAACCAAATATATATGAGCAACTATGTTCTCTTCGCAAAAATAAGAAAATCAAAACTCCTCCCTTTTGTCTTGGATAGATAGGAAAATTGCGTCTGCTCTAGTATAAGGAGCCTAAATCTGTCAAGCGACCAGTGCTTGGCAAGCGCAGGGCACGATCAGATTATGCGCTCAAACTCGTCATCCCGCAGCTAGCACTTCCGAGCACGAAATGCTTGACTTGTTTCATAAAAAGTACCGATACTACTCACTCAGTACAGATAAGAGTTTTATTCTGCATCGGAATCCAGCATAATATTACATTCGGGCGATTTGAGCAAATCTATGGCATCACTCTCGAGGCTAATATGTTGTTTTGTTCCTTTCTCTTTCAGCGAAATAGCCGATATAATAGGATCGGAAGACAGCAAAGAGTAATTAAATAAATCTTCATTAGTATGGGTTGCAGAGTCTTTCCTGGTTCTGTGCTCTCTAATAAATTTCAAGTTTTATTTTTTGCTTCTTGTGCTTCTTCTCCTACCTATCCGATTGGCAAAATTGCATACTTGATAATTTCAGCTCCGTGAACTAGCACTTTATGTATTGCAGGAGGCATATAGAACCATGGGTAATTAGAAACAAACTTTTTAGCAGTGTCCATGGCATATTTGCTGAATCTTTCAAAATCTACTTCATGGCCAAAGGATATTACCTGTAGAGTTATGTAAAACCTGTAGATCAGCTCTTCGTCAACTCCAGTAATTTCTGCCGATTTTTCCCAATTCCGAAAGAATAGTCGGGCAGTCTTGCCCGTGTTAGTTGAGCCATATCCAGATTTCGGTAGGTCAACTAAGATGCTTAGCTCGGCCCTAAGCTTATCCTGAATAATCTTCTTCCTTTCTTCTATTTTTAATTTATCTTCTCCTCTTGCCTGCCAGCGCTTTATTTCCAATCTATAGGCCAGGTGCAAGCAACACTGGAAAAATCTGATCCATGAATGGAGAGCTGATAAGCCAAATTTGTACTGATCGGCATTTGCTGGCAATTGCTCTGCATAACATTCAGCTTTCGCTGCTAGGACTTTTCCCCAAGATGGATACACATCAGCACCGCAACTTTTAGCAGCCTTTCTGTAAGATAGATATGTCGATTTACTGGATTTTTTATTAATTATCAACGGCAGAGCTTCTTCTGGACTTAAATCAGCACGTTTGGATAACTTTGTGGAGCTTTTTGCCATCTTGTAAAATTTTTTGTGAAATTTCGGAGAACTAGAAGCAGTAACTTTTTCAACAATTTTGGCCGCATTTCGTGGTCCTCTTTTTCGTATGCTCGTCTGCACAGCGAAAGAAGGATCTTCAGTGTTACAGTTTGAGGTGAGTGCACTTGCTTTTTTTTGTTTCGCCCTAGTTCCACTCTCACTAAAACTTTTGGAAGGTCTGCCACGCTTTGAAGGCCCGGGCCGAAAATCTTCAATGAAATGAAATAGCAGATGCCAACCAATCCTTATTGCTTTTGATGAAACGATCTGATCTTAATTGTGCACTTTTCCACCGTTTTTCCACATTTTTAACAAAGTTCTCTAAAATGTTCTCACAGTTATCTGAATTTATATTATATTTTGCAGAAACAAAACGTTTTAAAGCAATACAGCAGTCTTTTCTATTCAAACTTTTTACTTTTAGATATTCATCAAACAGTTCCATGCGGGTAATTGCCCCACGGCACCCTGAAAAAAGAAATTCTCAAAATTAGGGGGACATGGAAGTACATACTTTTTTTTGTTGATAAGTATAGATAAAAGGATAAGCTATTTTTTTTTGACATTTGCAACACGTGCAAATGCGTGCGTTTTTTATAACCTTAAAAATGTTCGGAAACTTGATCGTTTATAAAGTAAGCCTTTCCAAAACGCAATATTTATGTTATTCAATAAAAACTTATAAACCTTACCTTGTGATGATTTTTCCATGGATTACACTTCAAAAATGTACAGTTTTACAAGAAAAACACGTGTAATTATGAACGATTATATATAAACTACGCGCCTGGGGACTTTACGGAAACACAACTTTTGAGCGCGATTTTTATTCATATAATGACACTTTAATCAAAAAATTTTTATGATTTATATTGTAGCGTATGCTTGACTATTAATTTTCAACGACTGCCAAATTACAGCTTGCAAAACTTCTAAATTACCTTCTTTTAAAAGTGGGCGGTGCCACGCCCGTTGTCCAAAATTTTACTAGTTTTCTATTCTGCGTCATAAGTTCAACTCACCTACCAAGTTTCATCGCTTAATCTGTATTTGGTAATGAATTATCGCACTTTTTCGATTTTTCGAAATTTTCAATATCGAAAAAGTGGGCGTGGTTATAGTCCGATATCGTTCATTTTAAATTGCAATCTGAGATGAGTGCCCAGGAACCTACATACCAAATTTCATCAAGATACCTCAAAAGTTACTCAAGTTATCGTGTTAACGGACAGACGGATGGACGGACGGACGGACATGGCTCAATCGAATTTTTTTTCGATACTGATGATTTTGATATATGGAAGTCTATATCTATCTCGATTCCTTTATACCTGTACAACCAACCGTTATCCAATCAAAGTTAATATACTCTGTGAGCTCTGCTCAACTGAGTATAAAAAGGACCAAATCTCAGAAAAAAGGACCAAATTATTGTTTTATTTGATTGTGATACAAGCAATTCACAAAAGTGTCGTAGTCGTTGTTAAATATAAACTTCAGGATTTTTCCATGGTTTCCTATACAAAATTTTAATAAACTTAAACACCCACAGCACCCAGCACAAACAAAAACACTACGTTTCGGTATTACAAAGGTGTGACAAAGCTCCATTATGTTGTTAATTGGAAAGAAATAAAATGTATAGCGCAGTTAGGTTTTAGTAAGAAAGGGCTCAAAAATTTGCATTTTGGTGTAGCCGAACTATGAGCACACTGAACGTTGAAATATCATACCAAAGCCTAGATTTAGTAATTGTGATTTTTGAAAAATCGGCCTAATAGCCGCAGTTTCAAACAAATCAAAAAGAATAGCGAGCACAAACCCACTCTTACAGTGATCACCTGTTATCCTAAAAGATCAACATAAGTCAATCACACAAAGTAGAAGTACTTCACGATTAAATAACTCAGCAGGCATACAACGGAGTCATAATTAGAGAATGTGATAAACCTTTTTTACCCCCGCAGGTTCGGAGATTAGAATATACCCGCGCAGTTATGCCTGTCGTGGAAGGCGACTAAAATAGCCAAATAATTGAAAAGGCTTCCAGCGCAATTTCCAACCTCACCTACCGTGGCGAATCCTGTTTTATCAGCAGCGGAGGCTTCGGCAACCCCAAGTTCCACGTAACTAGGGGGTGGAGGGGGATGGCCCAGAAGGTTCAATGTGGTCATATTAAATGGTCCCCGAGATGCTCGGGCTTGTACCTTAATGGTGCTTATTACCGGAACTTACTGGATGTATATCCGGCAAAGCACCATCAACATCGATAACACTGCCCCAAATTTTCGGTGAGTGTCTTTATCGCTACAACAACAGCAATAACATTACTCTTTTCTTTGACTTCACGCAGAAGAATTATTGAAAAATTTAGATCTGAATTAGAATCGGTAAAGAGGCCGCTTAACTCTTGTGAGCGAACCAAGGGAAAACTTTATTGTCAACCTTCCAACGGAGAAGATTGTATTACTCTAAAAAGAATGCATTATTGTTAACTACGAATACTGAAGAGATCGCATTACTCTGAAGAAAATGCTTTGTTGTCAACTTCAGTAGAGGAGAGACTGTATAGCTTCGTTAAGTATGCTTTGTTGTAAACTACCCCAAATGTGATCTCCGTCGCATGTAAGGAAAACCTACCAGGAGAGATAAAATCACAGCCCCTAAATCTGCCACTAGGGGGCCGATCCTAAGGACAGGAGATGAGATCTGTATACAAGCATTATATGATACTTTATATAGAGGTCAAATTCCTCTAACGGAAGTCCAAGGAATCTAGAAGTTTCAACAGGGGCGGACCATAAGAAGATTGGTGTTAGAGATGTAGGTTCCATATTACAATTGCAAATATGGTTGGTGTCATGTGGGGAGACATTGCATGCAGGACATACATTACGTATATATGTCGGGGTTTGATTCTGGATAAGTAAGAGTTTAATCTGTTACAGCATCAGAACAGAAGTTGGGCCAGGGTGACTCGTATTGTTGTTGTGGTTGTAGCGATAAGGTTACTCCCCGAAGGCTTTGGGGAGTATTATCGATTTGATGGTCCTTTGCCGGATACGGAATGGATAACAAATGAAAGCTGTTGATGAGTGCTTTAGTACAGGGTAATTTTCATACCTATTTGTGACTAGGGTCTCAAGATATAGACCAAAACGTGGACCCGGGTACCCCTAGAATGTGTTTATACAATATGGATATCAAATGAAAGCTATTGATGAGTGCCATAGTACAGGATAATCTTCATACAACTGGGAGGCTAGGGTCTCGAGATATATATCCCAAAACGTGGACCCGGGTACCCCTAGAATGTGTTTATACAATATGGCAAATACAAAAAGCTTATTAAGCGTTTATAATGACATTTCCCGTTCTTCCGTTTTCTGTTATTGGAGCCTAATAAGCCTATTTAATTAATAATGAACGTGGCTTTGACAAAATATTTTGCTATACTTTTTCAAAAGAAAGTTTCCTAGTAATTGTTTTTTTATATAAATGTCCATTTGCACAGCTGAAACGTGTTATCAAATTGATATCTGTACAGTGGCTGTATTTTGAGTGAATAAATACAGAAAAGTACAAAGGGTTCACTTAATTAGTTTTATCTGTTTCCAAACTGCTAATAGATTCTATTGTATGCTACCACAAAGCCAGTGTTGGGAGCAGTCCACGAAATTCTGAGCAACAACACTGCCCGAACTTGAATGGGCTGACACAATCAATATCTTTCGTTAAGTGTTAATAAATTGTTAATTGTTGTGGATTTAAACGTCTGTTCATCTTTCACATATTCGTAAAACTAGCCTAAAAGCGCGTCCCAGTCCGCACGATATGCCAAGATATGATCTTTAAAAAAGTACAGAGACCGCTCAGGAAATAATCTTTAAATAGTCCCGATATATGGCGTAGTACCAGCAGTCGAGGAGATAAGCACACGGTGATAAACGGAAGGAAGGATATAGTGGACTTCTTAAAAAAGGAGGATCCAATACTCCCCTGAAATACTTTGTTTTTAAATGATTTAGAAGTTGTTCCAAAAACGACGAACAGATCTGAGGATAGTTAAAAAATATTCGGTGACAGTCCTTCCGATATGATTCCCTAAACAATCGTGAAATGCTTTAAAAAAAAATGTATGTAGTTAGTCCCCAAAAAGTCTCTACAATAATATTACATCGAAACAGCCCCAAGAAGATCTCGAACACAGTCTCTAAACGGGCCCTAAATAGTCCAAGAAACATTTGAAATAGTACCGAAAATCTTCCTCAAATAATCTCACGGGCCGCTATAGCATATATGCCCCATACAACCGACTTTTAAGAAGAAATATTTTTGTCATATCTTCCTCAATTTATCATATTGAAGATTCAAACTTCACCATACGCTTTAGTATATTGCACATATTGTTGTCTGAAAAAAAAAAAAAAAATGGATGAGATTGGTCGCATATATATTATTATCCTCCACAACCGATCGTTCAGATAAGAAGTTTTTTGTAATTACTGCCCCATTTTATTAGCTATAGGCTTCAAATTTTACCGAATGCTTACATATAGAGCATTCATTGTTGTCTAAAAAATTGTATAGATCGGTGGTAGATATATTATATATCCCACACAACCAATTTTTCAGATAGAAAAATTTTCGCAATTTCTACTTAATTCTAACAGCTAGGAGCTTCAAATTTCACCAGATGTGTACGTATATCTAATATATAAAATTCTTCTGTCACGGTTTTAGAGGCTGAGCTCCTCCGAAAGGACTGAACCGATTCTCATGAAATTTTGTGAGCTATTGGGTAGGTCTGAGAATCGGCCAACGTCTACCTTTTTCGCTACGTGTCTAGGGTCTTGAGATCAAAACGTGGACCCAGGTACCCCTAGAATGTGTTTATACAATATGGATATCAAATGAAAGCTGTTGATGAGTGCCATAGTACAGGATAATCTTCATACAACTGAGAGGCTAGGGTCTCGAGATATATATCCCAAAACGTGGACCCGGGTACCCCTAGAATGTGTTTATACAATATGGATATCAAATAAAAACTGTTGATGACTGCTATAGCACATGATAATTTTCATACAACTGGGAGGCTAGGGTCTCGAGATATAGCCCAAAACGTGGACCCGAGTACCCCTAGAATGTGTTTATACAATATGGATGTCAAATGAAAGCTGTTGATGAGTGCTATAGTACAGGATAATTTTCATACAACTGAGAGGCTAGGGTCTCGAGATGTAGCCCAAAACGTGGACCCGGATAAACCTAGAATGTGGTTTTACATTTAGGTATCAAATTGAAGCTGTTGATGTATGCTTTTGTACAGAGTAACTTTTACACCGCTGAGTGACTAGGGTCTCGAGATATAGGCCAAAACATGGACCCGGATACCCCTAGAATGTGCGTGTATTATGGATATCAAATGAAAGCTGTTGCTGAGAGCTCTGAAGTTCAATGTGATATTCGATTTAGTCGCATCAACCTGGCAAAACTGATAAATATGCATACGAAGCCGAAATAAAGACAAGAATTTATAATAACCACATACCTATTTACATACGTCCTATTCGATTCGCCTGCAATTTCGTATATAAATTTGCCTGTATTAGTATTTACAATGCTTTTTTCCGGGAAGTATACCATAGACGGACTGGGACTGGGGTTAGGACTAGGACTGGGACTGAGATTGAGATTTGGAGAGGGACTGGGACTGAGACTCTAAATGGGACTGGAACAAAATACATACTACCCTCTGGGACTGGCAATAAGAGATGAAGAAGAAGGAGAAAAACTTGAGAGAAGAGAAAAGAGAGAAGGAGACTGACAAAGAGATAGAATGAGACGAAGATGGAGATGAAGCGAAAAAGACGGAGGGAGGATTGAATAAAAAGATTAGGAAAAAGTGTAGAGGGGTAGGGCAGAGTTAGACGGAAAAAGCTATTAAAATATATGCAGATAGGCCAAATTTAGGGCAGAACAACGTCTGCCGGGTCTGCTAGTTGTTGTCTAAAAAATTGTATAGATCGGTGGTAGATATATTATATATGCCACACAACCAATTTTTCAGATAGAAAACTTTTCGCAATTTCTACTTAATTCTAACAGCTAGGAGCTTAAAATTTTACCAGATGTGTACGTGTATATCATATATTGTTGTCTGAAAAAATCATAGAGATCGGTGGTGTATATGTTATATACCCCATACAAACTGTCATTTCTGCCCCCTTTTTAACGGCTAGAAGCTCCAAATGAATGAAATATTTACGATTACGTCATATATTGTTGAGATAAGTGATACATGGTCATAGCTAGGGATGAAGAAGAATGAGCAGAACTTCAGAGAAGAGAAAACAGGAAAGGAGACTGAGAAAGAGATAGATAGAAATACAAAGGTTTTAAGGACGATGATTTGAGTAGGTAATATACCCAAGCCCTTATAAGACAAGGTTCTGATTGTTGGCTAGTTTATATTCTCCCAAATCTAAATCCGCCACATAGGAAATGAAATAGACAGGGCAAAGCAAAAGGACAATGGTGTCTTGCGACACGTACCACAGTGGCTGCGTAAACGAAATCGACAGAGGTAAGCGTGATTTGGCCGACGGAATGAAAACTCACTTCGTATGTTTTTACATTGATTTTAAAATATTCTAATATTCTATATCCCATATTCTGAGCTTTTAGAAAACTGAACTTGTGTTAAACACCACAAATTTAAGAGTTTGGTGTTACATTTTTATTTTTAGTGATGTAGCGTGACCTTTTGCTCAATTTAAGTCAACTTAGCATAGAACGGTGAAGCGTGGAACATCACTCTATACATACTTTTAAAGACTACTTGAGTGTAGTCATATTTCAAAGACAAGCGAAAATTGTATGGCCATTGCTTGGCTTTTTTTTTTTTTAATTAGTTACGGCTTAATACAAGAAATATTATATACTTAAAGCATAAAAACCCCATCACAAACCAGAACCAAATATATATGAGCAACTATGTTCTCTTCGCAAAAATAAGAAAATCAAAACTCCTCCCTTTTGTCTTGGATAGATAGGAAAATTGCGTCTGCTCTAGTATAAGGAGCCTAAATCTGTCAAGCGACCAGTGCTTGGCAAGCGCAGGGCACGATCAGATTATGCGCTCAAACTCGTCATCCCGCAGCTAGCACTTCCGAGCACGAAATGCTTGACTTGTTTCATAAAAAGTACCGATACTACTCACTCAGTACAGATAAGAGTTTTATTCTGCATCGGAATCCAGCATAATATTACATTCGGGCGATTTGAGCAAATCTATGGCATCACTCTCGAGGCTAATATGTTGTTTTGTTCCTTTCTCTTTCAGCGAAATAGCCGATATAATAGGATCGGAAGATAGCAAAGAGTAATTAAATAAATCTTCATTAGCATGGGTTGCAGAGTCTTTCCTGGTTCTGTGCTCTCTAATAAATTTCAAGTTTTATTTTTTGCTTCTTGTGCTTCTTCTCCTACCTATCCGATTGGCAAAATTGCATACTTGATAATTTCAGCTCCGTGAACTAGCACTTTATGTATTGCAGGAGGCATATAGAACCATGGGTAATTAGAAACAAACTTTTTAGCAGTGTCCATGGCATATTTGCTGAATCTTTCAAAATCTACTTCATGGCCAAAGGATATTACCTGTAGAGTTATGTAAAACCTGTAGATCAGCTCTTCGTCAACTCCAGTAATTTCTGCCGATTTTTCCCAATTCCGAAAGAATAGTCGGGCAGTCTTGCCCGTGTTAGTTGAGCCATATCCAGATTTCGGTAGGTCAACTAAGATGCTTAGCTCGGCCCTAAGCTTATCCTGAATAATCTTCTTCCTTTTTTCTATTTTTAATTTATCTTCTCCTCTTGCCTGCCAGCGCTTTATTTCCAATCTATAGGCCAGGTGCAAGCAACACTGGAAAAATCTGATCCATGAATGGAGAGCTGATAAGCCAAATTTGTACTGATCGGCATTTGCTGGCAATTGCTCTGCATAACATTCAGCTTTCGCTGCTAGGACTTTTCCCCAAGATGGATACACGTCAGCACCGCAACTTTTAGCAGCCTTTCTGTAAGATAGATATGTCGATTTACTGGATTTTTTATTAATTATCAACGGCAGAGCTTCTTCTGGACTTAAATCAGCACGTTTGGATAACTTTGTGGAGCTTTTTGCCATCTTGTAAAATTTTTTGTGAAATTTCGGAGAACTAGAAGCAGTAACTTTTTCAACAATTTTGGCCGCATTTCGTGGTCCTCTTTTTCGTATGCTCGTCTGCACAGCGAAAGAAGGATCTTCAGTGTTACAGTTTGAGGTGAGTGCACTTGCTTTTTTTTGTTTCGTCCTAGTTCCACTCTCACTAAAACTTTTGGAAGGTCTGCCACGCTTTGAAGGCCCGGGCCGAAAATCTTCAATGAAATGAAATAGCAGATGCCAACCAATCCTTATTGCTTTTGATGAAACGATCTGATCTTAATTGTGCACTTTTCCACCGTTTTTGCACATTTTTAACAAAGTTCTCTAAAATGTTCTCACAGTTATCTGAATTTATATTATATTTTGCGGAAACAAAACGTTTTAAAGCAATACAGCAGTCTTTTCTATTCAAACTTTTTACTTTTAGATATTCATCAAACAGTTCCATGCGGGTAATTGCCCCACGGCACCCTGAAAAAAGAAATTCTCAAAATTAGGGGGACATGGAAGTACATACTTTTTTTTGTTGATAAGTATAGATAAAAGGATAAGCTATTTTTTTTTGACATTTGCAACACGTGCAAATGCGTGCGTTTTTTATAACCTTAAAAATGTTCGGAAACTTGATCGTTTATAAAGTAAGCCTTTCCAAAACGCAATATTTATGTTATTCAATAAAAACTTATAAACCTTACCTTGTGATGATTTTTCCATGGATTACACTTCAAAAATGTACAGTTTTACAAGAAAAACACGTGTAATTATGAACGATTATATATAAACTACGCGCCTGGGGACTTTACGGAAACACAACTTTTGAGCGCGATTTTTATTCATATAATGACACTTTAATCAAAAAATTTTTATGATTTATATTGTAGCGTATACTTGACTATTAATGGAGTTTACCAAAAAATTCACATTCCACTTTTCAAGTTTTGATTAAATTCGCGCTAGCGAAGCCCTTCACACCACTGTGGGACGGACGGACATGGCACAATCAAATTTTTTTTCGATACTGATGATTTTGATATATGGAAGTCTATATATATCTCGATTCCTTTATACCTGTACAACCAACCGTTATCCAATCAAAGTTAAATACTCTGTGAGCTCTGCTCAACTGAGTATAAAAACAAGTAAGGAAGGTTAAGTTCGGGTGTAACCGAACATTACATACTCAGTTGAGAGCTATGGTGACAACATAAAGGAAAATAACCATGTAGGAAAATGAACCGAGGGAAACCCTGGAATGTGTTTGTATGACATGTGTATCAAATGGAAGGTATTAAAGAGTATTTTATGAAGGAGTGGGCCATAGTTCTATAGGTGGACGCCATTTAGGGATATAGCCATAAAGGTGGATCAGGGTTGATTCTAGAATGCGTTTGTACGATATGGGTATCAAATTAGAGGTATTAATGAGGATTTTAAAAGGGAGTGGTGGTTGTTGTATAGGTGGTCACCTTTTCGAGATATCGCCATAAAGGTGGACCAGGGGTGACTCTAGAATGCGTTTGTACGATATGGGTATCAAAAGAAAGGTGTTAATAAGTATTTTAAAAGGGAGTCATCCTTAGTTCCATAGGTGGACACCGTTTCGAGATATCGCCATAAAAGTGGACCAGTGGTGACCCTATAATTTGTTTGTACAATATGGGTAGATATCAAAAGAAAGGTGTTAATGAGTATTTTAGAAGGGAGTAATCCTTAGTTCCATAGGTGGACGCTGTTTCGAGATATCGCCATAAAGGTTGGCCAGGGGTGACTCTAGACTTTGTTTGTACGACATGGGTATCAAATGAAAGGTGTTAATGAGTATTTTTAAAAGGGAGTGGGCCTTCGTTCTACAGGTGTTCGCCTTTTCGAGATATCGCCATAAAGGTGGACCAGAGGTTACTTTATAATATGTTTGTACGATATGGGTATCAAATGAAAGGTGTTAATGAGTATTTAAAAGGGCGTGGGGCTTAGTTCTATAGGTGGACGCCTTTTCGAGATATCGCCATAAAGGTGGACCAGGGGTGACTCTAGAATGAGTTTGTAAGATATGGGTATCAAACGAAAGGAGTTAATGAGTATTTTAAAGGGGAGTGGGCCTTAGTTCTATAGGTGGACGCCTTTTCGAGGTATCGAAATAAAGGTGCACCAGGGGTGACTCTAGACTTTGTTTGTACGATATGGGTATCAAATGAAAGGTGTTAATGAGTATTTTTAAAAGGGAGTGGGCCTTCGTTCTACAGGTGTTCGCCTTTTCGAGATATCGCCATAAAGGTGGACCAGAGGTTACTTTATAATATGTTTGTACGATATGGGTATCAAATGAAAGGTGTTAATGAGTATTTAAAAGGGCGTGGGGCTTAGTTCTATAGGTGGACGCCTTTTCGAGATATCGCCATAAAGGTGGACCAGGGGTGACTCTAGAATGAGTTTGTAAGATATGGGTATCAAAATAAAGGTATTAATGAGAGTTTTAAAAGGGAGTGTTGGTAGTTGTATATGTGAAGGCGTTTTCCAGATAACGACCAAAATGTGGACAAGGGTGACCCAGAACATCATCTGTTGGATACCGCTAATTTATTTATATAAGTAATACCTGCCAAGATTTTAAGGGTTTTTTATTTCGCCCTGCAGAACTTTTTCATTTTCTTCTGTTTAATATGGTAGGTGTCACACCCATTTTACAAAGTGTTTTTCTAAAGTTATATTTTGCGTCAATAAAACAATTCAATTACCTTACCATGTTTCATCCCTTTTTTCGTATTTGGTATAGAATTATGGCATTTTTTTCATTTTTGTAATTTTCGATATCGAAAAAGTGGGCGTGGTCATAGTCGGATTTCGTTCATTTTTCATACCAATATAAAGTGAGTTCAATCAAGTATGCACGTGAACTAAGTTCATTAAAGATATGTCGATTTTTGCTCAAGTTATCGTGTTAACGGCCATGCGGAAGGACAGACGGAAGACTGTGTATAAAAACTGGGCGTGGTATCAACCGATTTCTCCCATTTTCACAGAAAACAGTTAGCGTCATAAAATCTATGCCCCTACCAAATTTCAAAAGGATTGGTTAATTTTTGTTCGACTTATGGCGTTAAAAGTATCCTAGGTAAATTAAATGAAAAAGGGCGGAGCCACGCCCATTTTGAAATTTTCTTTTATTTTTGTATTTTGTTGCACCATATCATTACTGGAGTTGAATGTTGACATAATTTACTTATATACTGTAAAGATATTAAATTTTTTGTTAAAATTTTACTTAAAAAAGAATTTTTTTTTAAAAGGGGCGTGGTCCTTCTCCGAGTTTGCTAATTTTTATTAAGCGTACATATAGTAATAGGGGTAACGCTCCTGCCAAATTTCATCATGATATCTTCAACGACTGCAAAATTACAGCTTGCAAAATTTTAAATTACCTTCTTTTAAAAGTGGGCGGTGCCACGCCCATTGTCCAAAATTTTTCTTATTTTCTATTCTGCGTCATAAGTTCAACTCATCTACCAAGTTTTGCCACTTTATCTGTCTTTTGTAATGAATTATCGCACTTTTTCGGTTTTTCGAAATTTTCGATATCGAAAAAGTGGGCGTGGTTATAGTCCGATATCGTTCATTTTAAATAGCGATCTTAGATAAGTGCTCAGGAACCTACATACCAAATTTCATCAAGATACCTCAAAATTTACTCAAGTTATCGTGTTAACGAACTGACGGACGGACGGACGGACATGGCTCAATCAAATTTTTTTTCGATCCTGATTATTTTGATATATGAAAGTCTATACCTATCTTGATTCCTTTATTTATGTACAACCAACCGTTATCCAATCAAAGTTAATATACTCTGTGAGCTCTGCTCAACTGAGTATAAACAAGTAAGGAAGGTTAAGTTCGGGTGTAACCGAACATTACATACTCAGTTGCGAGCTGTGGAGACAAAGTAAGGGAAAATTACCATGTTGTAAAAAGAACCTAGGGTAACCCTGGAATGTGTTTGTATGACATGTGTTCAAATGAAAGGTATTAAAGAGTATTTTAAGAGGAAGTGGGCCATAGATCTATAGATGGACGCCATTTAGGGATATCGCCATAAAGGTGGACCAGGCCTGACTCTAAAATTTGTTTGTAAGATATGGGTATCAAATGAAATGTGTTAATGATAATTTTAAAAGGGAGTGGGCCTAAGTTCTATAGGTGGACGCCTTTTCGAGATATCGCCATAAAGGTGGACCAAGGGTGACTCTAGAATTTATTTTGTACGATATG
Organism: Eurosta solidaginis; assembly: GCF_040869045.1. NCBI lineage: Eukaryota > Metazoa > Arthropoda > Insecta > Diptera > Tephritidae > Eurosta > Eurosta solidaginis. Next base: position 293,529,967 of record NC_090319.1, read on the forward strand.
GGTATCAAATGAAAGGTGGTAATGACTATTTTAAAAGGGAATGGGCCTTAGTTCTATAGATGGACACCGTTTCGAGATATCGCCAAAAAGATGCATCAGGGGTGACTCTAGAACTTGTTTGTACGATATGGGTATCAAACGAAAGGTGTTAATAAGTCTTTTAAAAGGGAGTGGGCCTAAGTTCTATAGGTGGATGCCTTTTCGAGATATCGCCATAAAAGTGGACCAGGGGTGACTCTAGAATTTGTTTGTACAATATGGGTATCAAATGAAAGGTGTTAATGAGTATTTTAAAAGGGCGTAGACCTTAGTTCTATAGGTGGATGCCTTTTCGAGATATCGCATAAACGTGGACCAGGGGTGACTCTAGAATTAGTTTGTACGATATGGGTATCAAATGAAAGGTGTTAATGAGTATCTTAAAAGGACGTGGGCCTTAGTTCTATAGGTGGACGCCTTTTCGAAATATCGCCATAAAGGTGGACCAGGGGCGACTCTAGAATTTGTTTGTACGACATGGGTATCAAATGAAAGGTGTTAATGAGTATCTTAAAACGACGTGGGCTTTAGTTCTATAGGTGGACGCCTTTTCGAAATATCGCCATAAAGGTGGACCACGGGCGACTCTAGAATTTGTTTGTACGATATGGGTATCAAATGAAAGGTGTTAATGAGTATTTTAAAAAGGAGTGGGCCTTAGTTCTAACTGTGGACGCCTTTCTAGATATCTCCATAAACGTGGACCAGGGGTGACTCTAGAATGTGTTTGTACGATATGGGTATCAAATTAAAGGTATTCATGAGGGTTTTAAAGGGGAGTGGCCCTTAGTTGTATATGTGAAGGCGTTTTCGAGATATCTACCAAAATGTGGACCAGGGTGATCCAGAAAATCATCTGTCGGGTACCGCTAATTTATTTATATATGTAATACCACGTACAGTATTCCTTCCAAGATTCCAAGGGCTTCTGATTTCGCCCTGCAAAACTTTTTCATTTTCTTCAACTTAATATAGTAGGTGTCACACCCATTTTACCAAGTTTTTTTCTAAAGTTATATTTTGCATTAATAGACCAATACAATTACCATGTTCCATTCCTTTTTTCGTATTTGGTATATAATTATGGCATTTTTTTCATTTTTCGTAATTTTCGATATCGAAAAAGTGAGCGTGGTCATAGTCGGATTTCGGCCATTTTTTACACCAATATAAAGTGAATTCAGATAAGTACGTGAACTGAGTTTAGTAAAGATATATCGATTTTTGCTCAAGTTATCGTGTTAACGGCCGAGCGGAAGGACAGATAGTCGACTGTGTATAAAAACTGTGCGTGGCTTCAACCGATTTCGCCCTTTTTCACAGAAAACAGTTACCGTCCTAGGAGCTAAGCCTCTACCAAATTTCACAAGGATTGGTTAATTTTTGTTCGATTTATGGCATTAAAAGCATCCTAGACAAATTAAATGAAAAAGGGCGGAGCCACGCCCATTTCGAAATTTTATTTTATTTTTGTATTTTGTTGCACCATATCATTATTGGAGTTGAATGTTGGCATAATTTACTTATATGCTGTAAAGATATTAACTTTTCTTTTAAAATTTGAATTTAAAAAAAATTTTTTTAAAAAGTGGGCGTGGTCGTTCTCCGATTTTGCTAATTTTTATTTAGCAGACATAAAGTAATAAGAGTAACGTTCCTGCCAAATTTTATCATGATATCTTCAACGACTGCCAAATTACAGCTTGCAAAACTTCTAAAGTACCTTCATTTAAAAGTGGGCAGTGCCACGCCCATTGTCCAAAATTTTACTAGTTTTCTATTCTGCGTCATAAGCTCAACTCACCTTCCAAGTTTCATCGCTTAATGCGTATTTGGTAATGAATTATCGCACTTTTTCGATTTTTCGAAATTTTCGATATCGAAAAAGTGGGCGTGGTTATTATCCGATATCGTTCATTTTAAATAGCGATCTGAGATGAGTACCCAGGAATCTACATACCAAATTTCATCAAGATACCTCAAAATGTACTCAAGTTATCGTGTTAACGGACAGACGGACGGACGGACGGACGGACGGACATGGCTCAATCGATTTTTTTTTCGATACTGATGATTTTGATATATGGAAGTCTATATCTATCTCGATTCCTTTATACCTGTACAACCAGCCGTTATGCAATCAAAGTTAATATACTTTGTGAGCTCTGCTCAACTGAGTATAAACAAGTAAGGAAGGTTAAGTTCGGGTGTAACCGAACATTACATACTCAGTTGAGAGCTGTGGTGACAACATAAGGGAAAATAACCATGTAGGAAAAGGAACCGAGGGAAACCCTGGAATGTGTTTGTATGACATGTGTATCAAATGAAAGGCATTAAAGAGTATTTTATGAGGGAGTGGGCCATAGTTCTATAGGTGGACGCCATTTAGGGATATAGCCATAAAGGTGGATCAGGTTGACTCTAGAATGCGTTTGTACGATATGGGTATCAAATGAAAGGAGTTAATGAGTATTTTAAAAGGGAGTAATCCTTAGTTCCATAGGTGGACGCCGTTTCGAGATATCGCCATAAAGGTGGACCAGGTGTGACCCTAGAATTTGTTGTTTACGATATGGGTATCAAATTAAAGGTATTAATGAGGGTTTTAAAAGAGAGTGGTGGTAGTTGTATAAGTGGTCGCCTTTTTGAGATATAGCCATAAAGGTGGATCAGGTTGACTCTAGAATGCGTTTGTACGATATGGGTATCAAATGAAAGGTGTTAATGAATATTTTAAAAGGGAGTAACCCTTAGTTCCATAGGTGGACGCCGTTTCGAGATATCGCCATAAAGGTGGACCAGGGGTGACCCTAGAATTTGTTTGTACGATATGGGTATCAAATTAAAGGTATTAATGAGGGTTTTAAAAGAGAGTGGTGGTAGTTGTATAAGTGGTCGCCTTTTTGAGATAGAGCCATAAAGGTGGATCAGGTTGACTCTAGAATGCGTTTGTACGATATGGGTATCAAATGAAAGGTGTTAATGAGTATTTTAAAAGGGAGTAATCCTTAGTTCCATAGGTGGACGCCGTTTCGAGCTATCGCCATAAAGGTGGACCAGGGGTGACCCTAGAATTTGTTTGTACAATATTGGTATCAAAAGAAAGGTGTTAATGAGTATTTTAAAAGGGAGTGATGCTTACTTCCACAGGTGGACGCCGTTTCGAGATATCGCCATAAAGTTGGACCAGGTGTGACCCTAGAATTTGTTTGTACGATATGGGTATCAAATTAAAGGTATTAAGGAGGGTTTTAAAAGGGAGTGGTGGTAGTTGTATAAGTGGTCGCCTTTTCGAGATATCGCCATAAAGGTGGAGCAGGGGTGACTCTAGAATGCGTTTGTACGATATGGGTATCAAATGAAAGGTGTTAATGAGTATTTTAAAAGGGAGTAATCCTTAGTTCCATAGGTGGACGCCGTTTCGAGCTATCGCCATAAAGGTGGACCAGGGGTGACCCTAGAATTTGTTTGTACAATATTGGTATCAAAAGAAAGGTGTTAATGAGTATTTTAAAAGGGAGTGATGCTTAGTTCCACAGGTGGACTACGTTTCGAGATATCGCCATAAAGGTGGACCAGGTGTGACCCTAGAATTTGTTGTTTACGATATGGGTATCAAATTAAAGGTATTAATGAGGGTTTTAAAAGAGAGTGGTGGTAGTTGTATAAGTGGTCGCCTTTTTGAGATATAGCCATAAAGGTGGATCAGGTTGACTCTAGAATGCGTTTGTACGATATGGGTATCAAATGAAAGGTGTTAATGAATATTTTAAAAGGGAGTAACCCTTAGTTCCATAGGTGGACGCCGTTTCGAGATATCGCCATAAAGGTGGACCAGGGGTGACCCTAGAATTTGTTTGTACGATATGGGTATCAAATTAAAGGTATTAAGGAGGGTTTTAAAAGGGAGTGGTGGTAGTTGTATAAGTGGTCGCCTTTTCGAGATATCGCCATAAAGGTGGAGCAGGGGTGACTCTAGAATGCGTTTGTACGATATGGGTATCAAATGAAAGGTGTTAATGAGTATTTTAAAAGGGAGTAATCCTTAGTTCCATAGGTGGACGCCGTTTCGAGCTATCGCCATAAAGGTGGACCAGGGGTGACCCTAGAATTTGTTTGTACAATATTGGTATCAAAAGAAAGGTGTTAATGAGTATTTTAAAAGGGAGTGATGCTTAGTTCCACATGTAGACGCCGTTTCGAGATATCGCCACAAAGGTGGACCAGGTGTGACCCTAGAATTTGTTTGTACAATATGGGTATCAAAAGAAAGGTGTTAATGAGTATTTTAAAAGGGAGTGATGCTTAGTTCCACAGGTGGACGCCGTTTCGAGATATCGCCATAAAGGTGGACCAGTTGTGACCCTAGAATGCGTTTGTACAATATGGGTATCAAACGAAAGATGTTAATGAGTATTTTAAAAGGGAGTTATCCTTAGTTCCATAGGTGGACGCAGTTTCGAGATATCGCCATAAAGGTGGACCAAGGGTGACCTAGAATTTGTTTGTACAATATGGGTATCAAAAGAAAGGTGTTAATGAGTATTTTAAAAGGGAGTAATCCTTAGTTCCATAGGTGGACGCCGTTTCGAGATATCGCCACAAAGGTGGACCAGGGGTGACCCTAGAATTTGTTTGTACAATATGGGCATCAAACGAATGGTGTTAATTAGTATTTTAAAAGGGAGTGGGCCTTAGTTCTATAGGTGGACGCCGTTTCGAAATATCGCCATAAAGGTGGACCAGGGGTGACTCTAGAATGTGTTTGTACGATATGGGTATCAAATTAAAGGTATTAATGAGGGTTTTAAAAGGCAGTGGTGGTTGTTGTATAGGTGGTCGCCTTTTCGAGATATCGCCATAAAGGTGGACCAGGGGTGACTCTAGAATGCCTTTGTACGATATGGGTATCAAATGAAAGGTGATAAAGAGTATTTTATGAGGGAGTGGGCCATAGTTCTATAGGTGGACGCCATTTAGGGATATAGCAATAAAGGTGGATCAGGGTTTACTCTAGAATGCGTTTGTACGATATGGGTATCAAATGAAAGGTGTTAATGAGTATTTTAAAAGGGAGTAATCCTTAGTTCCATAGGTGGACGCCGTTTCAAGATATCGCCATAAAGGTGGACCAGGGATGACCCTAGAATTTGTTTGTACAATATGGGTATCAAAAGAAAGGTGTTAATGAGTATTTTAAAAGGGAGTGATGCTTAGTTCCATAGGAGGACGCCGTTTCGAGATATCGCCATAAAGGTGGACCAGGGGTGACTCTAGAATGTGTTTGTACGATATGGGTATCAAAATAAAGGTATTAATGAGGGTTTTAAAAGGGAGAGGTGGTAGTTGTATAGGTGGACGCCGTTTCGAGATACCGCCATAAAGGTGGACCAGGGGTGACCCTAGAATTTTTTGTACAATATGGGTATCAAAAGAAAGGTGTTAATGAGTATTTTAAAAGGGAGTGGGCCTTAGTTCTATAGGTGGACGCCGTTTCGAAATATCGCCATAAAGGTGGACCAGGGGTGACTCTAGAATGTGTTTGTACGATATGGGTATCAAATTAAAGGTATTAATGAGGGTTTTAAAAGGGTGTGGTGGTTGTTGTATAGGTGGTCGCCTTTTCGAGATATCGCCATAAAGGTGGACCAGGGGTGACTCTAGAATGCGTTTGTACGATATGGGTATAAAAAGAAAGGTGTTAATGAGTATTTTAAAAGGGAGTAATCCTTAGTTCCATAGGTGGACGCCTTTTCGAGATATCGCCATAAAGGTGGACCAGGGTGACTCTAGAATGTGTTTGTACGATATGGGTATCAAATTAAAGGTATTAATGAGAGTTTTAAAAGAGAGTGGTGGTAGTTGTATATGTGAAGGCGTTTTCCAGATCGCGACCAAAATGTGGACCAGGGTGACACAGAACATCATCTGTTGGATACCGCTAATTTATTTATATATGTAATACCTGCCAAGATTTTAAGGGTTTTTTATTTCGCCCTGCGGAACATTTTCATTTTCTTCTACTTAATATGGTAGGTGTCACAACCATTTTATAAAGTTTTTTCTAAAGTTATATTTCGTGTCAATAAACCAATCCAATTACCTCACCATGTTTCATCCCTTTTTTCGTATTTGGTATAGAATTATGGCATTTTTTTCATTTTTCGTAATTTTCGATATCGAAAATGTGGGCGTGGTCATTGTCGGATTTCGTTCATTTTTCATACCAAAATAAAGTGAGTTCAAGTAAGTACGTGAACTAAGTTCATTAAAGATATGTCGATTTTTGCTCAAGTTATCGTGTTAAGGGCCATGCGGAAGGACAGACGAACGACTGTGTATAAAAACTGGGCGTGGCATAAACCGATTTCGCCCGTTTTCACAGAAAACAGTTAACATCATAAAATCTATGCCCCTACCAAATTTCAAAAGGATTGGTTAATTTTTGTTCGACTTATGGCGTTAAAAGTATCCTAGACAAATTAAACGAAAGAGGGCGGAGCCACGCCCATTTTGAAATTTTCTTTTATTTTTGTATTTTGTTGCACCATGTCATTACTGGAGTTGAATGTTGACATAATTTACTTATATACTGTAAAGATATTAAATTTTTTGTTAAAATTTTACTTTAAAAAAATTTTTTTTTTAAAGTGGGCGTGGTCCTTCTCCGATTTTGCTAATTTTTATTAGGCGTACATATAGTAATAGGAGTAACGTCCCTGCAAAATTTCATCATGATATCTTCAACGACTGACAAATTACAACTTGTAAAAATTTTAAATTACCTTCTTTTAAAAGTGCGCGATGCCACGCCCATTGTCCAAAATTTTACTAACTTTCTATTCTGCGTCATAAATTCAACTCATCTACCAAGTTTGGTCGCTTTATCTGTCTTTGGTAATGAATTATCGCACTTTTTCGGTTTTACGAAATTTTCGATATCGAAAAAGTGGGCGTGGTTATAGTCCGATATCGTTCATTTTAAATAGCGATCTGAGATGAGTGCTCAGGAACCTACGTACCAAATTTCATCAAGTTACCTCAAAATTCACTCAAGTTATCGTGTTAACGGACGGACGGACGGACGGACATGGCTCAATCAAATTTTTTTTCGATCCTGATTATTTTGATATATGGAAGTCTATATCTATCTCGATTCCTTTATATATGTACAACCAACCGTTATCCAATCAAACTTAATATACTCTGTGAGCTCTGCTCCACTGAGTATAAAAAATCGACAACCAGTATTATCATCAGTAAGAGAAGCATCAGTATAAAAAATTGAAAAATTTCGCGATTTATAATGATTCAAGACCCTTTTTAAAAGGATTATGATTTGATAATAATTTAATTTCATTCTCGTCAAAATTAGCTAAAACACTATCATATTTTGATTTTATTTTAAAAAAGTCATTTATTAATGATGAGTTTTGATGTTCAACAGTTATTCTTTGAGTAAAAAGAATAAACTCTGAAAGAAGTTTCTCTTGCTCTGAAACAATACCTTTTTGATATTCAAAAGTATTGTAAACTGGAATATTTTTTGATTAATTTTATCTATTATTTCTTGACAAATTTATTTTTGAATTTATAAAATTAACCCTTTCACCACCGTTAATAGCAATCTGAGGATATAATTTTTTGTAAATGTCTAATTTATTAACACATCCTTATCAATAAACTCATTCATAACATTTTCTGCAGTTAGAGTCGGAAAAACTTCATCATCAATAGCTAAAATATTAAACCTATTACACCTTGGATCAAAATTTTAGAAATAAGATTTTTCAATTAGAAGAAAATTTTTCTAAGCGGGGTCGCCCCTCGGCAGTGTTTGGCAAGCACTCCGGGTGTATTTCTGCCATGAAAAGCTCTCAGTGAAAACTCATCTGCTTTGCAGATGCCGTTCGGAGTCGGCATAAAACATGTAGGTCCGTCCGGCCAATTTGTAGGGAAAATCAAGGGGAGCACGACGCAAATTGGAAGAGAAGCTCGGCCTTAGATCTCTTCGGAGGTTATCGCGCCTTACATTTATTTTTTTTTATTACACCTTGGATAATAAATATCTAAAACCTCCTTTCTAGAAAGCTTCTTCACGGTTCTGACTTGATTAAGTTAGATTTCTTTCGACCAAATTACACATTTATCTATATTTTTTGCATTATGTCCGGACTTTCCACATAATATGCAAATATTGGCTTGACATGCAGAAGTATTACATTAAATATAACCACAAATAATACATCTTTTTTTAGCTTTGCATCTTAGTTGAAAATAAGGCTGTGAATTGCATCGGGATTTTTCAACTACCGGGTAAACCGGATATTCGAATAACCGGATAGCTAAGCAAAAAATCCGGATATCCGTATGTCCGGTTACTGGAATATAAAAGCTGAATATCTGCATATGAGAATTGAACGAAGCAAACATCGATTATTATTATTGTAACGAATTTTCTGCAAATGGCCTTAGTGATGGTATTGCTTAGTGATGCTAATATCCGTGACATTATTATTTTTTGGCTTACAACTGCTAAAACTCGTCCAAAAATATCGGGTGTAGAAATACTCGTTTTGGACACTGGAAAACAAATCCGAAAGCGGAAATTAAAAATTTTATTTCTGTCAAAAGATATTACAAACTGAAAAATGACACCGGCGAGCTCCGAACCCGGGGGTGCCTTCGGTCGCGCTTACAAAAAATTTTCCTCCAACACCGGTTTGCAGATCAAAACTATATCCGCGCAAAACACTTTTAACAACAGTTTTTTTTTGTGGGTAAACAAAATCATCAAAGTTATAACAACCATATGAAAATTTTCAATTTTGTTTGAAAATATCTCTGGAAAGATATAAAAGTTTCAATTTCCGCTTTCGGATTCGTGGTCCTGGGTCGAAAACGCGTCTTTTTCCACCCCTCTCGATATTTTTGGACGAGGTTAACAGTTGTGAGCTAAATGACGGAATTACCCATGGGGGATATAAAATTAATAAAGGAACATTATCATTACAAATTACTTCTTAACCAGGCAAATTAGAAATATTATTATCAACAAAAATTGGTCCATTAACACCAGTAACAGAATTAACAAATACAGAATTGTTAGATGCAGAATTATCATTAAAATAATTAATAGGACGAGCTAGTAGCTACATCAATATTTTGACGAATATTAGCAACACTAAGGGATACTACCATCTCTAAGCCAACACTAAGCAGTGACTTGTATGCACATCAATAAATTAATCATTATGTCTACACATGTGCCCATACAAGCAGCGGAGAGCAGCGCACAAACACATGCATATATCTGAGATACTCCCAAAAGTAGGCAATAATTAGTGCAAGTATCACTCACATATACACGCGCATATGAGAAGTTATACACGTGCATCTGTAGTTATAGTTTTATATCTGGTAACTAAGTAAATTCTAGAAACGCTTAGAAGTATGGAACGAAGAAATCGAAGAGTATAAAAGAGCGCAATCTGAGCAATCATGGATTCAGTTTGATTTAAGCACGCTATCTGTCGTGGAGTTATTTATTCAACAGTTTAGTGATTCGAACATTAGCAGAAGGTTGCAAGTAAGCGGAATTGCACTAAAATCCGTTACAATTAGTGTCAGAAAAGGAATTGTTGAATAAATTCCGAAGATTTTGAATACAACAAGGACATGGCAGAGTGGAGTGAATTGAAGATCCAGCAACTGAAGAAGGAGTTGGAGAGCCGTGGATTGAATACAACCGGCAATAACCTCGAACTTCAGGCACGACTACGAGAGGCTATGGAATTGAGAGGAATTAATTTGGACGAGTATGTCTTTTATCCTGATGTGGAAGAATCAACAACAAAAATTGAAGAGAAAAACGAAACATCGCAGACAGTTACCAGCACAAACTTGAACATGATATTGGCTGCAATATCTGCACAAACATCGACAGTTTCAGAAATGCCGTCGCAAGTGTCATTTCAACAGGAAGAACAAAAGACAAATATACCATCTCAACTGGTAGAACAAAAGACAAATATAACATCACAATTGGAAGAACAGAAGACATATCTGGCATTCTGTCGTCACGAATTTCAACGCATATATCATCTCAGATCCTTACACAACTTGAAGAGCAGGAAGTTCGTATATCATCAAAGCTGGACGCACAGAATACAAAAATCGCTTAATTTCAGGCAGAAGTCGAGGATTTAAAAGGTCGCATGGAGCAGTTGCAACTAAATCGCTCAGCAGTTTATGCGAGTAATCCATAGGTAAGAACACCTTCCTTTGACGGTTCTGTTCCTTTCCAGGTATTTAAGCTTCAATTTGAGAAGACGTCAGCAGTGAACAACTGGAATGCGGAAGATAAAGTTGCTGCACTGTTCATGGCATTGAAAGGGCCTGCAGCTGAGATTTTGCAAACCATTCCAGAGGGCGAACGGAACTGTTATGAAGCATTGATGTGCGCTCTAGAGAGACGATACGGAACTGAGCATAGGAGACAGATATACCAAATGGAATTACTAAACCGCTTCCAGAGGCCTGGTGAAACATTGCAAGAGCTTGCGTCGGATGTTGAAAGGCTGGCACATTTAGCGAATGCGGACGCACCCGTGGAATACACTGAAAGGGTAAAGATTCAGAGATTTATTAATGGAATACGGGATGTCGAAACGAAGCGAGCTATATACGCAAACCCAAAACATACATTCGCAGAAACGGTATCACATGCTCTGATTCAGGAAACAGAGTCGCTTCTGTGTAAGCCAGTTTTCAAAGCACGCCGTGTGGAAGCAGAAAGGCCAGACTGGGTGAAGACAATATTGGAGGCGCTGAAGGGATCACAACATAAAAATGACGGAGTTATGAAGTGTTTTAAGTGCGGTAACCCAGGTCACATTGCACGTCATGCAGCACCGGTCTTGGAAGTTCCCACTTGAGTGGCCGTAAATGCAAAGCTGGAGGAGATGAGCAAGAGCGTGTCAGATGTAAAGGTCGAAAGCTAGCTCCAGCTATTGAATATCCTGTGATATCTGTGTCGCAAATTGGAAGGAAATCAAGCAGTCTTACCGTCAGAGGGAATGTAGATGGCAAAGAACATGTACTGACTGTAGATACGGGCGCATCTCATTCCTTGATTCGAGCTGACTTGACTTGGTCAACAGGAGGGTAAAACTGTTACCTAGAGTAAGGTTGCGTACGGTCACAGACGAGTATAATCAAGTCCAGGGAGAAGTGATATGTGAAGTCTTAATTGGGAAGGTCGTGGTTCTACACAAATTCGTTGTGGCGGAGATTGTTGATGAAGTCATATTGGGAGTGGACTTCTTAGTTGACCATAACATCAGGATCGATATGCAGAGAAGGGTTATGCGTTATAAGAAACAGGATGTGCCACTTAACTTCAGTTTGGAGAAAGGGTTCAACAGTAATCGAGTACTGGTGGAGAAGACTCGACAAAGGCCACGAAAGTCAAAGGTAAAGGTTCATTTAACGAATGGGCAAAATCAAAGAAAGTTGCGAGAGAAACACTAGCATTGACTAAACCAAATGGACGCACAAAAACGAAGGAAAGAATTTCCCAGAAGGAATGCGAGGGTTGTTTCAAGCCAGGGCGCACTACTGTTGTCAAACGTGGGAACGATACTGATTGTGCGAAGCCAATCCTTCTAGCGCAAGCTCTGCGAAGTAGTTCATTGGCCAAATAACAGAGTGCGAGGGAGCGATCCAGGATAATGAGTAGTAAGATGAAACGCAGGTACGATAAGAACAATAATTCGGAAGGTTTCTTGGAAGGAGGTTTGGTACTGACTGTTATACAACCCTCACTGGCGGAAAGGTGTGCAATTTGGGAGGATCAGTGATGTCATCTACCGCACACGAACAATTTGGAAACCACGAAATAGAAAAGTTTTTCATTTGCAGATTCTGGCAGCGTTTAGATCGAGAGATTTGTCTGATCGGGACGATCAGACTTAGGTGGAGGGCAGTGTGACAAATATTAGCAACACTAAGGGATACTATCATCTCTAAGCCAACACTAAGCAGTGACTTGTATGCACATCAATAACTTATTCATTATGTCTATATATATGTCCATACATGCAGCGGAGAGCAACGCACAAACACATGCATAGATCTGAGATACTCCCAAAGGAAGGCAATAATTTGTGCAAGTATCACTCACATATGCAAGCGCATATGAGAAGTTATACACGTGTATCTGTAGTTATAATTTTATAGCGAAGAGTGTAAAGAAGCGCAATCTGAGCAATCATGGATACAGTTTGATTTGAGCACGCTATCTGTCGAGAATTAGTAGTGTTATTGTGAAATACTTTAATAAAGGCCATTTTGCATTATTGAAAAGTGGAGTTATTTATTCAACAATTTAGTGATTCTAACGTTAGTAGAAGGTTGCAAATAAGCGGAATTGCACTAAAATTCGTTACAATATCAATATCTTTTTCATATAGATGTACATATTATTCTCCATAGCTGAATTCCTCATTGAATCACACATTTGGTTATTATTACCAAATTTCATTAGACCATTTTTTGGTAATTCATAAAAATTTGACACATTTATTATTAATAAATTTTTTTTTTTTTGACTGACTAGCATCATCCACTACACCAGCAAAGGACGCCACCGACTTTAGAGATGGCGACGTCATAGCACGTTTGCCGTTTTTAGGGGCTTTAAAAAAATTGTTTAATATTTTTTAATTTCTAAAAAAAATCAAACAAAACAATATAGAAAATACCAAGGATATCCACAAAAAGACGATAATCCTTCAATAAAAAATACACCAAAGTAACTCCCAGATAAACACAGAAATCGCGAAAATCTGTTTATATAAATGATATTAATGCAAAAGAACACTAATTAGTATATATCACAGAAGAAGAACAAATCAAAAAAATGTTCAATTTATTCAATTTCTAATATAATTTTTTTTGCTCTTTTACAAACTAGCCTCCTATGCTATTTCTACTCATATGATGGAAATTTTGAGTCTTATCTACGCTAATACATCTTGTAAGATTTTATTAGACGGCAAACTGTCCTACTGCTGAAGCCAATGGGCACTAATTGTCCACCTGAGCAAGTCGAAAATCATGATATTTAGGAAAGGTGGTAGGATGCCTGGAAATGGTCTTATGGCAGCGAAGACATTGAAATAGTTAACGAATACAAATACTTAGGTGTCTCCTCACATGTCAGTTATCTTTTAATAAGCATTTAGATTCAAAGTTGATGGATGCTAAAAACGCTATCAACGCAACGTGGTTGAGCTATATTAACAACCCCCGTATCTGTTTGAGCCCGAAAATAAAAATTTTTGAGGCTGGAACATCATGTTTTATGGCGTGCAAGTATGGGGAGTCGCCCATTTCGACCAAGTCGAGAAACTCTTTAGATTTTTTATAAAAAAGCTGACTATCCTTCCCTTTAACACGCCAAATTACATACTGCATCTGGAAACAGGTTTGCAACCCCTATATTTACACACGCTCCGTCTACACATGCTTTATATAGCTCGTTGTCTCAGATTTACTCATGACAGACTACCTCGCATCCTGGCAGTAGAGACAGCCAAGTTGGGGATCTCTTGGGCAAACGTTTGGAAAGAACTCGCTAACAAAGTTAATTTACCTTTCATTACGGAATTTTCACGTCTTCGCTTTTAGATCGCCTTGATGACAGTAATACGAGTATGTTCCTAGAAATGGCTCAAAAGTCTACTACCAACGATCTGTACCTTATGTTAGTGCCATTAGAGAGTTCATTTTTCACAGATGATTTCACCGCTTATGCCGTTAGCTTAATTCTACGTGCAAGGGGAGATTTGCTGAACCTTAACGCCAGAGCTTACAAAAACATATCGTCTCCATTTTGCACAGTGTGTAACTTGCAGGTGGCAGAAGACGTTTTTCATTTTATTGGTTCATGTCCTATATATAACAATATCCGTTTGCTCTATTTTGGGGAAAGAACTTTAGATACGGCAAAGGTCATTGCTGTTTTAAATGGATATAATTTCGACTCTCTTGCCAAGTTTCTTGCAGACAGCATTAAATTCAGGAACTGAATATTAAACGAATTCTCATAGCTTGTAAGCAATTTATTTAATATACAATGCGACATGAAACAAATTCTGTTATTGTCGCGATTTTGTACTTTTATTTATTTATAATACTCAGCTGAACAGAGCTCACAGAGTATATTAACGTTGTTCGCATAACGGTAATCCGTAACGGCATAAACAAATCGAGATAGACATAGACTTCTATATATCAAAATGATCTGGGTGAAAAAAGAAATTAATTTAGCCATGTCCGTCCGTCCGTCTTTAAACACGATAACTTGAGTAAATTTTGAGGTATCTTGATGAAATTTGGTATGTAGATTCCTCGCTCATCTCAGATTGCTATTTAAAATGAACGAAATCGCACTACAACCATGCCCACTTTTCGATATCGAAAATTTCGAAAAACCGAAAAAGTGCGATAATTCATTACCAAAGACGGATAAAGCGATGAAACTTGGTAGGTGCGTTGACCTTGTGACACAAAATAGAAAGTTAGTAAATTTTTGGACAATGAGCGTGGCACCGGCCACTTTTAAAAGAAGGTAATTTAAAAGTTTTGCTAGCTGTATTTGGCAGTCATTGAAGATATCATGATGAAATTTGGCAGGCACGTTGCTCCTATTACTATATGTGCGCTAAATAAAAGTTAGCAAAATTGGATGACGAACACGCCCACTTTAAAAAAAATTTTTTTTTTAAGTAAATTTTTAACAAAAAAATAAAAATCTTTACAGTATATAAGTAAATTATGCCAACATTCAACTCCAGTAATGATATGGTGCAACCAAATACAAAAATAAAACAAAGTTTCAAAATGGGAGGAATATTTTTAAGGCCATAAGTCGAACTAAAATTTACCAATCCTTCTGAGATCTGGTGTGTGCATAGATTGTATGACGATAACTGTTTTCTGTGAAAATGGGCGAAATCGGTTGAAGCCACGCCCAGTTTTTATACACAGTCGACCGTCTGAGCGGAAGAAGGCCGTTAACACGATAACTTGAGCAAAAATCGATATATCTTAACTAAACTTAGTTCACGTACTTATCTGAACTCACTTTATATTTGGTATAAAATATGGCCGAAATCCGACTATGACCACGCTCAATTTTGCGGTATCGAAAATTACGAAAAGTAAAAAAAATGCCATAATTCTGTACCAAATATGAAACAAGAGATGAAATATGGTAATTGGATTGGTTTATTGACGCAAAATGTAACTTTAGATAAAACTTTGTAAAATGGGTGTGACACCTACCATATCAAGTAGAAGAAAATGAAAAAGTTCTGCAGGGCGAAATCAAAAGCCCTTGTAATCTTGGCAGGAATACTGTTCGTGGTATTACATATATAAATAAATTAGAGATACCTGACAAATGATGTTCGGGGTCACCCTGATCCACATTTCGGGCGATACCTCGAAAACGCCTTCACATATACAACTAAGGGCCACACCCTTTTAAAACCCTCATTAATACCTTTAATTTTGTACCCATATCGTACAAACACATTATAAAGTCATCCCTCGTCCACCTTTATGGCGTTATCTCGAAAAGTCGTCCACATATAAAACTAAGGCCCACTGCATTTTAAATAATCATTAGCACCTTTCATTTGATACCCATATCGTACAAACGCATTCTAGAGTCACCCCCGTTCCACCTTTATTGCGATATCTCGCAAAGGCGTCCACCTATAGAACTATGGCGCACTCCCTTTTAAAATACTCTTCCATCCATTCATCCTTCCATTTGAAATCAATGTCATACAAACACATTCCAGGGTTACCCTAGGTTCATTTTGCTAAATGGTTATTTTCCCTTATTTTGTCTCCAAAGCTGTCAGCTGAGTATGTAATGTTCGGTTACACCCGAACTTAGTCTTCCTTACTTGTTTTATTTATATGTTTGTTCGATTTTCATAGTAGCTTTAGTCATAAGCTGTATTCTGATTTGTTAAAATAAATATATACTAACTAACTAACTAACTATACTAACTAATTTTTTTTCTCCGTAATGAAAATTTAATTTTTCAGAGATCCACCTTGCTTCAAAATTCAAAGCCAAGTAGGAATTTGCCTTTTAAAATGCAAACAACAAATTATTTGGGTGTTGGCATTTGAAACAATTTTTAATTCATATTTTGGTTTTTTTCTGTGTATTAATATCCCATATAACTCTGTTTTAAATCAAAAATTGTGAATGTTCATACATTTTCATGTCATTTTAAAATTTAATATAAATAACCAGCTTTACGGTGAAATAATTCCATTTTGTTGTACCGCCACAGGACTTTATTAAGTTGCTAACATATTTAAATACTCTGCGAAATAGCTTTTCCACAGCTCACCACCATCCTGTTTTAGCGACATTTTGGACAGCATTTCTCATTTCCTTCCATTGTTCTTATGAATATATTCTCACATGTAAGAATTTTCTACAAATTGCTTACTTTTAGCACTTGTGGTGTTCTGTTTTACTGCGTTGCTGTTTATTGATTTTTGATGTTCTTAAATTGTTTTTTTAATACTAAACTACTTCGTATATATACCCAATAAGCATTTGGATTTGAGTCACATTAGAGCTCAAGATGACAACTAGCATACTTCTCGAATTTCATGCGTTGTTCCTCAACAGTAGCTCAACTCGAGAAACATAGTGTTTTCACAAAAATTACATTTTGTTCTTTTTTTGGTAAAAAAAACTGGTTGAAAAAAAGACAGATTTCAGCTTGATTTTTCGATAACACTCAATTGTAATATTTCAGTTTTTTTCATGAAAATAACATCAAACAAGTATTAATTATATTTATTGTTAATGCTTAATTGATGCTAGTAACCGTTTATTTGTTTCAGCACAGCTGTTGGCTTTGACGGTGCCATTTTGGAGAATATTTTTAACATCGACTTCACCTCAACTCCCTGTAGAGGGATTATTGGTTGAAGGAGCCACCGGACCTGAGCGATAGGCTGCAGATATATACTGACGGCTCCAAACTAGGTAATAACGTGGGTAGCGTCGTCTTTGCACCTCAGCTAGGGTGCAATCTATCCTTTAGCCTACCCGATCTTTGCAGTGTCTTTCATGCGGACAAGACAGTAGAGAAGTGCCGCAAATCTTTTAGCGAGATCGCTGAGCAAACTTCCCTTAGTCTATTTTGGGTGCCTGGACACTCGGATATATTGGCAATGAGAAGACTAAAAAATTGCAAGAGGTGGCAAATCCGTTCCGCTTTCGTCGTTCTGAAAGGGGTTGAGCATACCGCTCGCTACCCCTAAGCTCACTATGAAAGGGTTTTTCCTGAGGGCAGCGGGTGCGAGATGGAGCAATCTTGAATCCTGCTACCACACTAAGCTCGTGTGACCTGAATGGGACGCAAGATGCACGAGAAGTCTCCTTCTTCTTGGAGTGGGGGACATATCTCTGGTGGTTGGACTTATAAACGGTCACGTAGCAATCGGGAGGCATGCACAACGGTTGGGTGCTCCCTATAATGATAAGTGCAGGAGCTGCAAATACGAAGAGGAGATAGAAACAGTCAAGCATTTTCTGTGCGATTTTCCTTCGCTTTGGCATAAGAGGAAGAAATATCTGGGATCTCCCTTCTTTGACGATATTTGTGATCTGCTTCAGTTGGAACCTAAGAATTCCCGGACGTTTGCTAAATCGTCCTGTTGGTTTGAGTAAGGGAGAGATCCACGTGGTATCACAACGGGACCTTAATGGGCCCAAGTGCACTGGTGCTCGCACCGGTGGCCACTCTAACCTAACCACCTATCCTCATCTCAACTCGATACCAAATTTGGGATATAAACTGGAGCAATGTGCTGTATATAGATTTGAAAACTATTAATTTTTGAAAATTTCTTCAATGTTGGAGAATAACATTAAAATTATATTGGATATCCTTGAGAAGTATATATTTTTCAATGTTAGCGAAATACTCGTCCGATGTTTGTTGGGTAGAGGGCTTAATTCAAACAGCAGATTACCAATTTAGTAAATAAAATACATACGTATGTAATGGACGGCGTGACGATATATTATTTTTGGGTTATGGGAAGTTGTCGTTAAATAAAGAACATTGACAATAACTGCACTCATCGACACCGTTACTTGAATAAATATTTAATTTGACTTTTATTGTCGCCTATTAGACGTACATATATTACGCGTTTATGTGTTTTAGTTAGTGAAATAAGTTGGATTGTGTTTAAAAAATTTGACATTATCCGAGCTATTGTATGACCATTCACCATCCTTATTCTGAAATATTAGTAAATAAAACCGTTTAAATATGAAACTGGGGAAAGCTGGTGGCCCACTAAGATTTCCAAAATTGCTTGGTCTTTGATTTGTGCGACCCATTAACTTTATATTGTTACGAATATTAGCAACACTAAGTGGTACTGTCATCTCTAAGCCGATGCTAAGCAGGGACTTGCTTGCACATCAATAATTCAATCATTAGGTCTACACAATCAGTTTTTGATTAAGACGCTATCTGGCGAGCAATAGTAGTGTTATTTATTGTGAAGTACTTTAATAAAGGCCATTTTTCCATTATTCAATATTGGAGTTTTTTATTCAACAGTTTAGTGATTCGAACCTTAGTAGAAGATTTGAAATAAGCGGAATTGCAGTAAATTCGTTACAATATCAATGGCAAAGGTCAATAATTTGAATGATATAACGATTAAAAAATTATCCAAGTTTTGCTCCCAATTAAAAAAAATATTAAGTAACCTGCGGAAAAAATTATCAATTGATGAAAAAAGCTTACTAATACTTGAATATTTTAAGAGAACTCGGAAAGTAACTCACTTCTAGTTAACCATAGAAATTCAGGTGTTAACTGTTTTAAAACTAATGCAACGTTGCCATTGCCACCTCTTTAAAAGGGAAATTGAGGAAAACAAGTAAGGGTATCTAAGTTTGGGTGTAACCGTACATTATATACTCAGCGTGGGCTTCACACAATTCATTTGAGATAAATCACTTTTCTTCATAAAACTCATTTAAAGAAAGGTCTCCCAATTTCCTCTTACAATAAAACTTGGTAAGTGAAATATCACTGATAAAAAACTATTTTTCGCTAATATTTAGCTTATTATTCTAATCTACAATCCTTTTAATTTTCTTTTATATAAAAGTAGGCGTGAGCTTTAACCGATCCCGTCCATTTTTACTAGAAATATTTCCAGCTTTGAGGAAAATATGTGCCAATCTTATTACGATCCGATAATTTTTCTTCGAGTTATGTCTTCATTTTTGCAAAGATATAGCTTATTTTACTCGTCCGCGACCCTTTTAAAAATCTTTTATATAAATATTTTAATAAATATTTTAAGTATCCCCGTATCTGTTCATTGTTTTGTGGAACTATTTCAAGATCGTAAAAAAAAAGAATTTCAGGGGAGTATTGGATCTTCCTTTTTTAAGAACTTCACTATATGCTTCCTTCTGTTTATCACCGTGTGCTTATCTTCGCGACTAAGAATATTTCGCTTAGTTGAGACTATTTAGAAATTATTTTCTGGATGGTCTCGGTACTTTTTTCGAGATCATATTTTGGCATATCGTGCGAACTGCGACGCGGTTTTTGACTAGTGTTACGAATATGTGAAAGATGAACAGACGTTTAAATTCACAACAAATTAACACCTTATTAACACTTAACGGAAGACATTGATTATGTCAGCCCATTAAAATTCGAGCAGTGTTGTTGCTCAGAATTTCGCGCATTATACACATATCACTTTAATAACAGAATTCAACTGTGCAAATATACATTTATGTAATCAAACAATTACTTTTTTTTTTTATTTTTTTCTTATGAAAAATATAGCAAAATGTTTTGTCAAAGTCACGTGTCATTTTATTTTGCTGGTATATGCGTAAATTAATTCCGTTTGTTTAACTAATTAAAACTTTTCATTATACTTATTAATTAAATAGGCTCTAATAACAGTAAACAAAAAAAACAGGAAATGTCATTATAAACGCTTAATAAGCTTTTTGTATTTGCCATAAATAAACTTTAAATTTACACAAGCTAGAACTGATCGATACGGCCGCCGTGGTGTTGTGGTAGCATGCTCCGCCTACCACACTCAGGGTCCTGGGTTCAACTCTCGGCAGAGTAACATCAAAAATGAAGAAAGCAGTTTTTTAATCAGAACAAATTTTTCATTTCTTATAGCATACACTCCGAGTGTTTTCAGCCGTGAAAGCTCCTCAGTGAGAAACTGTCTTGCAGATGATTTTCGGGGTCGGCGTAGAAATATGTAGGTGTCGTCGCGCCAATTTGTAGAAACAATTCAAAAAAGCACGACGCAAATTGGAAGATAAGCTTGGCCTTAAATCTCTTCGGAGGCAATCGCGCCTTGTATTTATTCAGTTATTTTATTCATAATGAAAAGAGTGAAAACAAGCAAGATTTTTTATTGTATAGCGTTGACTTTAATTAAGATGTATCGTTGAAAAGCTTTTGCTTACTTTTTATTCACTTGACTCAATTAGGTATAAATAGTGCCCACAGAATTGATCTCGGTGTACTTTATTCTCAAAAGTGGTGTGAAAGTTCTTAAATAAGAATGAATTTCCGAATTTATTTGGTGATCCTGTTTGCCGTTGTTCTGAGTTGCCGTTTGTCCTGTACGAATGCGAGATTTCGCATTGTAAATGGCAAAGAAATAGAAATTAAGGAGAGCCCATCTACCGTATCAATATTTTTTCAGTCCCGTTGTCGTTGCGTTGGCACCCTAGTCTCTATGAAATTGGTGGTTACAGTGGCGAGTTGCGTAGTCGGGATAAAACCGAGGGATCTCACCGTTCTAGCTGGTCTAGTCGATATAAGTAAATTTAACACAAACAAAGGGCAACAACGCCAAGTGCTGAATGTATATATTGATCCTGGTTATAATGAAGATCAACTATTGATGGATATAGCTGTAATCAGAGTGAAGAAAAGTTTTGTAAAGAAAATAGAAGTAGATTCAGTATGCCTTTGCGATTCCGCATTACAACTGGACATGGATATGAAAGTTAGTGGATGGGGTGCGGAAACTTTAGGTGGAAAAGATCCTTGTGATATTCTCAAAACTACTACAATGTCCATTGTAAAAAAGGATGACTGCCAGACTTATTTTGATAATTACGTTTTTGGGAATCCGACAATTCTACCAGATACAGTATTTTGTGCTGCAGGTAATAAAATTTATATGGGTATTGGAGATTCTGGAGCAGGGGCAATTGTGGATAACAAACTATGTGCGGTGGCACGCAAAGGTTATGGTGCATACAATGTTATAAGTTTATTTACAAATGTAACAAATGAAAGAGTTTTAAACTTTTTAAGATCCAAAATATAATGAAGGTTGCTGTTATAAATTCACTGTTGTGTGGAATATCACCCCTACTCAACAGAGCACCGAATTTCGAAACGTTATGAGATAGGTCGTTTTCGAAACAGCAGTTGAGATATGATGACATTCCACTCAGCAGTCGAACTGGCGATATTTTTTTATATATCATGTAAAACAAATAATAAATAAGAAATATCACTAAATAAATATTTTTGATTGTATGCAATGAAAGTGGTAAGTATTTAAATGCCTTAAATTGTGAGAACAAAGTTTGATCACGACTATAAAGTTCCCTCGTGTATGAAAAGATCATTAGAAAAAAGAGAAAATTGTGGAATAACTATTTTAAAACCCTGGCAAACTCCGTGTAAAACAGCTGATCCAACCAACTCTATGGAAAACAACGTAATCGGTTATTGAAGTCATAGACTAACGCCTTAGGCATAACAATACCATAGCCAACCGATTAGGTTTTGGCTTTCCTCCATAGCCATAATATATACATTTTCCGCTCGCGATTTTATTCACATGTTGGCTGTTATATTTTTTGTTTTGAAATTTTTTACATTTTCTATTTCATGAAGTTATCACATATTTTACCATTAACCGATGGCAGTATACATACATATATTTATGGTTAAGTGAAAATAAGTTTACAAAATGGGCGTTATGAATACCAAAGATTTACCAGGACTTTGAAGAGCTGATATTTTACCAAAATATGATTTTGCTTTGGCAAAAGGTGTCGCACTGATTAAACTATTTTGAAAACCCTCAGAAAGGGGAGCAGCTATTAAAAAAAAATACTTGGCGCGATTTACCTCCGAGGAGATTTAAGCCTAAAATTCGCTTCCAATTTACGTTGTGCTTCTTTTTAGTTTTTCCCACAAATCGGGACCTGCATATTTAATGCCGACAGAAATACTCTCGCTGTGTTTGCAAAATTATTGCCAAGGGCGACACCGCTTAGAAGAACTTGTTTTCTAATTGAAACAACGTTTTTCTTAGTTGTTGGTGTTGATCTGCGCGGAACTTTAACGCAAGACCTTCAGTGCGTTTGGCGGAGCACGCTACCACCATCCCAGCGAAGACAGTATCTATCATCGGAGAAATAGTGTGATTTTAGATTAGAACTCTAATATTGTTCTTTAGTGCATCTCTTATCGAAAACTTGGTCAGACTACTTGGTTATAATTCGTTAAGATATCAGTGCAGAGCTAAATACTGAAGGAATAAATGCTAGCAAAAAATTTAGTTTAGGTAAGGATTTGAGTTATTATAAGAAGCATTTGAAGTATATGGTGCCCCCCATAAATTCAGAAAACAATAACTCAGAAACACATTTTTTCAGAAAATATTGGCCAGAACCCTTTTTCCAGAAACAAAAAATTCAGAGGTCAAATCTCAGAAGTCTTATTTCCGAAGTCAAATTTCAGAAGGCAAAATTCAGAGGTGAAAATTCAGAAAGTAATCAGACGACAAAAAAAAAAAAATTTTTCACAAAATTTATTTATTTATTTGGAAGTTATTACATATATATAAAGAAAAGGTAGTACAACTTTAAGTTGTGTGCAATGGCAAGCACGTAATTAATTAAATCACATTTTCCTGTTTACCTTTACAATATTGAACAAACGCTGGTTGAAGTCTTTATATATTTTTCTATTTTCACACATTTCACCTCTTTATTCCATTCCTATTACCCTTCATCTCCACTACGTTCTCAGTGTAATTTTCCCCCACACTTCCAAGCGTAATACCAATCTCACTCCCTCTCTCATTTCCATGCTTACTCCCTCTTCTACTCTCTCTATCTCTCCGACCTTAATTATCTCATACATGTATGGAATCTGTACACTAAATATTGGATACCCCTTCAAATAATTACTGATATGTCGCGAATTTACTTTTTGGTTCCACTCCTAATCCCACTTACATCCGTTTTACCTCCCCCACCTAAATTACTTACTTACTTACTTAATTGGCGCTTAACCGTCTAAAAGGTTAGGGCCGTCCCAAAAGGCGCGCCAGTCGCTCCTTCGCTCCGCCAACCGGCGCCAATTGGTCACACCAAGGGAGTTTAAATCGTTTTCCACCTGGTCCTTCCAACGGAGTGGGGGCCGCCCTCTACTTCTGCTTTCATAGGCGGGTTCCGATAGAAACACTTTCTTGGCCGGAGCATCATCTTTCATTCGCATAATATGGCCTAGCCATCGCAGCCGCTGCGTTTTAATTCGCTGGACTATGTTGATGTCTGCGTATAGCTCGTGCAGCTCATCATTAAATCTTCTTCGGTACTCGCCATCGCCAACGCGTAGAGGTCCATAAATCTTTCGAAGAACTTTTCTCGCGAACACTCCCAAATCCGCTTCCTCTGATGTTGTCATGGTCCATGCTTCTGCCCCATATAGCAGGACGGGTACGATAAGTGACTTGTAAGGTATGATTTTCGTTCGCCGAGAGAGGACTTTACTTTTTAATTGCCTAAATAGTCCAAAGTAGCATTTATTGTCAAGATTGGTTCTTCAGTACTGATATTGTTGCTAGTGTTGATGCTGGTTCCCAAATAAACGAAGTCTTTTACTATTTCGAAATTATGGCTGCCAACAGTAGCGTGGTTGCCAAGGCGCGTATGCGCTGACTCTTTGCTCGATGACAGCACCTAAATTAGTAAACGAAATATAAAGAAAACAAGCAAATAGTAATTACTGTGTAAAAATAAATAACGATCACAACTACAAACTTACAAATGTCGAATAAATCAAAAAGGTAAGGAATGATTAACAAACTTGATTTAAGATTTTAAAGAAATTTCATTGAAAAAAGCATTGTTATAGCAAGAGTGAGGTTGATGATTGGCCCGCTGGCCCACCTGCAACAAGAGTGTTCATCAGCACAATTCTTTAACGATGCACAATGCCAAACGCAAAAGTCATAAAACTCTTGGGGAAACTCGAATTGTTTTTGTGTATTGTGTTTGTCACGAGATATTACACAGAACTCTTAAGCTTTTTTGCCTTTTTGATCAACATGGCCGAACCGCGCAGTGCTGCTGCCGCTAGATGTGAATTGCTTCTTAGGAATACATGCGAAGAATATTTTGCAGCGCAGTGTAGTGCAGCTCAGTGCGGCCTTAGCTTTAGTGTGCATGCACGAATGCACGAACAACTCGTGCGAAAGCTTATTTGGTGAGGAATTTGTTTGAAATTTGGTACAAGCAAACTTAATATTTAGAAATTTTTTTTTCGGCAAGTGGACAACGGACCAATCTATTAAAAAACATGTAAAGGTGTCTAAGTTTGGGTGTAACCGAACATTATATACTCAGCGTGAGCTTCAATTGTACATTTCATTTCAGATAAATTACTTTTCTTCATAACACGTGGCACCGCCCGTTTAGAAAAAAATGTCTCCCATTTCCTCTTACAATAAAACTTGATAAGTCAAATGTCATTGATTCAAAACTATTTTTTGCTAAGTTATAGCTTATTATTCTAGTCTGCGACCCTTTTAAACCTTTTAAATTTGTTTTATATATAAGCTGCCGTGGCCTTTAACTGATCCCGTCCATTTTTACTAGAAATATTTTCTGCTATAAAGCAAATATGTTTACACAATTTCATTACGATATATAAATTTTTCTTCGAGTTATGGCTCCCGAAACATTGAAAATTGCTTTGTCATAAAAAGGGCTGTGCCACACCATTTTTCAAATTTAAGTGTTTTCCAATTTAATGTTATAATTCAATTTAGAAAGTATAATTCTATTGATACAAAGCTCTTTTTTGCAAAGATATAGCTTATTATTTTCGCTTACGACCCTTTTAAAAGCTTTTAAATAAAAGTGGGCGTGGTCTTTAACCGATCTCGTCTAGTTTTATAGGAATATTTCCTGGTATAGGGAAAATTTGTGTACCCAATTTTATAAAGATCCGTTAGTTTTTCTTCGAGTTATGGCTCCCGAAACATAGAAAATTGCTTAGTCATAAAAGACCGCCCCACGCCACGCCCATTTTTTAAAATTTGAAGTGTTTCTTCTTTACTGTTATAAATCCACTTGGTAAATGACATACCACTGTTATACAGCTCTGTTTGCAAAGATATAGCTTATTTTATTCGCCCACAACCCTTTTAAAAATCTTGTATATAAAAGTGGGAGTGGACCTTAACCGATTTCCTTAATTTTTCTTTAGAGCATTCCATATAGTGAAGGCAACCTCTCTACCGAATTTTGTTATTTAAAAAATTGATTTTATCACAAGTGGGCGGTACCACGCCCGTTTTAAAAACTGTTTTCAAATTTTTATCAAGAGTCTCAATATCAGTCCAAATGTCAAATTTCATCATTCTATGTGTATTACTTTTTTTTTCTGTGTATTATGGCGTGGTTCTAAACCGATTTCGTTAATTTTTCTTCAAAACATTCCTTATAGCAAATGCAATCTCTATGCCGAATTTTGTTACGGTAGGTTAAACGATTTTTGATTTGTGATTAATATATATTTGTAAAATTGATTTTATCACAAGTTGGCGGTGCCACGCCCATTTTAAAAAAATTTTCCAAATTTTAATTAAGAGTCTAAATATCAGTCCACATGTCAAATTTCAACAGTCTAGGTGTTTGCAATGCTCAAAATTTTAGACAATCTTTTGTATGCGCTTCATTGGTAGTATTTTCCCACTTATCACATGCCCACCAAAACTAAGTGCAATCATTGAACATTGTTCGCTGGCCACGCTGATTATCCTTTTGTTCGATTTTTGGTGCAAACTCAACGTAATTTTTGCATTTTGTGCGTTGCAACCACGAGAGCTCATTTTAACCCATATCGTCCCATTGTTCGAATAATCGAACAGTAATTTTTACTGTTTTTTGCAATTTTTCCAGGGGTTTTCTTTAAAAGTGAGATACGAAGTTATTACGTTTTATGTTGGTTTGGAGTGTTTGCTACATTATTACGAACAATTATTTTTTCTGACCATCACCCAATCTTTTCACAGAGCATAAAAACTCACTAATTTTAGCTTGTTTTAAAAAGATTTAACTAAAGAGAATTAGAAAATATGAAAACCTGGTATAAGGTTTTGCTGTGAATGAGTTGAAGTTTTCGTTTTGATAGTTTTCGTGTTTGCAAATTTAATATATATGTATGTATGTGAAGTTGGGTGTTCGATTAACCGAACGCTGGGCACAATTCAGCATTTCTTTCCTCTTTGAATTCGGTTGCAATTTGAAATGTGTTTACCGTTTTTTCAATTGCGTAGAAATGTTTTAGTCGGAATAACTATAAGCACGTGTTCAAATTTAGTATGAATAAAATGACCATATCGAAGAAGACGCCGTCATTGGTATCGAAATTTGGTCAGGTACAACACCTCTTGCCACAGAAAATCGCTCCAAAAGGCAGCGCATTGAGACAAATGCAACACCAGTTAAAAACAAGTAAGGAAGGTTAAGTTCGGGTGTACCCGAACATTACATACTCAGCTGAGAGCTATGGTGACAACATAAGGGAAAATAACCATGTAGGAAAATGAACCGAGGGAAACCCTGGAATGTGTTTGTATGACATGTGTATCAAATGAAAGGCATTAAAGAGTATTTTATGAGGGAGTGGGCCATAGTTCTATAGGTGGACGCCATTTAGGGATATAGCCATAAAGGTGGATCAGGGTTGACTCTAGAATGCGTTTGTACGATATGTGTATCAAATGAAAGGTATTAATGAGTATTTTAAAAGGGTGTGGGCCTAAGTTCTATAGATGGACGCCTTTTCGAGATATCGCCGTAAAGATGGACCAGGGGTGACTCTAGAATGCGTTTGTACGATATGGGTATCAAATGAAAGGTGTTAATGAGCATTTTAAAATGGGAGTAATCCTTTGTTCCATGGGTGGACGCCGTTTCGAGATATCGCCATAAAGGTGGACCAGGGGTGACCCTAGAATTTGTTTGCACAATATGGGCATCAAACGAAAGGTGTTAATGAGTATTTTAAAAGGGAGTGGGCCTTAGTTCTATATGTGGACGCCGTTTCGAGATATCGCCATAAAGGTGGGCCAGGGGTGACTCTAGAATTCGTTTGTGCAATATGGGTATCAAAAGAAAGGAGTTAATGAGTATTTTAAGAGGGAGTGGGCCTTAGTTCTATAGGTGGACGCATTTTCGAGGTATCGCAATAAAGGTGGACCAGGGGTGACTCTAGACTTTGTTTGTACGATATGGGTATCAAATGAAAGGTGTTAATGAGTATTTTTAAAAGGGAGTGGGCCTTCGTGTTATAGGTGTTCGCCTTTTCGAGATATCGCCATAAAGGTGGACCAGGGGTGACTTTAGAATTTGTTTGTATGATATGGGTATCAAATGAAAGGTGTTAATGATTATTTTAAAAGGGCGTGGGGCTTAGTTCTATAGGTGGACCCCTTTTCGAGATATCGCCATAAAGGTGGACCAGGGGTGACTCTAGAATTCGTTTGTGCAATATGGGTATCAAACGAAAGGAGTTAATGAGTATTTTAAGAGGGAGTGGGCCTTTCTGGACCAGGGGTGACTCTAGACTTTGTTTGTACGATATGGGTATCAAATGAAAGGTGTTAATGAGTATTTTTAAAAGGGAGTGGGCCTTCGTTCTATAGGTGTTCGCCTTTTCGAAATATCGCCATAAAGGTGGACCAGGGGTGACTCTTGAATGAGTTTGTACGATATGGGTATCAAATTAAAGGTATTAATGAGAGTTTTAAAAGGGAGTGGTGGTAGTTGTATATGTGAAGGCGTTTTCCAGATATCGACCAAAATGTGGACCAGGGTGACCCAGAACATCATCTGTTGGATACCGCTAATTTATTTATATATGTAATACCTGCCAAGATTTTAAGGGTTTTTTATTTCGCCCTGCAGAACTTTTTCATTTTCTTCTACTTAATATGGTAGGTGTCACAACCATTTTGTAAAGTTTTTTCTAAAGTTATATTTCGCGTCAATAAAACAATCCAATTACCTTACCATATTTCATCCCTTTTTTCGTATTTGGTATAGAATTATGGCATTTTTTCATTTTTCGTAATTTTCGATATCGAAAAAGTGGGCGTGGTCATAGTCGGATTTCGTTCATTTTTCATACCAAGATAAAGTGAGTTCAGATAAGTACGTGAACTGAGGTTAGTATAGATATATCGATTTTTGCTGAAGTTATCGTGTTAACGGCCATGCGGAAGGACAGACGGACGACTGTGTATAAAAACTGGGCGTGACATCAACCGATTTCGCCCATTTTCACAGAAAACAGTTAACGCCATAAAATCTATGCCCCTACCAAATTTCAAAAGGATTGGTTAATTTTTGTTCGACTTATGGCGTTAAAAGTATCCTAGGCAAATTAAATGAAAAAGGGCGGAGCCACGCCCATTTTTAAATTTTCTTTTATTTTTGTATTTTGTTGCACCATATCATTACTGGAGTTGAATCTTGACATAATTTACTTATATACTGTAAAGATATTAAATTTTTTGTTAAAATTTTACTTTAAAAAAATTTTTTTTTTAAAAGTGGGCGTGTTCCTTCTCCGATTTTGCTAATTTTTATTAAGCGTACATATAGTAATAAGAGTAACGTTCCTGCAAAATTTCATCATGATATCTTCAACGACTGCCAAATTACAGTATGCAAAATTTTAAATTACCTTCTTTTAAAAGTGGGCGGTGCCACGCCCATTGTCCAAAATTTTACTAACTTTCTATTTTGCGTCATAAGCTCAACTCATCTACCAAGTTTCGTCGCTTTATCGGTCTTTTGTAATGATCTATCGCACTTTTTCGGTTTTTCGAAATTTTCGATATCGAAAAAGTGGGCGTGGTTATAGTCCGATATCGTTTATTTTAAATAGCGATCTGAGATGAGTGCTCAGGAACCTACATACCAAATTTCATCAAGATACCTAAAAATTTACTCAAGTTATCGTGTTAACGGTCGAACGGACGGACGGACGGGCGGACATGGATCAATCAAATTTTTTTTCGATCCTGATTATTTTGATATATGGAAGTCTATATCTATCTCGATTCCTTTATATATGTACAACCAACCGTTATCCAATCAAACTTAATATACTCTGTGAGCTCTGCTCAACTGAGTATAAATATAAGCCTTATCAGCTTTTAGTAAGCCCAAGTGGGTGCAGAGAAAAAACCGTGACGGGACATTCGAATATGATATTTCCCCTACAACCGAGCCATTGGATAATGTTAAAAAAACTTGGCAGAAAGCTTCCAAAACAAAACCGCATTGGAACTGTTTTCACTCTTTTGTGATAACGAAGTCCTTGAAATGTTTATCAAAGAAAAAAAAGATATGCTCAGCAGAAAAACGAAGACTTTCGCATTGATCAAGTTGCTTTGAAGCGATTTTTTGATATTTTAATTTTATCAGGATATCATGCTTTGCCGACAACTCGGGACTATTGGTCAACAAACCTAACATTAAGAGTACCTATCGTGAAAGTATGCATGTCCAGGAATCGTTTTCAAGATATCAAGAGGTTCATCCATTTCGGGAACAACTACAATCTTCATTCAACAGATAAAATTGCCAAGGTACTTTAATCAAGTTTTTTTCATTTTGTATGATTTGCTTATAAACTGTATTCTGTTTACATAGGTAAGACCATTGTATGAAGTCATTAACGCATAATTTATGCAATTTGGTGTTTGGGAGGAGACGCGTTCAATCGATGAACAAATGGGTTCATACTTTGGGCGTCTTTCTTGCAAAATGATCATACGTGGGAAACCCATTCGTTTCGGCTACAAATTGTGGTGGCTGTGTTCGGCTTCTGGCTATCTTTATAATTGTATACCATATGCTGCAGCAGCCGATCAATACGACAAGCAGCTTGGATTGGGAGCAGAAGTGGTTTTACGGTTGCTGGAAAATGTTGAGTATCCAAGTCGTCATATGGTATACTTTGACAATTTTTTTACGTCCTACTACTTAATGCGCCTATTATCTGAGAAAAGACTTTGCACAACTGGCACCGTACGGGCAAATCGTATTGGAGGTGCACAACTTAAAACTGGAAGGCAGTTGGAGAGGGGCAATCATGACTAACAATTTGATAACAGCAATAAGATTTTGGTTTGTTGTTGGCAGGACAATAGCGAGGTTACGATTGCCACAAGCTTCGAGCAAATCATGCCAATGGTGCCTGTAAAAAGGTGGAAGAAGCAAAAAGTAAGCGCTTGTGGGGAAATTGTTCAACCTGGAGGATATGCAAAGGATAGTCATCCTAAAAATATCCCGAAACTTGCCGGACAGCACTTCATTGTGAAAATCGAAAATAATAAAAAATGGAGATGCAAATTGTGCCACAAGCCTAGTTCTTTCATATGCAAGAGATGCAACATTGCACTACACACCCATTGTTTTGAGTCATACCTTTTAAAAAAGTAAACTTGAGCAATATATTAACTTGTTATGTCCTTTTAAAAGTTACTTAATAAATCGCTACCTTGAAATAATTTAGTTTTTTTTACTCAGCTGAAGCAATAACCAGATAAAAAAAATTAAAAAAAAACACCTACTTGTGCCCAGTGTTCGATTAATCGAACACCTCATATCTCGAAAACTAAAATTTCTAAAAAAAATTTGACCACAAATATGAATTCAGCGACCCATTTTTACCCTAATCTACAAGTTTCATTAAAATACGCGAAAAAAAAATTTGCTTGGGATCATATGGGTTAAATGCAGCAGCATTGTTGCTAAACACTAATGACCACGCGAATTTAGTGTTGTTGAGTGGATGCGCTTGATACAGTTTTGGAAAGCGGCGGTTTTCAATTAAAAAATGCCGTCACTTGTTTAAAATGCACTTGGCATCACTTGATTAAGTGTGTATGTGTATGTATATAGTGATATAAATTTGTAGCATCACTGCAGAGAAAAAGGGAGGCAGTGACGCAAAATGATAATTTCGTACTACAGGTTTAGTGCCTACCTCTAAACTGTTGCCAATCAGATGAATATTTGGACAGATGGGAGCCACAATTGTACCAACAGCGCGTAAATTTTAGTTATATGCGAGGGGCAGAAATAGTACTTGTAACGTCTCTTAATGTTATAGTTCAGTGCTGTATTTCAGAAAAAACCAACGGTGTTTCAGACGTATTACCGAAAATATTGGACATATTTTGAGAAAACCGTAAATGCATTTCAGAAGATGGAAAAAGTATTTCAGAACAAGCCAAATGTATTTCAGAAAAGCTGAAGTCTGTTTCCAAAAATCTCAAATATTTTTCAGAAAGCAAACAAGTATTCCGGGCAAGAAACATTCCAGTAGAAAACTCTAATAATTTCAGTAAATTCAAGCAAAAATTAATTTTTGATTTTGAGTCGTACTGTGAATAGTTTTTATTAAAATGTCAGGCGTTGTTAGACGTCTGAAACTCTTGCATCAAGTGTGCTTTCGATAGAAATGATGCGTGGCTCATTAAAAAAAGAGAAAGCTGCGGAAAAGACTCAGGAACTTTTAATGAAGGGACGGCGTAAGGCAACGTTTTGACAGATTTACTAAGTCATTGTATGCAACAAAAACGCCCGTCGTGTCATGGTAAGTCATAGGAAGTCCGTTATAACCGATCAGCAACCCCCGAGACATGTCAGTTGGAATGTAATAGGATTTAGAGTTGTTAGAAAATCGGGTTTACAGTCTAACAAATTAGAAAAACGCCTTTCTTATTTCATATGGTGCCGATGTTTCGACCTTTTATTGTCGTCTTCTTCAGGGCCTAGTGACAAAATTGTGAAATTAAAATTTTACTTATAAAGCCTTGCATTGAACTAAGGGTTAATTCTATTACATGTAGGTACATATATAATTTTTTTTTTTTCAAACTTACTAAAAATTACTGCGTTCTTCTTCGTTAGTTTTAATTATACATAGAAGCATAGAAGCGAAGTCCATCAGCGAAATCTATACGCGCATCCTCAAGTGACATCAGCAATCAATCAACCGTCAACAAACAAGCATAAAGAAAACGTCAAACTCATGTATATGTATACAAGTAGTTGTGCTTACTTATATTCATGTTTTTATTTACTTGATCATTTTACCTTATTTTAAATATTTTAAAATTTTATAGAATCTTCTGTATTTTTGTAATTTGCTTAAAAACTATTTTTTGACCGTGTTTTCCACACCATTTTTTATGCAGAAAACAAACAGATGTATAATTCAAAATAACAAAGAAGAACGCAGTGATTTTTAGTAAGTTTGAGAAAAACAAAATATATATGTACCCGTAATAGAATTAACGCTTAGTTGAATGCAAGGCTTTATAAGTAATATTTTATTTTCACAATTTTGTTACTAGGCCCTGAAGAAGACCATAATAAAATATAAATGAATAAAAATAAAAAAGAAATAAAAAAGGCGTTTTTCTAATTTATTAGACTTTAAACCCGATTTTCTAACAACTCTTATTACAACAAAACAGTCGGTAGGGCAAAATCTAACAGGATTTCTTCATATTTCTTCAATTCGCTGCTCTTTTCATCTTTTAAATTGGTTAACTTTTTAAATAAAATAAAATGTAATTTTTGATTATATATCTGAGACTTTCTGAAATACAACTGATTTTTTCTGAAATATATTTGACTAGTTCTGAACTGCTTTTTACGTTTTCTGAAACAAATTTCGCAGTTTATGAAGTATATTTGAAGTTTTCTGAAATATAGTTCACTTTTCCCGAAAAACACTTTAGCTTTTCTGAAATATAGTTGAGGGTTTCTGAAATACAATTGATATATCTGAAATAAATTAGTAGTTTTCTAAATCACATCTACATATTTCTGATATCCATTTGAGCTTTTCTGAAATAAAATGGATTTTTCTGAAATACATTTGTAATACAGTTGAAAAGGGTGTAGTCCTCAAAATTTTTCTGTAGCGTTCTTGAAGGAAGACGGATTTACTCATGCAGTATTCAGGCAATTTCGTTTTGCAAATACCAGTATTTTTCCTACAGGTATATTCAGTTGTGATTTATTGGCCCCAAACACTCCCTCCGATTTTGGTGATATTTGTCCACTCTGCCGAACTCCTTGTCAAATGAAGCAAAGAATGCTAAACCGTGATAATACTGTTCAACCCTCTGTTTCAAATATGAAGTACCAGTTACTTGAAACTTGTTTGCAAAATTGCGTTATGATCATTATTTTTATATGTATGTAATCAAATTTATTCTGTATAAATTCTATTCTGTATAAATTTTATCTACTATTAATTTGCTCTATTGTCAATTTCATAAATTATTATTTAATAGCTCCTTCATGAGTACATTTTAACACATTTACAACATTTTAACTTTTGCTTGCTTCTAAGTTTTCAATTGAAATTGTCAAGCGTTTAATTAATACTGTTTAAATATTACTTTAAAATGGATTACTGCTTATGTTGTTTATATCGTGCATTACATCTGTAAATTAAGTGTCGGTATATTTGGTCTGTATAATTGTTTAATTTGTAGACTGATAAATAAATAAATAGCCGAAGTTGAGTGACAATTCATTGTTCTTATATCGGATTGTCCCACTTTGCAGGTCAATCTTGACACCTTGGTCAATTGACTTCACCAACGATCTATTCCACTGTGAAGTTGTGTAGAAACGTGATCTTTCCATATATGACTTCACATGTCGCAACTGACGGTATGCAATATTGCTCCATACAATGGACTATGAAATGAGATGCGCCCGTATCTGCTCCGATATATGATTGCTCGACTTTTTCTCAATTTGGGATACAGTGGTAATGAGTAATTTAATAGCGGGAGGCTGTCCTCACTAGTTGCATCTGGCAGCTATGGAGATAAACTTCATTCCTTCGGCTTTGATTTTTAGACCACATATGTTAGTGCTGATACTAAAATTCCTTATGGTCACGTTTAGATAGGGAAGGAGCAAGCTTCCTTCTCAAGCTAAACAAAATTGTAATGAAAGTACTTGCAGGTGGCATCACAGATCATTTAGTCATTGCACGAATGCCAACAAGCTTTATCTGTAGAAGATGTCCTGATAAGCCGAAAAGGTAGTCGATTCATCACGTTCTCTGTCGAAAGGTTATCAGTACTGCAAACAAGACGATTAAGATTTCTGCACGCATGGTTTATTGACAGTTACCCGCAATGCTTATATCCCAGTTTACCTGTACGGTAAGTTCCAGGTTAGTTGTAATGCGGTTGGGCTGAATACAGTTCTGCCATGGATCGACATCAGAATATTATTCTGGTAACCGTCCGAGAAAATTTCGTCAACTAGATTATGCAACTCCGAACTTTCCTTTAGACAACTATATTATCTATCAGAGCCACAGGATGACGCGAATACGATGATATCTCCAATATATACCCTGGATCCACAGCGGTGTTCACAGGCGGCTCCAAACTGAATAACATGGAGGAAGTTGTATCTACTTAGAAGATCTTTCGCTCTCTCTATTTACTTTGATAGTCAAGCAGCGATCAAAGCTCCCCAAGGCAGGAGTACTTTTTCAAATGTGGCAATAGAATAAAGTAGGTAAACGAATTAGCCACTCGGTGAACCACAATGATAAGATTGATCCCGGTTCATAATGGTGTTACTGATGACCTAGCGAGAAAATCCACGGAACAAGCCAAAAAATGCAGCAAAGACACATCGCTCCTCATTTTGCCAGGTGCAAAAACTTCCTTATGTGTACAATCACCGAGAAAGCCAATGTAAGATAGGCAATGGAACCCATTTGTGAAGTGCCTCCACAAACTTGGCCTCCTCCTCTCCTTAGGAACATTTATCGGGATGTTAATGAGACATTTTATGATGGGAGTAAATGGAGAACGTATGGAAATTCCAACGAATGACTTCTGTCGAAGCTGGAGATACTAGGAGAAAATAGAAAGTCTTGAGCATTACCTCTGCAGATGTCCGGCTCTACCTAGAACAAGCATAACATGTCTGAACAAGCTCTTTATGTGCTGCTTAGTGAAATTGAGGGCATCATGGGCTACATCAGACGTATAAATTGGTTGAATACCTTACATACATACTTATATAACAGAGGAAGAGTATTAGCTTTTTGACTGTTCTAAAATGAGCCAGCTGTCTTGAGTGTGCTCCACGGCCTTGCGTGGAGGAGCCACTGAAGCCTAATTTAAGCTCGTTATGGGTATTCTGAAAAGACACAACCTTCCGGTGACGCATGCTTTTATATAAGGCCTCGTCAGTGATAGCAACTGTAGAAAGTGCAGGTTGCTGGAGGAAACGTTGGGGAAAGTTCTGAGCACACCAGCTATTAGGAATGAAAAAGCTAACAGATCTGGAAGCAGAAAGTAGTATAGGCCCGGTTCCATCCTCAAACAAACTTTTGGTAATTTATGTAATAATTTGGTAAAAATTTAAACAATGTGACATCACGACGGACAAGACAGGACGGTAACGCAACGGACCGGTTAGGCCATGTGAGGCCCTAGAGGACTGGCCAGTTCAACCTAATATAACCTATGATTCAAATGGAAGTGTCATAAAAGCGTAATACTGTTTTCACACAGAAACTTAATGATCTCATTTCACCTTCTAATGAAATCGTAAATATTTTGCTTTCACACAGAAGTAACTGCTCGATTAGTATGAAGGATGAAATGTCAAGCGAATAAAATGACAATGCTATATGACAGACAATCATGGCGGAACGATACAAGGTGGCAGCATGGTGACATACCTACAAACAAAAAAAATTCCATGTACTTGTAAATTCGATGGACAAATGTCAAAATCGTATTGCGCCGGTAGTTGATGTATCAAATCAAATAAAAAAGGTTATAATCAGCTGTTCGATGTGGCCACCTTGTATCGTTTCGCCATGCAGACAATGACATTTACTTTGACAAATGGCATTTTTAAGCACTGAACACACCAAAAACTAAGAAGCGGAACGCTGCCAACAGAGTTGCATTGTGCTTTTGACTTCATTAAGCATTCGATTAGCTACTAATGAAATAATTATAGATTCGAATTTTGTAGGGAAGATTGAGCACAATAAGCGTCTTAATGTAGAAAACTGCCTTTATTATTCAATAAGCCGTCTGTGTGAAAGCAGTATAAGGCTGTCATATAATTTTGCGCTCCAATTTAATGCGTATTTGGTTTGTTCTCTTTCTCTTTATTTGTATGAGTGGCATTGTAAAATATTCGCCATCCATGAGCACTTTTATAATAATTGTGTGAGATGGCAAAGCGTTAAAGTGATTAACACTCATTTAGTGTGACATATTCACCTCAAACATACATACAAATAAATTGCGTTTGTTGCTGTGCCATTAAACTGTAGTGTGACATTTTAGCAAATCGCCGATTTTACCATCATTATGCGAATAAATGAACAACCAACTGCCAGACAACTGACCAGCGGAAGTACACACACATACATGCATACATACAGTGTACAAAGGAACTAAATGGAATGCACTGTTGTTGAAGCACATTGTCCTATGTTGTGGGATTTTGGTGTCCGAGTTGCAAATTAAGCTGCGTGCTGGCTTCTAATCTGGTTCTGGCTTGCCGTTAGTACGCTAACAGGAATTCTAAAATTTACGAATGCATGTACACTAGGGTGTCCCTTATATGAACGAAATATTTCGTTTTGCAATTATCAAAACGCATACCCTCTAATTCGGTTCAGTATACAAACCTCTGCTTAAATAACAAATTTTAACTTTCCACGTAAACTTTAACCCGTGCCGACAGGGCCTCAAAAATAGCAGTTTCTTTCTTCATCTAGTAGCTAGATCAACGAAAATGTTCATTGCTTTGTTTAATAATAGAAATTTGTATTAAAGATTGTTTAATTTAAATATTGTTAATAGGATTACTCAGAACATTTTCTTTTTAAAGTCTGTTTTTTACAATCTGGATACATATCTCTATGTTCTTGCACACAGCGTAAAAGGAACTGCTTTTGTTCTTCTTCTGCGGTTATCAAACCATGAAAGTCTTGCATAAGTTTAACAGCTCTTTCAGCTGTGTTATTAACTGCTTTTAAGCACAAAATCTTCTTTTTTGCTTCTATATAGGCCACGTTTTCTTCCCACGAAGATATATTTTCCTGAAGGAAACTGCAGTCAACTTTTAGCCTCCAAAATATATTTTTGCTTCTAATAGTGATGAAATCACTCAAAGATTTTTCTAAAACAAGAACAAAAGTTTAGCGTTTAGTAAATAGTGAGCATAGCTTAATACATATGAATAAATATTCACCATATAAACATATCGACGTTTCATCCTTCGATGGAACGTATCTCTTTCCGGAATCATCAAAGCTTTCTATTTTTAAGTTAATTACAATGTTCTTCTTGGTTTGTTCATCAACGTCTTCGTCAAAAATTGATAGCAGGGTTATTTCTTCTGATAAATACCACAGGTGGTGACTGAATTT
The DNA here is from genome assembly GCF_040869045.1 of Eurosta solidaginis. Lineage (NCBI taxonomy): Eukaryota > Metazoa > Arthropoda > Insecta > Diptera > Tephritidae > Eurosta > Eurosta solidaginis. The sequence goes on from NC_090319.1 coordinate 293,567,931, forward strand.
TCCTAAAGCTGCTTTGGAAATCAACTTGTCAACTCTTTCGTAATCCTTCAGGGTCTTTAAAAAGAGTAAGTCTTGATTCGGCGCTTTTACTGCTAAACTGCATCTTAGCCAGGGCTTAACATAAACTGTCACAATGAATAAAGAAATATCTCTAAGCGCTTGTTCGTCCTTGACGCTCATTTTAAATTGAGACTGCAACAGACATATCTTTATAGAGTAAATAGCTCTTGCCATCCACCGAGCTTGATGCAATGCGCCTGGAGGTCTGATTTTAATTTTATTCTCAGAGTTTCCTCCCAAAAAAATAATAGCTTGTTCAATCAGTTCCCGATAATCATCTCGTACAATTGACTTCTCCAGTTCGTTGTAATAAAACTCCACCAATTCATTTATCATCGTCTCACAAAAGTGTTGTTTTACGAAATTAGAGCAGGGTTCGATAGCATTAGGATTAATATTCTTCCAGTTATCTTTGAACTTTTTAAATAGTTTAATCTCGGGACTGGTACTGTCCTCTTGGATTTTAGTTTGAAATACACTTTTGAGCACAAGTTCGTAAACATGATGACGACAAGTAAAAAGTAACAATTCTCTTTCTAATGCTTGCTCCAAAAGCACACAAGCTCCATTCAAGCGACCTGTATTAGATGCTGTCGTATCACAGCACATTATTTGTACCTTATCATTAAGGTTCCAATCATTTAGCGTATTTAGTACTGCATTTGCTTGATTTTTGCCGGAAGCGCTCTCTACTTTCGGGACTGCAAGAATTTGTTCTTTCTCTTCAAACGAAATAACGATTGGCAAGCGTTCTTCTTTAGTGCTTTTTACGTTGAGACTAGGTAACAGTTTTCCATCCCAATGAACAGCAACAACTTCGGGTATGTTATTCTGAAAATCAGATTTAATGGATTCTGCTCTATGTTTTCTCATTTGCGTTCGAATGCGTTGAATAGAGGATTTGTTGATTGGGTAATCGTCACAGTTAAGACCTAGTGCTTCCACTACAGCTTGAACTACATAAACAGAATCTCGAATGCTGAGTTGACATCTGTCTAACGTCGCAACCAATTTTGGCGTGATGAAATTTTTTCTTCCTCTTTTTGCTACTGCACTTAAAGAACGAATTGATTGAGAAGTGGAAGGAGTCGGTTCGTTCAAACTTTCTTCAGAGCTTGCAGATTGGTCATGTAATTCTGTATCTGTCATATCCTTGTAAGCAGCAACAGATGTCGATACGGCATCTGAGGGCATTTGTTTTAATCTATATTTCTCTTTTGCTAGTTGTCTTAACCTTGCCTTTTCTTCAATTACAGCCAACTTTTTCTCTACACCCATTAAGCAACCTGGGTGGCCTGGCTCTCTCTGTTTACGTAAGAATACTATATCTTCTTCTATTTTAATTCTGTTGAGAGCATCAGCATGTGCGATATCGAATAAATTATCCAAATCCTGTTGAAACTCCTCCTCGTGACGTTTATAAAAATCCGGTATCTTTTTACAATTTTTTTGCAGCTCTCGCCAGAACTGATAAAGATCCACAATTTTTTTAACACAATTAGGGAAAGCTCTGGTGGGTATTCTAGCTTTTTCCCTCCCGAGCCACAAGATTTGCACTTTCACTAATATTTAACTTTATTTCGCGAATGTTGAAAAACAGAACCGCAAGAATTTGACGATTCGACGGTAATTTTGCGCCTGTTATTTGGTGATTAATCTCACCCACCAGAAATATACTGTTTTTATTGCTTCTTAGTTCCACTGATATTTTCGAAATGAAAAACCCGACAACTCAAGAATAATAATCCGTGCACGTCTTATTTGAACGAACAGTTATGTAGAAATTTTTTTCTATTAATAAGAAACGCCACCAAATCAGTTGGCCTAATATTATCAAATTGTTTTTATTTGGAAAAAGCTAGCGTATTTGGGAAAACAGATTCAAGACGACAACGACGGTGCGGCATCTGTCAAATTATTTTTACACATGTTTTTATGGGGAGGAATTTTTTGGGTACGACACGACAAAGCGGCAATTAATCATGAATGCCGCTGTCGCTAGATTAGATCTATTTCTGTTTTGACAGGCGACGGTCGTGGCGTCCTTTTTTCTTTTTGTGAATAAAAATCAAAATAAATGCAAATAGCCTTAAATATGTGTTGAAATTGATTTGTTATAAATTTTTTTAACACATGCAATACTTTTTTCTAAATTTTTTGTTGTTGTTTGAACTAATGCAGAACTGTCGTTGTCGCTTTCATTATAATCAGTCGTCGGTGCTTGGCGGCAATTATCGTCAAGCTTCAGTTTTTCGCCGTTGTCGTTCGCAGTCGTCGTTTTGAATGTAGCCGGGCTATATTTCTGTATAAAGCTGCACTGCGTTGCGTTGTTGTTCTAATACAGAAGGTGGCGCCACTGACGGATGAACATTTAACATGAAAATTTAATAACAATGTGATCCATATGGAACAATTTGTTGTTTCGAAAGAGCATTTGCGTGGTATTTGGTGGTATTTGGCTTTCAAAGAGTTCTTTTGCCAGTAAAATTGCCTTTTTTTGTCTTTTTCCATAGAAAATCGAGTCCTACGGGGAGGGTTTGAACCCTTTTATTGAGTATATTGGATTAAGGAGAACCGATCTGAAGGGTATGCGTTACAAAAAAAAGACTTCTAAAAATAAGGGACACCCTAATGTACACGTATATTATATATATACTCATAACCCTACATATCATGTACATAGAAGCATCCAATTGTTAAATTTCAACGTTTTCCCGGAAAAGCTCACTTTTTCTCAGCTGACAAAGAAAGCGATGCTGGCTTTAGAACAGCTAAATGTTTAAATATGTATATCTGTGTCCAAAATCGGTGAAACGATTGAGTATGTCAGCTGCTAAATCCATGCACATGTGTCAATGTACGGTTGTGTGTGTGTTTCCATTTGCGGAAGGAAATGGTGTGTAAAAGCACATATTGAAATTTTCACTTAAATATTCAAAGTGCGCAAATTAATGACATTGCACATTTCAGTTGTTGTACAAACACAACCCAAGATTTTAAATATATTACCTCTATAGTATAAATATGTACACTACGGAAAATTATTTGGCGTTTGTATCAATAAAGCTATCGATGTTGACGTCGAACTAATATAACGTCTTGAAAAAAATTTTCAAATTCATGTGACAGAAATTTTTTTCCAAAAATTTTATTGTATGCCTTAGCTGGGTGGAGTCCCTGGAAAAAATGGGCAGGAAGAAGCATACATTTATATTGGGTCCCATGACATATGGGAATAGATTGGAATAAAAAAAACGGATAAACTAGCTAAAAATAGCGCATCCCTCGAAGCTTGTTTCGTAGATGTCCCAATTAGATTGGGCGAAATTAAGAGAAGGCGAGTGGTGCACATAACTGACCAAGCGGGAAAGGCGTGGACCCAAGCGCAGGGCTGCGCAATGTCGAATATCATGTGTAGATTTTACAGCCTTAGGCTAACAAAGTTACTCCTATCATTAAAAAGAGAGAACTGTAGACTAATGACGGGTATTCTGATTGGACACTGCCTTCTAGCGTCCTATGTCTGTAAATAGGCTTGGTCAGTGATAGCAGATTAAGGAAGTGCGGGTTGGAGGAGGAAACGATTTAGTCTCCTTAAAAGAAATTTACGGGAAATGTTAATTACGTTTAAAGCGATCAGTAGGAATGCCATAGTACTGCGATACTTTATGGTTAGGTTTTGAAGGTCTTCTGCACTTGAACTTATTTGGTTCTAGTACAAGTATATACTCCGTACTCTACGGATCTGTCGGCGACCAATAACGCAATAATTGCATTTTTTCAGAATTATTATTTCTTAAAGAGAATCTGCTAATTGCATAAAAGATTTAATATTTTTGATGTTAAAAATTGCACTCTAATGTACATAAATTTATGTATAACCAATATCTACATATATATTTAAGCCTTTTGTTTACTGTTCAAACGAGCCTCTTGGTTGTCCTGTCAACTATTAATTTATGATTCTATGCGAAAAAAAAACAATTTGCTTTCAAAATATTTGCTGGAAAATTAGTAAATTGTTTAGCACATTTGCGTTGAAATGAAACATTTCAATTAATGATGCCTAATACTTGTGAAAAACAAATGCTTGTTATTTGATAACAATGTTTTTTTTTTTTTTAAGTAAACATATATATACATATGAACTGTGTGTACTAGATATGTATGTACTACATATGTGCAAACAAGTGCTATTTAGCTTAAAAAATTTCTGAATCCATTTTAAATATTTATTTAAAATTCGGTGAACCAGTTAAGACGCATGTGTCTCACATACTCAAACTCATACATTTTCTTATGAGGCAAAAGTGGAGTAATTATCGACTACACCTCTTTTGCCAGTCATGGCCTGCTACCTTTCAACTTTACTCCCCATGCTAAAGTTATATTAGGAAACCTAGCCCTATGTTTATGTTTATCATCACAGTTGCGAAGATAGGGCAAGTAAAGGAAGGAAACTGAACGGAAAGGAAACGATAACAGAAGATGAGGGAGACGAAAGGAAAAATTATACGAAAAAACGAAGCCGGAACTAGACCAGATGGTGTATTATCAATTTGTTATCAAAGTGTTTACGATTAGTAATTGATGAGTTACCGGTTTCATATATAAGGGTAGGGTGTGTTATCGATGGTTATTGATTTTTTATCGAAGAGTTTTCGGTTTGTTGTCGATAATATAAAGATATATTAAAGGAAGGTTTTTTGAAATATTATCGAAAAATTAGCAATGTTATCCAAAAGTTTTCAATTTGTTATCGAAAATTTATTGATTTATTATGTGAGTATTACGAATTTGTTATAGACCAAGGGGCATAGACGAGCTATAGATTTTTACCGATTTTTTTTTGTAATTTTGTATCGATAACAAAGAATATCGGTGACTTGTCGGGTTGTTTTCAAAAATTTGTCATTGTTATAAAAAAGTTATCGACTTGTTATCGAAAAGTTATCAAATTATAATGGGAGCAGTACCAGTATTTTATCGACGTGCTGCCGATTTGTTTTCGGATGTTATTTTCTTTGTTACTATATACTATCGAAAATGTAGCTATTATTTATTTAAAAGTTGTAGGCTTGTTCTTAAAAAACTAAAGATTTTTTATCGAAAAGTTATTCACCATTATCAACTTGCTATCGGTTTGTTACAAAATAGATACCCAAAAACCCAAAAAAAATTCAATATCAAATCGATGACACAGCAGAAGCCCATTAGTAGTCGATGACTTGGAAATAACAAGCCGATAACTCGACGATAAATTTGCTTTCGATTTTAAGCACATAATAAATTTATAATTTCTCGGTATGGGTTGTTACCAACACAATATCATAATTTCAAAAAATAACTTTCTTCCAATAACAAGTAATATATAAATGCATTGAAGTGCAAAATAGGAAAGAATGTGCTTACTGTTGATGAAGGAATGCAACACTTGCCTTTATGGAGCCCTTTAAATCCCATTGGGAAGTATCATATCACATCCTCATATATGCATGAGTGCATACGTATGTGTGTATGTACATAAAATTCTCATTAACTTGCATTGATTTTGCTATTTGACTCTTTATTGGCCATTGAAGTGATATTATTTTTTAATGCTCAAAACTCAAAGCATTCCAAAAGCTTTAGTTGAATTTCTGAGGTTTGTTTTCGGTTTAAGCTTACCAATAGCCGATTGTCCCATTAACCCATGTCAAGTGTAATAAAAATCTCAACAAATATGAAAATAACGCTTAAGGCTGTACATAAATTTATATACATACATGCGCATACGGAACAGTATGAGCAGCAGATGAACGTACGTTAGTATTGCATACATATATGAATGGCATTGTGGCTACCCAAGAGTTTTTGAGAATTGCAAATGAAACATATGCACATGTTTGGGTCACGCTACATTTAATATTTCCTCTTATTTGGTTTTTGCTAACAGTTTTGTAAATTTAATGCCTCACAGCTTTATACGTACTCAGAACATATTTTGATTGTGCCATTCGTAGTTGTTTGGTATTTTTATACCCAGTTTCTTGTAAATTTATTTAAATATATACATATAACACCAAAAAGCACACCCATCCACTTGTTGTTACTTGGCGCCAAATAGATACTCAAAAAGATCTCAGAATCTTTATCACCTGGTCCTTATGATGGAGTAGACCTACATCCTCCTATCTCCATCAATTTGCATAAAATGGCCGGAGTATCTTAAAGGAATGCATATGTTTTATCGGTGCAGTGAAATAACTCCCAAATGCAATAACTCCCAAAAAAAAAAAAAATGAAATAACTCCCAAAATATTTTCCATACAAATTGGGACTTATTTCGTTATGAAATAGCTCCCAGTTCATTGGGACTTATTTCATAAGTTTTGCTGGTAATTATTTCATAATGAAATAACTCCCAAATGAAATATTCCCCAATAAAATTTCTTTGGGAGTTATTTAATAATTTTTTGAGATTGGAAGTTGTTTCATTTTTATTGGGACTTACTTCATTGTGTGTAATTCAGGCATTGGGAGTTATTTCATTTTTGTTGGAAGTTATTTCATTTTCTTAAAAATACAATTTTATCAAACTTTGACGTTCTTCTAACAGTTTCTATGGGTCGGCTATACATTAAGGGACCAATTGGTTTTATTCGTAAACCAAAGGGGTTTGAACTTTGAAATTTTGCACATAGGTTCTCAGGGAGTTCCCCAACGAGAATCAGTAAGTAATTTTTAATTGTTATTAACAATTTACTAGTAACTAGTAGTTAAAGTTACCATGGTATACTATCACTTTTTATCTACATACGAACACTTTCACAAGAGTTTTATACACAAGTAAACTTTATAATGTTTATAAAACCACAATCAACTATTTTCATTTGTTTAAATTTGCGTATTATTGTAAAATTTAATGATATATTTGTTTACTTTCCGCGAACACAAGCATACAGCCATTTTATCTAATTCACTGCTTGCTTGGTGGTACCAGATGCTTCAAATTGTTCCAACGAATGAAACATTTTTAAATAGTACCAACGAAGAAAATGGACCTTTTTCATTCAACTCCATTTATTTATTTTACAAAAAAATAGGAAATTTGGAATAAAAAATCGCGCGATGCACAATAATTCTGCGTAGAACACCTTTCTGCATAGGGAGACTTGTTCCTTTTATTTTTTACTTTTAATAAATTATGTTAATTTCATAAAAAAAATGCGATTTTTTAAAATAAATTACGTTTACTTCGACGACACTATTCAACTTTTCTTGTAATTGTAACTTTTACATATGTACATAATAGTTTGCTATATTCTTCAAATTTCATTTTAACTGATTATATAGTATTACGAATATTAGCAACTCTAAGGGGTACTGCCATCTCTAAGCCGATGCTAAGCAGCGCCCTGTATGCACATCCATAAATCAATCATTATGTATCTACATAAACGAATCAATCATTATGTCTACACCTATGTACACGCAGCGGAGAAGCAACGCACAAACACATGCAGATATCTTATCTGAGATATGTAATTATAATTGTGGAAGTGTCGCTCACAAACACACACGCATATGACGTACATATGTAGTTATAATTATAACAGATAACCAACTAGTAGATTCTAAAACAGAAGCGCCTAGGAAATGCAACGAGGAAATCAAAGAGTACAAAAGGCCTCAACGGTAGAGGCGCTACAATCAGTTTGATTTCAGCGTTCCATCTGTCGAGTAGTAGCAGTGTTATTTTTGAAAGTACTTTAATAAAGGCCATTTTGCATTATTAAATATTGGAGTTATTTATTCAACAGTTTAGTGATTCGAACTTAGCAGAAGGTTGCAAAAAAGAGAATTTGCAAGTAAATTCGTTACAATAGTATAAAGATACCATTTCAAATTTTGATTTGGGATTTATTTCATTTGGGAGTTATTTCATTTTTTTTTTTGGGACTTGTGGTTTCATTATGAAATAACTGGCAAATATTGGGAGTTATTTCATTTCCTTCTTTGGGAGTTATTTCATTTATTAAAGTTGGGAGTTATTTCATTTATTAAAGTTGGGAGTTATTTCACTTTTATTTGGTCTTATTTCATTGGGAGTTATTTCATGGGAGTTATTTCATTTGGGAGTTATTTCACTGCACCTGTTTTATCAACTTCATGAATAGTAGTATATGTTGGGCTGGTTTTGCGTTTTTTGCATGTTTCACTACTCTCTCCATTTAAAGGAGCAAAGAAGTGTTCTCTCTATAGTTGAAGCTATATATGGTAATAGTATCGGCGTTTTTGTTCTTACGAAAATTCTAGTCGGTATTTAAGCCACATTTTCTGTAAATTTTTCGAACTCTATTTCTGATAGCTGTGCAATCAGACTCCTCACCACACGCCTTTCCATAACTTTTTGTCTTTATTAGAAGCTGTCTCGCTTCCTTTCGCAACTCACATTCGATCTCGAAGTGACTCTACAATAGCTATTGCAGAGGTTCCCTAGAAATAGCTGGTTTAGCGTCTAGCTTCCTTTGTGTGATTGGATGCAATTTTTTTTTAGCTCACTGGGTCTTATTCGAAATTTGGTTACAGTTTATTAAATATAACCTCCCCGTAAAAATATGCGAAATACTGGAAGCATACCGTTCGTCTATCGCAACACATTTCATTTGGTGACGTGTTTTTGAAAGGGGACAGTCATGTGGCCTGAGAGATCCTTTTATGTTAACACGGAAGTCAATCAACCTCATGCAGTTGGGTAAGATGTCGCTGTGGAGGTTGAACTTTCACATTGTATGGTTAAACACATCTTAAAATGGTTGGGTTTTCAAATCGTCTTCTTCCTCCTACGCGCCAATAACCCACTGAAGTACTTGCCATTATGGACCTATAATCATTCATAGTACGATAGTACCTGTTGTTGTTGTAACCGCAAAAACAATCCCCGAGGGTTAAGGGGAGTGTCACGTATATACATAAGCAGTCCTTTTCCGGTTGTGAATCCGGTATCCTCTAGTACAATTCCGACTGAATCGGCAACAATATTTTTTGACCGAGTCTTCGATTCTTTGTGTTTAAGTTTGCATGCCCACTTTGGGAATATTATCATCGAAATATTTTTTATCAACTAGTTATCGGTTTGTAATCGGTGCGTTATCGAAAAGGTATAGACAATTATCAATTTGCCAAAATGTTTTCGACGTTCTACAGACAGCAAAAGTTATTGCAGGGCTAACGATTTTTCATCGAAGAATTAAAGCTTAATTTTCGAAAAGCTTTCCAATTTTTATAGAAAAATTATCGGTGTTAGCAAAAGTTATCTTATTGTTATCGATATATTTTCGATTTGTCATAAGAGCATTACCAATTTGTTATCGCCGTGTAACACATTTGTTACAGATGTTATCGAAAATGTATCAATTTGCTATGGAAAGTTTATCGAAATATAAGTTGTCGATGTGTTATCCAAACGATATCGATTTGTTATCGGAATGTTACCAATTTGCTACTGGCGTGCATCGAATTGCTATCGACGATTCATCGGTTTAATATAAATCAGATACCAATAAAGTTTTTATAATAAAATCAATGACATATCTTCAATCCTTCTATAACAAGCCGAAGGGAAACCTAAATGAAGCCGAAGTTTCGAAGATAAAAAGCCGATATGTCGACGAGGCAAAAATAACATACAAAAAGCTTACCACAGCTCGCTGGGAACCACACTTTCATGTAGTGTTATTTTACCGTGTTGTGCCGGAATAGTGATTTGGTCGCTTTCTTCAAGCAGCTCGAAATATTGGTGTGCAACCTGAAATGACGTAGGAAGGAAAATATTTAGTCCAAGACTAACCATGTAGTAAACTGGCTTCGGTTCTCAAAAAAAAAAGTGAAAGTCCTCATACAAATATCTCGAAGTTACAGCAAACGGGTACTAAATTGAAATTGTAAACCGCAAAATCCTCATTCCGTGAATGTGTGTGTCAATTCTACACAATTAAAAACTACCAAGTAAGGATGACCGTAGTTCAACAATGGGCAATGATTTTGGTATTTCTATCCAGTAATCTACTTTATGTGGTTTGGCCTCCGTGTATGTGTGGTTTATATACTAAACAAATTAAAGAGGGAAATATTCTGGTACATAAAATTTGCTTCTTTCCCCACAACTGATTATATAATGGTCGCCTCTAGAGGAGCTGATCATCTTTTTTTGTTGAATTTTATGATTGCACTGATTTTGGCCTGAAAATAAAATCATAAAAAACAAGTAAGGAAGGTTAAGTTCGGGTGTAACCGAACATTACATACTCAGTTGAGAGCTAAGTATGGTGGCAACATAAGGGAAAATAACCATGTAGGAAAACAAGTACGGAAGGTTAAGTTCGGGTTTAACCGAACATTACATACTCAGTTGAGAGCTAAGTATGGTGACAACATAAGGCAAAATAACCATGTAGGAAAATGAACCGAGGGAAACCCTGGAATGTGTTTGTATGACATGTGTATCAAATGAAAGGCATTAAAGAGTATTTTATGAGGGAGTGGGCCATAGTTCTATAGGTGGACGCCATTTAGGGATATAGCCATAAAGGTGAATCAGGGTTGACTCTAGAATGCGTTTGTACTATATGGGTATCAAATGAAAGGTGTTAATGAGTATTTTAAAAGGGAGTAATCCTTAGTTCCATAGGTGGACACCGTTTCGAGATATCGCCATAAAGGTGGAACAGAGGTGACCCTAGAATTTGTTTGTAAAATATGGTTATCAAAAATGAGTATTTTAAAAGGGAGTAATACTTAGTTCCATAGGATATGGGTATCAAATGAAAGGTGTTAATGAGTACTTTAAAAGGGTGTAATCCTTAGTTTCATGGGTGGATGCCGTTTCGAAATATCGTCATAAAGGTTGACCAGGGGTGACTCTAGAATGTGTTTGTACGATATGGGTATCAAATTAAAGGTATTAATGAGGGTTTTAAAAGGGAGTGGTGGTTGTTGTATAGGTGGTCGCCTTTTCGAGATATCGCCATAAAGGTGGACCAGGGGTGACTCTAGAATGCGTTTGTACGATACGGGTATTAAATGAAAGGTGTTAATGAGTATTTTTAAAGGGAGTAATCCTTAGTTCCATAGGTGGACGCCGTTTCGAGATATCGCCATAAAGGTGGAGCAGGGGTGACCCTAAAATTTGTTTGTACAATATGGTTATCAAAAATGAGTATTTTAAAAGTGAGTAATCCTTAGTTCCATAGGATATGGGTATCAAATGAAAGGTGTTAATGAGTACTTTAAAAGGGAGTAATCCTTAGTTTCATAGGTGGATGCCGTTTCGAAATATCGTCATAAAGGTGGACCAGGGGTGACTATAGAATGTGTTTGTACGATATGGGTATCAAATTAAAGGTGTTAATGGGTATTTTAAAAGGGAGTGGGCCTTAGTTCTATAGGTGGACGCCTTTTCGAGATATCGCCATAAAGGTGGACCAGGGGTGACTCTAGAATGAGTTTGTACGATATGGGTATCAAATTAAAGGTATTAATGAGAGTTTTAAAAGGGAGTGGCCCTTAGTTGTATATGTGAAGGCGTTTTCGCGATATCTACCAAAATGTGGACCAGGGTGATCCAGAACATCATCTGTCGAGTACCGCTAGTTTATTTATATATGTAATACCACGTATAGTATTCCTTCCAAGATTCCAAGTGCTTTTGATTTCGCCCTGCAAAACTTTTTCATTTTCTTCTACTTAATATGGTAGGTGTCACACCCATTTTACCAAGTTTTTTTTCTAAAGTTATATTTTGCGTCAATAGACCAATACAATTACCATGTTTCATCCTTTTTTTCGTATTTGGTATATAATTATGGCATTTTTTTCATTTTTCGTAATTTTCGATATCGAAAAAGTGAGCGTGGTCATAGTCGGATTTCGTTCATTTTTCATACCAAGATAAAGTGAGTTCAAGTAAGCACGTGAACTAAGTTCATTAAAGATATGCCGATTTTTGCTCAAGTTATCGTGTTAACGGCCATGCGCAAGGACAGACGGACGACTGTGTATTAAACTGGGCGTGGCACCAACCGATTTCGCCCATTTTCACAGAAAATAGTTAGCGTCATAGAATCTATGCCCCTACCAAATTTAAAAGGATTGGTTAATTTTTGTTCGACTTATGGCGTTAAAAGTATCCTAGACAAATTAAATGAAAAAGGGCGGAGCCACGCCCATTTTGAAATTTTCTTTAATTTTTGTATTTTCTTGCACCATATCATTACTGGAGTTGAATGTTGACATAATTTACTTATATACTGTAAAGATTCTGGAATGTCTTTGTACGATATGGGTATCAAATTAAAAGTGTTAATGGGTATTTTAAAAGGGAGTGGGCCTTTGTTCTATAGGTGGAGGCCTTTTCGAGATATCGCCATAAAGGTGGACCAGGGGTGATTCTGGAATGTCTTTGTACGATATGGGTATCAAATTAAAGGTGTTAATGGGTATTTTAAAAGGGAGTGGGCCTTAGTTCTATAGGTGGACGCCTTTTCGAGATATCGCCATAAAGGTGGACCAGGGGTGACTCTAGAATGTGTTTGTACGATATGGGTATCAAATTAAAGTTTTTAATGAGGATTTTAAAAGGGAGTGGTGGTAGTTGTATATGTGACGGTGTTTTCCAGATATCGACCAAAATGTGGACCAGGGTGACCCAGAACATCATCTGTTGGATACCGCTAATTTATTTATATATATAATACGACGAACAGTATTCCTGCCAAGATTTCAAGGGTTTTTTATTTCGCCCTGCAGAACTTTTTCATTTCATTCTACTTAATATGGTAGGTGTCACACCCATTTTTCAAAGTTTGTTTCTAAAGTTATATTTTGCGTCAATTAGCTAATCCAAATACCATGTTTCATACCTTTTTTCGTATTTGGTATATAATTATGGCATTTTTTTCACTTTTCGTAATTTTCGATATCGAAAAAGTGGGCGTGGTCATAGACGGATTTCGGCCATTTTATACACCAATACAAAGTGAGTTCAGATAAGTACGTGAACTGAGTTTAGTAAAGATATATCGATTTTTGCTCAAGTTAGCTTGTTAACGGCCGAGCAGAAGGACAGACGGTCGACTGTGTATAAAAACTGGGCGTGGCTTTAACCGATTTCGCCCTTTTTCACAGAAATAAGCTATCGTCCCAGAGTCTAAGCCCCTATCAAATTTCACAAGGATTGGTAAATGTTTGTTCGACTTATGGCATTAAAAGTATCCTAGACAAATTAAATGAAAAAGGGCGGAGACACGCCCATTTTGAAATTTTCTTTTATTTTTGCATTTTGTTTCACCATATCATTACTGGAGTTGAATGTTGACATAATTTACTTATATACTGTAAAGATATTAAATTTTTTGACTAAAATTTGACTTAAAAAAATTTTTTTTTAAAAGTGGGCGTGGTCGTTCTCCGATTATGCTAATTTTTATTAAGCATAGATATAGTAATAGGGCTAACGTTCCTGCCAAATTTCATCATGATATCTTCAACGACTGCCAAATTACAGCTTGTAAAACTTGTTTTTGTTTTTATCGGCCTATTGATAAATCATTCGATTCGAACGAGCTCAACGCCAGAACAATAATTTTTTTCTTATGATAATTATTGTTATTTTTTAATTTTTCTAAATTTGGAAAATTGTATTTTGTTTTTGGAATAGTAAGTAGACAATTTTTCAGACAACCTGCCATAGCTGCGCAGATAGATCCATTTCGAAGGGTGCTAAGCCTTCATCATCAGTACGCTTTAGGCATGCTGCGCTAACCATTTAGCTATACAGCGATGGTTTGTTTGACTGGCAAATTTGCTACTTCTATTCCTTTTTACCAACTATATTTATTCAGTTTTGCGCCATCTGGTGCAAATCACTGATAATGCTGAATTTTTGTTTATTGTCAATTACTTTGTTTGACATTCCCAAGTGCTCATGGTTTATTAACAATTGTTTTTGTTTTAAAACTTTTAAATTACCTTCTTTTAAAAGTGGGCGGTGCCACGCCCATTGTCCAAAATTTTACTAATTTTCTATTCTGTGTCATAAGTTCAACTCAGCTACCAAGTTTCATCGCTTTATTCGTCTTTGGTAATGAATTATCGCACTTTTTCGGTTTTTCGAAATTTTCGATATCGAAAAAGTGGGCGTGGTTATAGTCCCATATTGTTCATTTTAAATAGCGATTTGAGATGGGTGCTCAGGAACCTACATACCAAATTTCATCAAGATACCTCAAAATTTACCCAAGTTATCGTGTTAACGGACAGACGGACGGACGGACGGACATGGCTTAATCAAATTTTTTTCTCGATCCTGATGATTTTGATATATGGAAGTCTATATCTATCTCGATTCCTTTATACCTGTACAACCAACCGTTATCCAATCAAAGTTAATATACTCTGTGAGCTCTGCTCAACTGAGTATAATAAAAACGGCAAACACACACATTGATGTGTATAAAAAATACGCTGACGCAAACGATATTTTACTAGAACAATAAAAGAACTTTTTTCAAGCAAAAACAAAAAAAAAAATATATATATATACAAAAAAAAAAAAAAAAAACAAACAAAAAAAAAAAAACAAGCAAAAACGAAAATAGAAACAGGGGAAATGTAAATTGCAAAAAATTACACAGCAATTAAGTTTGAATGCGGTTCGCTGTTTGGGAAAAGTGTTATCATCATACACATACATATGTATATTTCCATATGTACATATATAAATAATGTTTACATATGTGAGTTAATGCTTTGGTAGTTAACAGATAAATTGTGAGTATATGTGAGTATTTCCGGTGCCTGTGATATTACATATGCATGAGTTTTAGTGCGCGTAATATCAGTGGCCAGTGGCTTAGCGGTCATTCATAAGTGAAGGTACAGCCATATGTGTGCATATAAAGCCACTCCGTCTCCTATCAACAATATGAAGAAGTTATGTGAACTGGGTAACAAAAAATAACTGACGGAATCATGGATGAAGTGCCCAATGTAGTCAGTTAGAAATGTTTTGTACACAAAAAGTAATCTGAGTGGCGAATAATGTGTTTTTGGTGCTTCTGTTGGAAATAGTGACTAACAGCGAAAACAATTTACGTCCTAGAACTTTTGTTTATAATTTTGTTTTGTTAAATTAAAAAAACAAAAATATTTGCATAAAAACGTACAGAACACTGTTCATCAGAAGTGAGTATCTTTCCTTCAAGCAAAACCAGCTAAAATATAAGTTTACCAATACTTTTGGCTATAGTGCACTAAACATTTTGTGTTTTGTTTTTATACTCAGCTGAGCAGAGCTCACAGAGTATATTAACTTTGATTGCATAACGGTTGGTTGTACAGGTATAAAGGAATCGAGATAGATATAGACTTCCATATATCAAAATCATCAGTATCGAATAAAAATTCGATTGAGCCATGTCCGTCCGTCCGTCCGTCCGTCCGTTAACACGATAACTTCAGTAAATTTTGAGGTATCTTGATGAAATTTGGTATGTAGGTTCCTGAGCACTCATCTCAGATCGCTATTTAAAATGAACGATATCGGTCTATAACCACGCCCACTTTTTCGATATCGAAAATTTCGAAAAACCGAAAAAGTGCGATAATTCATTACTAAAGACAGATAAAGCGATGAAACTTGGTAGATGGGTTGAACTTATGACGCAGAATAGAAAATTAGTAAAATTTAAAAGAAGGTAATTTAAAATTTTGCAGACTTTAATTTGGCAGTCGTTGAAGATATCATGATGAAATTTGGCAGGAACGTTACTCCTATTACTATATGTACGCTTAATAAAAATTAGCAAAATCGGAAAAGGACCACGCCCACTTAAAAAAAAATTTTTTTTGAAAGTAAAATTTTAAGAAAAAATTTTATATCTTTACAGTATATAAGTATAATATGTCAACATTCAACTCCAGTAATGATATGGTGCAACAAAATACAAAAATAAAAGAAAATTTCAAAATGGGCGTGGCTCCGCCCTTTTTCATTTAATTTGTCTAGGATACTTTTAATGCCATAAGTCGAACAAAAATTTACCAATCCTTTTGAAATTTGGTAGGGGCATAGATTTTATGACTTTAACCCTTTTCTGTGAAAATGGGCGAAATCGGTTGAAGCCATGCCCAGTTTTTATACACAGTCGTCCGTCTGTCCTTCCGCATGGCCCTAAACACGATAACTTGAGCAAAAATCGACATATCTTTACTGAACTTAGTTCACGTACTTACCTGAACTCACTTTATCTTAGTATAAAAAACGAACGAAATCCGACTATGACCACGCCCACTTTTTCGATATCGAAAATTACGAAAAATTCCATAAATCTATACCAAATACGTAAAAAGGGATGAATCATGGTAATTGGATTGGTTAATTGACGCGAAATATAACGTTAGAAAAAACTTTGTAAAATGGTTGTGACCCCTACCATATTAAGTAGAAGAAAATGAAAAAGTTCTGCAGTGCGAAATAAAAAACCCTTGAAACTTTGGCAGGTATTACATATATAAATAAATTAGCGGTATCCAACAGATGATGTTCTGGGTCACCCTGGTCCACATTTTGGTCGATATATGGAAAACGCTTTCACATATACAACTACCACCACTCCCTTTTAAAACTCTCATTAATACCTTTAATTTGATACCAATACCGTACAAACACATTCTAGAGTCACCCCTGGTCCACCTTTATGGCGATATCTCGAAAAGGCGTCCACCTATAGAACTAAGCCCCACGCCCTTTTAAAATACTCATTAACACTTTTCATTTGATAGGGAAAATAACCATATAATTTACTAATACAAGACAAAAATTATTAATTACGTAAGAGGCTGCTGGCACAGATATACGAGAGGGGCATATGCATTTACATTTATTGAGGTTCAGCGGCATTGAATTTGCGCTGCATCAAGCAACTAGGCAGTTTAAATCCGCTTAAAGAAAGGGACGTTCTTCAATAGACGCATAGGACCTAAAAAGTTTAACATCATCAGCATACATTAAAATGTCGGAATATTTTATTGTGGTACAAATATCATTAATAAATAACAAGAACAGAATTGGACCGGGATGACTGTCCTGTGGGACGTCAGAAGGAACATTAATGGCATTTGAAAGAGTATTTTTAAAAATTCGTTGTTACGTTCTACTGCATATATACGAAGATATCCACTGGGTGAGACCAGGTTAGAAGCCAAGTCGATCCAGCTTGTGGATATGCAACGAGTGGGATACTTTAACAAATGCTTTACTGAAATCAGTGTAAATAACATCGGTGTGAAGATTTTCTCTAAATCCATTAGAAACATGATTTGTGAATTCAAGTAGGTTGGTAATGGTAGATTTGCCTTTACAGAATCCATGTTCGGAGTCTTCAATCAATGTAGAAATGGAAAAAGTTAGCTGATTGCTAACAATTGCTTCAAATACCTTTGGGATGGCAGACAATTTTGCAATTCCTCGATAATTTTCTACACATGACCTACTGCCGTTTTTGTGGAGGGGTATTAGAAAAGATTCCGTCCAAGCATCAGGAAAAACACCATGTTTTAGGGACATGTCGAATAAATCAGTTAGGGGCTGATAAATGTGTTCAGCGCATTTTTTTAAGAAAACATGTGGGAATTAGGTCAGGACCGTATTTGTAAGATCCTTTGATTCTCATTATTATTCCCAATCTTATACTCACTACCATTCTCATTCTGATTCCCCTGCTCATTATCATTCACTCTTATTCTCAATCTCAATATTATTCTTATACTCAATCCCATTTGCTTTCATTTGTCAGGGTTCGAAAACTTCCTCTTTTGATCATTATTGGAGTGTTATTATTATCGACGTATTATCGGCTTGTAATCGGCTCGCGATGTGTACAATCATTATCGACAAGTTATCGGTTTACTATCGAAAAGTTATTGATTTGTTATCGAAAATTTATCCGTTTGTCGTTGAAAAGCCTTCTAAACGATCTCAATTTGTTATCGAAGTTTTATTGTAACCGATAATAAAAAAATTACTTTTCCATAACAAACCTTTGGTTGAAAACCCTTCGATAATAAATCGATAACTCCTCTATATCACGTCGATAAGATTATTAAGCCTATAACAAGTGGATAGAAAACCGATAATTTGTCGATAACGGTTGTTACAAAGCGGTTGTTCTCTAAGAGGAACCGTAACCAGCAGTATTGGTATTTAAAACTTATTCAAAAAGTGGTCATAGAATAAATTCTAATAATATCGGTGTGGGAGCTGTAATTTGCGAACTACACGTTTCAAACCAAAAAATATGAATATAAAATAACTGTTTGACATACCGTTGATTGCAGGCAGTCAAACATTCGCTTAGGACAATGAATGCTATTTCATAATAATAACAATAATTAAAACAGTTTGTTTTGCTCTGAAAAGCTTAAATTGCCCTTAATTCCTATACAAATTTTCTCTCCAAATCCTATAGAACGACGTGAAAAATTTATTTGTTAAGCACATACTAAACTCAAATATGAATACTCCACATTGTGTTGCAAATCGCACGAAAAATGTATGAAAAGAAAATAAACAAATGAAATATCCATACAAAATGTATGACTGTCACTTTTTTAACGTCCAGCAAAAATTAGCCATGTTAATTTTACAATGCTAAAAAAACAACAATTACACATTTACATACATAGGTTTTAATATACTTCAAAATATGTACATACATATACAGATGTGGCAAACAAAATAGCGCCAGCAATGTAACAAATAAATGTCCCAGGAATTAATAGCTACATATTTCACTTCAGTTTTAAATTTAATTTTATTTTTTATTTTGGAAGAGTAAGCTAAAAAAAAATTAAAATACTTACTTACTCAATTGGCGCTTAAGCGTTTAAACGCTTATGGTCGTCCAACACTACGCGTCATCCGCTTCTTCGCTCAGCCAACTGGCGCCAATTGCGTACACCAAGGGAGTCAAAATCGTTTTCCACTTGTTCCTTGCAGCGGAGTAGGCAACGAACACTCAGATTCCAACCGTCGTGCATGCACTCGTCTTACTATATTTTGCATAGAAGCTGATGCATGTGCCTTACCAACCCCTCTCTGCCGTATTTGAATAGCTCCGCAGGCAATTTATATGCTTCCATAGGCGGGTTGTAATGAAAAAATACTTTCTTAGCCGAAGCGACATCTTCCATTCGAATAACATGGCCAAGCCAGCATAGCCGCTGCGTTTTAATTCACTGAACTATGCTAACATCTGCGTAAATTTCGTACAGCTTATCATTAAATCTTCTTTGGTACTCGCCAACGCGTAGAGTTTCATAAATCTTTCGAAAAACTTTCTCTGGAACACTCCCATAGCCGCTTCATCTGATGTTATCATGGTCCATGCTTCTGCACCATACAGCAGGACGGGTACGGTAAGTGACTTGTAGAACATGATTTTCGTTTGCCGAGGACTTTACTTTTCAATTGCCTACCTGGTCCAAAGTAGCATCTATAGACAAGGGTGATTTTTCACTGGATTTTAGAGCTGATGTTGTTTTAAGTGTTAAAAATGCTGATTCTCAAATAAACGAAATCTTTTACTATTTCGAAATTATGGCTGCCAATAGTAGCTTGGCTGCCAAGGTGCCAATGGGCTGACCATTTGCTCGATGACAGCAGGTACTTCGTTCTGTCCTCATTCACCATCAAACCCATCTTTACCGCGTCCTTTTCCAGTTTGGAGTAAGTAGAGCTTAGCGCGCGTGTTCAGGCCAATGATATCAATATCATCAGCATATGCCAGCAATTACACGCTTTTGTAGAATATTATTTCAGAGCGGTTAAGTTCTGCAGCTAGTATAAGTCTATAGAGCATCAAATTAAAGAAATCGTGCGATAGGAGGTCACCACATCTGAAACCTTGTCTAGTTTCAAGCGGCTCGGAGAGGTTCTTCCCGATTCTGACTGAGCTGATGGTTTTGCTCAACGCCATTTTGCAAAGCTGTATAAGTTTTACCGTGAAACCAAATTCAGAAATAGCGGCATATAGGTAGCACCTTTTTGTGCAGTCGATAGCGGCGGCGAGTTGATGTGTGTCGGTTCTTTTTTCACGGGGTTTTTCCAGGATGTAGCAAATTGTTAAAATCTGATAGAAAATAGGTTTACCAGATCTGGAGCCGCACTGAATACACGTGACACGGCCTTATATGTGATATCAATAAAGCTTATTCTGAAAGAGTTGGCACAGTTTGCCGGATGCCTCTCAGTTGTGGACTGGGCAAAGAACACTTATATTTCAATCGTCGGGCATGTACTCGTCGGACCATATTTTGAAAAAAAGCTGTTGCATGCGCCTTACCAACTCCTCGCCGCCGTATTCGAATAGCTCCACAGGCAATCTATCAGCGCCTGCGACCTCTTTTTTTTTTTTATTTGGTTATTTCTATTCTGACTTCGCCATAATCGGTTGGGGGGCATATATTCCATCATCATCGGTTGGGGGATCGGTTTCGTCATCGCTTTGCAGTTAATCGCTGTCTCAATTTAGGATAGCAGAGAGGTGTTCTCTCTATAATCTAAGTACTCTCTGGACATCGGTTACAAGGTCGACGTTTTCGTTCATACAAGGGTTTGACTTAAAACCTTCTGTCTGTCGCCGATGTTTTCTATTTAAATTTTGGGTGGTATTCCTGGCGGCCAGCTAATCAAGCTCGTCGAACTCACGCCTTTCTGCCTCTGCTTTTTTCTTCCTGAAAATTAAAATACTGGTTCAACAATATCTTAAATTAATGAATTCAAACTGAAATTCTGACGTCAGTGAAGCTGTTCCGGTGGAAGTAGAATGTTTAAAAATTTTCTTTCAATATTTCATTGGAAATCTGCGCTGTTTCAAAACTTCATAGCATCTACACTGAAAATAATAAAAGTGCGGCATCTCTCCATAGGTATAGCATATAAATTCTCCTTTACCTTTTCAAAAAGTTCGTCTAAATTCTTGCATTTCTCTTTGCTTACAGCCCTTTTCATGTCTGCCCAAAAATAATTAGTAGGGTTTAAATCAGCACTACTTGATGCTCACTCAAGCACCTTAATGCTACTTTCCTTAAAAAAATGCTTGGTATTCCTGGTTTGGATTTGTATTTCGTTTGAATTTCCAAAAAACTGACGTATTCTGTTCGGCCCAAGGCAGCATAAAATCTCTTAGAATTTCTACATAGAAAGGGGTAGAGAATATTTTGCGGATTTTGTAAATCGGCCCTTCGCCATTCAAAGAAAAACATTCCCAAATTCGTACCGTGCTTTACGATGGTTGATGAATAGTTTGAGTTAAATTGGGAGCATAGGGACGGCCGAATATATCGTTTTGCACTGGGGAATGTCTATTTTAGATACGTTGCTCTATAGCACAAACTTCCACTCATTCGCTGGGTAGTTTGCTTTGATCTGCAGTAGTTAAAGGGCGTTTACGTCTCACTCTTCTAAAAAGATTTTCGTCATCCAAACGACGGCGGATCGTTCGATTAGATTGTGAAACTGCTAGCTATTTCGATATATCTCCGTTACTATCAGGGAAAGTCAGGCGGGCGTTTACGTCTCACTCTTCTAAAAAGATTTTCGTCATCCAAACGACGCCGGATCGTTCGATTAGATTGTGAAACTGCTAGCTATTTCGATATATCTCCGTTACTATGAGGGAAAGTCAGGCGGGTTCAGATTTTGATAATCGCACAATCTTGCGTTCTGTATGGCGTCAGTAGTTTTATTTTATTGAAATATTCTAAGGCGTTCTCTACCGTCTTTCTGGAGCAACCTAAAGGGGAAGCGATTCGCGAAGCTCAATAACTACTGCTCCCTGGCTTGGAGTACAATGGTTTGATCTTCCCATTGTACCAAAACTTGGTTTACGAAATTCAACAGCTATACTATTTTATTGTGTATTTCTTTTTTCTACTTACTTGAATGTAGAATTTTTTATTCTTTTATTTATTTAAAATTTAAAATAGACCGAAAAGGCTCTATTTAGCTGTCTTACTAATAATGCAATAACCAACGTTTTTTTTAAACGGTTTTATTTAGGTTGACTTGAAAGGCTGCACGGCCTTGTAATTAAAGTAATTTTGTAATTAAAAGTTAAATAACTTTTCGATAAGCTACAAGCTTGAAACTTGGAATATAGTTCAGAACCCGATGACAATGCAACAATAAGAAAAAAATCGCCGCTAGGTGGCGCAAGGATCGAGATATTCACAAAAATTGTATTTGTGGTCCGATTTGGCTCATATTTGGAAATCATATTTGACATACAGAAATAGAAACCGCTTTAGTAAAAAGATTTCACTCTAGGTGTCGCAAAAATAGAGATATTCAAAAAACTCGTACTTGTCTGTCCGATTTGGCTCTTTGAACAAATATTATATACAGTCCGGTAGAAGTGACATCAAAATACTTTGGAGCACATAAGTTCAAACTTTGTTTGAAATTTCAGTATAAAAATTCTAGTCCCGTTAGAAGAGACGTCAAAATACTTTAGAGCACATAAGTTCAAATTTTTTTAGTGAAATTTCAGTATAAAATAAATAAAAAAAATTTTAAAGTTAAACGGTTTTATTGAAAGTAATACTTACATTAAGTAGTAATAACACTAAAAGATAGAAAATGATTAGGTAGGTCCCAGGTAGAAGTCATCACACTCCTCATCAATCTAGGGCGTTGATAAGACAATTAAATAAAAGCGTTGGGCGCGTGAAATTTCTAAAAATGTGAGGCGTAGCATAACCTGATTAAGGTTCAGTTGGTCTTACTTATGACTACCAAAAGGTATTTTACGCGTCCAACGCTTTTATTCAATTGTCTGATCAACGCCCTAGATTGATGAGGAGTGTGGTGACTTGTACCTAGGACCTACCTAATCATTTTCTAGCTTTTAGTATTATTATTACTTCATGTAAGTATTGTTTTCAATAAAACCGTTTAACTTAAAAATTTTTTTTTTAATTATTTTATTTTCAAGTATTTAGTCTTTATTTAATTGCCTATTATTTCCCATTCTATTTAGTTCATTTAGTGACTCATTATTACAAGGACTCTTTCCTGACAATTTGTTACAATCTAAGTCCTTGTTTTCAATAAAACCATTTAACTTAAAATTTTTTTTTAATTATTTTATTTCCTTTAAGTTCAAGGGAAACCATCGATATGTTTTCAATCAAACGGTATCTCACTCAACGACTCACAAACTCTGCAAGAGAGGAAGCGGATTTCCGTTTTCTGGAAAAAAAAAAACTAAACGTTAAGAGAGACGAATAATATGGTTGTGCGTTGGCTCTACTTAGTACACCAATCTGTATGTGTATGTATATGTATATAAGGATGGGTCGCTACTTTTAAAATAATGAGTAAAGAGAAAATGTGCGGAGATGCGGAAGATTTGCATTCATTTACAAAGATCTTTAAATCCGCTCAAAACATTTTTAACTTAAGAAATTTCTTTAAAATATTTGTTGAATTCGAGATTCATTTTAAAATTTGCAACGAGTATTCAGTAAAAGACTAAGTTCTTGCTGACGTCATAGAAAAAATTGGTAAATTCAGGCCTTTGCAGCTACTTTAAAATTGACGGGTAAAAAAGCGCTCCTTTGTTTAATCCTTCGAGATTTCCCTTCAGATTCAGTGTCCTAATTGTTTTCTCTTAAAAATCCACCCACCCTAATACCCATGCATATTTGTACGCTTCCATATATGCAAATCAAATAAACCAATAACGCGCACCAGCAATAAAAATTGTAGATTTACGAATTACATTCATTTGCATATTTAGCATTTTGTCACTCAATACATAGTTAGATTTTTGCATAATTTATAAAAAATATTCATGGCAAGTGCCAGACCTCGTACAATACCAATTAAGTCCTTTCATTCATGCAAACACAATGGAATGCCATTGGTTAGTTGAGTTAAGATTTTTGTGAAACGAATAGAAATTTTTGCATAACTGAACTGAATATAAATGTTTGAATTGTGCAAAAGAGAGAAAAGGAGAGCAAATAAAAATAAGTATTTTAACATCAAGATTAATTAAATACGAGCCGGACCCGTGCGAATCTTGCGCAACCAATATAAAAGTCCCTTATCAAATATCAACAGAAATCAGCTGTTCTATCAATAAATTTAAACTTACAGCTTGCGCTGCCATCTCGCGTATGGTAGCACTGCCGATAATGCAGTGCAAATATTCACAATAGTGCTATAGTAAAATAGATTTCTTTGTGTCCTCACAATCGTTTATTTTTAACAAATTATTTCAATAAAATATAGTTAAACAAAAACACTACGACCAAAATTGCCCAAAGCTCGCTAAACGCCCGAATCTCCACATTTACAACCAAAACTTTATTTATAGATCCCAAATAAGAGCGAAAAAGGGTACCGTATATAAAAACAGCAATTAGAAATAATATATATATGATAATTGATATTAGAGAAAAATTACTTAGTTTACAAACGGCGATGGTTACTAGGACATGTTTCTGAATTTCATATCTTCATCAGCTAGTTTCTCGGGAGCTGAGTATTCAACTCGAAATCTCCAACATTCACAATTTATATTAGTGTAAAGGCAGTTGCCTTTATCCATATGAATGCCCCGTTGCTCGCTTTGCAATTGGTATCTAAGCGTTGCCTCTTTGTTGCTATTCCTTTATTCACCATTTAGGTACATACTTATTCTATATGATTTTTAACCCTAATAGGCGAGCTCCAAGAGATTAGTAACATTGGGTTTATAGCATTACTTTTATAAGCAGCACCTACGCTGGTCACTATTATATCAATATTATTATCTGTATTTATTTAGCGAGACATGCTCATATTGCTTTGTACAATTGTTTTTGTTATTGATATTAGATAAACTTAGAGACCAATTATAAGGCGAGCAGTGGATAAAGCTATCTGCTTTTACACTAGCATAAAGTGTGAATGTTGGAGATTTCGAGTTCAATACTCAGCTCCCGAGAAGCTAGCTGATGAAGATGTGAAATTCAGAAACATGTTCCAGCAACAATCGCCGTTTGTAAACATTGTAAATTTTTTTCTAATATCAATAACAAAAACAATTGTATAAAGCAACTAGCAGACCCGGCAGACGTTGTTCTGCCCTAAATTTGGCCTATCTGCATATATTTTAATAAGCTTTTTCCGTCTAACTCTGCCCTACCCCTCTAAACTTTTTCCTAATCTTTTTATTCACTCCTCCCTCCGTATTTTTCGCTTCATTTCCGTCTTCGTCTCATTCTCTTCCTCAGTCTACTTCTCTCTTTTCTCAGTCTCCTTATCTCTTTTCTCCTTCTCTCAAGTTTTCTCCTTCTTCTTCATCTCTTATTGCCAGTCCCAGAGGGTGGTATGTATTTTGTTCCAGTCCCATTCCGAGTCTCAGTCTCAGTTCCAGTCCTAGTCCTAATCCCAGTCCCAGTCCGTCTCTGGTATACTTCCCGGAAAAAAGCATGGTAAATACTAATATAGGCAAATTTATATACGAAATTTCAGGCAAGTCGAATAGGGCGAATGTAAATAGGTATGTGGGTATTATTAATTCTTGTCTTTATTTCGGCTTCGCATGCATATTTATCAGTTTTGCCAGGTTGATGCGACTAAATCGAATATCACAATGAACTTTAGAGCTTTCAGCAACAGCTTTCATTTGATATTCATAATACACGCACATTCTAGGGGTATCCGGGTCCATGTTTTGGCCTATATCTCGAGACCTTAGTCACTCAGCGGTGCAAAATTTACTCTGTGTTATAGAACACATCAACAGCTTCAATTTGATACCCATAATATAAAAACACATTCTAGGTGTATCCGGGTCCATGTTTTGGCCTATATCTCGAGACCGTAGTCACCCAGCGGCATACTCTGTACTAAACCACACATAAACAGCTTCAATTTGATACCCATAATGTAAAAACACATCTTAGTCTTACCCTGATCCACGTTTTGGCCTATATCTCGAGACCCTAGTCACCAAAAGGTATGAAAACTATCCTGTACTAAAGCACTCATCAACAGCTTCAATTTGATACCTACAATGTAAAAACTTTGTGCAGGCATTCACGGGCCCACGTTTGGCCTATATCTCCAGACCCTAGTATGAAAATTATCCTCTACTAAATTACTCATAAACAGCTTTCATTTGATACCCATATTGTATAAACACATTCTAGGCGTACCCGGGTCCACGTTTTGGCTATATCTCGATACCCTAGCCTCCCAGTTGTATAAAATTATCCTATACTATAGCACTCATCAACAGCTTTCATTTGATATCCATATTGTGTAAACACATTCTAGGGGTACCGGGTCCACATTTTGATCTCAAGGCCCTAGGCACGTGCGAAAAAAAAGGTAGACGTTGGCTGATTCTCAGACCTACCCAATATGCTCACACAATTTCATTAGAATCGGTTCAGCCGTTTCGGAGGAGTTAAGCTTCTAACACCGTGACAGAAGAATTTTATATATTAGATATAAGCATATCTCGCTAATTAAATACAGATTAATTAAATATTGTTAAGATGGTATGGATATACGGAGGGGAGTCTTAGAAAAAATATCGGAAATGTTGACGAGTATTTATAAAAATAGTTATTCTATACCGTTTTAGGATAACGTAGGAAATATTTCGGATTTGTTTTGGAGATAAGTTTAGGACTAATTCAGTATTGTGCTCGGAAACAACTCAGAACGATTTTGGAATTGCAGTCGAAATCATTTCCATAATGTTTCGGTATATTTTTAGACTATCTTGGGATCGTTTCACTCAGCGAGTGACAGTAAACCTGAATGCTTTTATGAAATTTTTGGTATTACATAGTGGTGACTAAAATGCAAAAAAGTGTCATGGCGTCATACATAATCTGACCCTGATTAGATTACAGGTTACCTTTACATTTTTTTAAATAAGATTTACAAAGATATTTAAGAAGTCTCAATGCGTGGACATGGCAAAGTCCTGATTAAGAGTGCATTTAGAAGAGGTGCAAGGCTGAAGTAATTCGAATGTGGCACTTCGATACGGAATGTATGGTGAAAGCGAAGAGCTCTGTTAGGGACATTGAAAGATAACTGCTCAAGTAGTCCTGAACAGACAAAGGTACTAGATATTATGTCAAATAGATATTATGTTAGAATAAAACGCCAAACTTCAAATGGCAAAGTATTATACAAGATTTTTCTGGTATATAGGTCCTTGAAATCCTTCGTCTATTGTCGCAAAAAAGCTAAGTTCTTATGCTTTGGCTATGAGAAAGTTAAATATGAGTTACTAAAAGTTAAATATGATTAAAAAATTACACCAAGTTAGCGAAATTCATTAGCTAAAGCCAGAGTAACATTAGAAGTCGAATAAACGATAGAAACCATATTCATTACCTAGTAAATGTAACATAACAATTGAGTCAAAGGTTATTTTAGAAGGTCCAATTATAAATAGCACTCAGATCATCCTGTAGGCGCAATGTATCAAATGTACAGGAGATACTACGAAAAGGTTTTAAGTCGTCAGCATAAAGTAAATAATTAGAACTTAAAAGTTTAGAACAGG
The DNA here is from genome assembly GCF_040869045.1 of Eurosta solidaginis. Lineage (NCBI taxonomy): Eukaryota > Metazoa > Arthropoda > Insecta > Diptera > Tephritidae > Eurosta > Eurosta solidaginis. The sequence goes on from NC_090319.1 coordinate 293,595,617, forward strand.
TTGACAATTTAGATATTTGCTTGTAACTCCTTAGTTTATTTTCATTCTCTCTTGTCGATAGCGAAATATTGCAAATGGCATACCATGGGCGTATTTTGATATAGCTTATTCCATTTGACTCGGAATTATTTTTGAGTGATTTCAGTATTTCTTTTGGACTATTTTCAGCTGATTTTGGTATTTTACCATTTTTTTGGGAACAACTTGTTTTCAGTGTCATCTCGGATCTCTTCCCTTTCAACGGCCAAAATTGCAAAATCGCTTTGTGATATTGACGATGATTGTTATTATAAAAATGGACCTCGTTTTTTTATCGCTTCCAGATTTTCTGCTCGCTAAGAAAAAAAAAAATCAGTGGAAAAGCAAAAAACAAAATAAGCAGCAAGATTCTGCTTGCTTAGTTTGTTTTTATACTCAGTTGAGCAGAGCTCACAGAGTATATTAAGTTTGATTGGATAACGGTTGGTTGTACATATATAAAGGAATCGAGATAGATATAGACTTTCATATATCAAAATAATCAGGATCGAAAAAAAATTTGATTGAGCCATGTCCGTCCGTCCGTCCGTCCGTCCGTCCGTTAACACGATAACTTGAGTAAATTTTGAGGTATCTTGATGAAATTTGGTATGTAGGTTCCTGAGCACTCATCTCAGATCGCTATTTAAAATGAACGATATCGGACTATAACCACGCCCACTTTTTCGATATCGATAATTTCGAAAAACCGAAAAAGTGCGATAATTCATTACAAAAGACCGATAAAGCGACGAAACTTGGTGGATGAGTTGAACTTATGACGCAGAATAGAAAATTAGTAAAATTTTGGACAACGGGCGTGGCTCCGCCCACTTTTAAAAGAAGGTAATTTAAAAGTTTTGCAAGCTGTAATTTGGCAGTCGTTGAAGATATCATGATGAAATTTGGCAGGAACGTTACTCCTATCACTATATGTACGCTTAATAAAAATTAGCAAAATCGGAGAAGGATCACGCCCACTTTTAAAAAAAATTTTTTTAAAGTAAAATTTTTACAAAAAATTTAATATCTTTACAGTATATAAGTAAATTATGTCAACATTCAACTCCAGTAATGATATGGTGCAACCAAATACAAAAATAAAAGAAAATTTCAAAATGGGCGTGGCTCCGCCCTTTTTCATTTAATTGGTCTAGGATACTTTTAACGCCATAAGTCGAACAAAAATTAACCAATCCTTTTGAAATTTGGTAGGGGCATAGATTTTATGACTTTAACTGTTTTCTGTGAAAATGGGCGAAATCGGTTGATGCCACGCCCAGTTTTTATACACAGTCGTCCGTCTGTCCTTCCACATGGCCGTTAACACGATAACTTGAGCAAAAATCGACATATCTTTAATGAACTTAGTTCACGTGCTTACTTGAACTCACTTTATCTTGGTATGAAAAATGAACGAAATCCGACTTTGACCACGCCCACTTTTTCGATATCGAAAATTACGAAAAAAGAAAAAAATGCCATAATTCTATACCAAATACGAAAGAAGGGATGAAACATGGTAAGGTAATTGGATTGTTTTATTGACGCGAAATATAACTTAAGAAAAAACTTTATAAAATGGTTGTGACACCTACCATATTAAGTAGAAGAAAATGAAAAAGTTCTGCAGGGCCAGGTATTACATATATAAATAAATTAGCGGTATCCAACAGATGATGTTCTGGGTCACCCTGGTCTACATTTTGGTCGATATCTGGAAAACGCCTTCACACCACTCCCTTTTAAAACTCTCATTAATACCTTTAATTTGATACCTATATCGTACAAACTCATTCTAGAGTCACCCCTGGTCCACCTTTATGGCGATATCTCGAAAAGGCGTCCACCTATAGAACTAAGCCCCACGCCCTTTTAAAATACTCATTAACAGCTTTCATTTGATACCCATATCGTACAAACATATTCTAAAGTCACCCCTGGTCCACCTTTATGGCGATATCTCGAAAAGGCGAACACCTATAGAACGAAGGCCCACTCCCTTTTAAAAATACTCATTAGCACTTTTCATTTGATACCCATATCGTACAAACAAAGTCTAGAGTCCCCCTGGTCCACATTTATTACGATACCTCGAAAAGGCGTCCACCTATAGAACTAAGGCGCACTCCCTTTTAAAATACTCATTAACTCCTTTCGTTTGATACCCATATTGCACAAACGAATTCTAGAGTCACCCCTGGCCCACCTTTATGGCGATATCTCGAAACGGCGTCCACATATGGAACTAAGGATTACTCCCTTTTAAAATACTCATTAACACCTTTATTTTGATACTCATATTGTACAAACAAATTCTAGGGCCACCCCTGCTCCACCTTTATGGCGATATCTCGAAACGGCGTCCACCTATGGAACTAAGGATTACTCCCTTTTAAAATACTCATTAACACCTTTCTTTTGATACCCATATTGTACAAACAAATTCTAGGGTCACCCCTGGTCCACCTTTATGGCGATATCTCGAAAATGCGACCACCTATACAACAACCACCACTCCCTTTTAAAACTCTCATTAATACCTTTAATTTGATACCCATATCGTACAAACACATTCTAGAGTCACCCCTGGTCCACCTTTATGGCGATATTTCGAAACGTCGTCCACCTATAGAACTAAGGCCCACTCCCTTTTAAAATACTCGTTAACACCTTTCGTTTGATGCCCATATTGTACAAACAAATTCTAGGTTCAACCCTGGCCCACCTTTATGGCGATATCTCGAAACGGCGTCCACCTATGGAACTAAGGATTACTCCCTTTTAAAATACTCATTAACACCTTTCATTTGATACCCATATCGTACAAACGCATTCTAGAGTCACCCCTGGCCCACGTTTATGGCAATATCTCGAAAAGGCGACCACCTATACAACAACCACCACTCCCTTTCAAAACCCTCATTAATACCTTTAATTTGATACCCATATCGTACAAAGCATTCTAGAGTCACCACTGGTCCACCTTTATGGCGATATTTCGAAACGGCATCCACCTATAGAACTAAGGCCCACTCCCTTTTAAAATACTCATTAACACCATTCGTTTGATGCCCATATTGTACAAACAAATTCTAGGGTCACCCCTGGTCCACCTTTGTGGCGATATCTCGAAACGGCGTCCACCTATGGAACTAAGGATTACTCCATTTTAAAATACTCATTAGCACCTTTCATTTGATACCCATAACGTACAAACGCGTTCTAGAGTCAACCCTGATCCACCTTTATGGCTATATCCCTAAATGGCGTCCACCTATAGAACTATGGCCCACTCCCTCATAAAATAATCTTTAATGCCTTTCATTTGATACACATGTCATACAAACACATTCCAGGGTTACCCTCGGTTCATTTTCCTACATGGTTATTTTCCCTTATGTTGCCACCATAGCTCTCAACTGAGTATGTAATGTTCAGTTACACCCGAACTTAACCTTCCTTACTTGTTATTTTTTCAGTTGAGTTTTTGCTTAGCAAGCAGAAAAAATAGAAAAAAGGCTTATGGGTTCAATTAAAATATGTTTCTAACAAAACCTAAGTTCTAATAAAAACAATACATTTTTTTGAAAGCGAATCATTTACTAAAAAAAATAAATTCTTAAATTGAGAAAAATTTCCATAATTGTGTGATTCTTACTCTTTTTTTAATAAAGTTTTCGCCGAAGGAACATTTTTCGTTTTTTTTTAATTACTTTACACCATTTCACTAGAACTTTGCGACATATTCTAAGAATCCCCAGAGCATTATAGTGCGAGTCTGGCATTATATTCCATAACTACTTCTTGCTCTAATTCTTGTTCCTTTTTGGACTCTCATTACCAAAAGTTTGTTCACTCTTCGCTTCTCCTCTTACCCGTATTTTTTTCGAATTCTGCTAAACCTAGCTTTTTTCGTTCCCTCTTGCTTTCATGCTTGATGACCTCCATATATTTTAAGAAGTTTCTCCACTACAATTCTTTTAAATTTTTGTTCTTTCTCTTATCTTAATTTCAATCTCACTCCCATTCTCATGATTAACCTCATTCCTATTCTCATTATCATTTTCATTCTTATTCTCGTTCTCATTCTTATTTTTTTTTAAATAATTCTCTTTCTCATTCTCATTCTATTTCCTATTTCCTATTCTCATTCTTATTCCCGTTCTCATTCTTAATCTTATTCTCATTCTTATCCTCATTCTCTTTATCACTTTTATTATCGTTCTCATTCTAATTTAAATATTCTTTTTGATATTGATAATCATTATCATTTTCATGTTCATTCCGATTTTGATTCAAATTGTGATAACCATTCTCATTCGCATTTCCATTCTCATTTTTATACTCAGGTGAGCAGAGCTCACAGAGTATATTAATTTTGTTCGCCTAACGGTACCCCGTAACGGCATAAACTAATCGAGATAGATGTAGACTTCTATATCTCAAAATGATCTGGGCGAAAAAGAAATTTATTTAGCCATGTCCGTTGTCCGTCCGTCCGTCCGTTCGTAAACACGATAACTTGAGTAAATTTTGAGGTATTTTAATGAAATTTGGTATGTAAGTTCCTAGGCACTCATCTCAGATCGCTATTTAAAATGAACGAAATCGGATTATAACTATTGTAAATCCTGGTGCCGTAATCAAATAAAAGCAATATTTTGCGCTGATGTCCGCGAAAATCTGTAAATTATAGTTTTATTTGGCTTTCGTTTCAATTTGTAGTTCATTTACAATGTTATTTTACATTTTCATTTTATTTCGGTATTTTACAATAACAACTTATCATTATTTGGTTACTTACATTTGTGCTTGAGCGCACCCGTTGATTTGTACTCGGCGATGTCTTTGATGTAAAAGAGCGAAGTTTTGCATTTGCTATCTACTCAAACCTAATCGCAGAATTGTTATGCAGGTATGCATTTTATGGGATTAAACGACAATTTCGCTGTTTACAACGACACCTGCCGGTTGCGTTGTAACATTCCCCCCCTCGTAAACTTAATGACTGTCGTCAAGTTTACTCAGACAGATCTACTTTCGCCAATTTAACAACAGGCCGAGTGATCAGGCCGTTTACTGTTTTGACTACAGCACTACGGGCTTGACAATCCTTTGCTCGTAGAACGTCGACCACGGTTCACTTGTTCCAAGTGTTGCGCTTGCTGTTTTCATCTACGATGATAACTATATCACCAAGGTTTACAGGAGATGGGGAAGGTTCATACCACTTTGTACGCCTGGTTATATGAGGCAGATATTCCCTAATCCAATGTCTCCAAAACTGGTCAGCCAACTGTGACGCCACTCTAGAATTTTTCCGAAGTGTAACACCGCTGCTGTCTTCGATGTTGCGCTCCCTGAGTCCACTTGAGCCACCCAGCAGAAAATGATTAGGAGTAAGTGCCTCATCGTTGTGTGCATCTAGAGGAATGTATGTTAGAGGTCTTGAATTGAGAATGTTCTCGACATCTGCGAGTGCTGCGCGTAGTGTGTACTCATGCGTGATGGTATCAGATAGAATATCTGACAGTATGGATTTTACGGACCGTATCATTCTCTCCCAAGCTCCGCCCATATGCGGTGCAGCTAGCGGTATAAAGCGCCATTCCACCTCCGGGTACTTATGCATAATAGCATCGGACGAAATCTTCTCCATTTCTGCTCGCAGAATACGACTCGCACCTCGAAAGTTAGTGGCGTTGTCTGAAACTGCTTAAATACAAGCAAAAACGCATCTGTGGAAAGAGAGTGGCTGATTTCGATATGCACGGCGCGCACGGTGAGACAGGTAAATCGGACACCCCAGCGTTTCTCGCGATGTCTGCCAACAACGATGTTAATCGGTCCGAAGATGTCCACCCCGGTATAGGTGAAGGGTCGAGTATTCAAGGCGAGGCGTTCATGTGGCAATGAACTCATTTCAGGTGGTTGCGGTGCTGCTTTTCGAATTTTACAAACACGACATTTTCGGCAAATTTTGGCAACCAATGCTTTCAATCCACTTACCCAATATTTTTGGCGAATTTCATTAACCACTATTTCGGAATGGTGGTGGTGATATTTGCAATGGAAGAAATCGACAATAAGGTGTGTTCCGGGTGTTTTGAAGGCAAAATTATTGCTCTCTTTAGGTTAACAGGTATGCCCTCTATCGCGTCTATTCGACCTTTGATTCTAAGCAATCCGTACTCGTCTATAAAGGGAGAGCATTTAAAAATAGAACTTTTCCTACTTACGAATTGACTTTGTTGTAGGCATCTTATTTCTTCGCCAAAGACTATGCTCTGGCTCATACGAATAATCAAAATTTCGGCGCTATTGATCGTGGTGTCCTGTAGCATCATTTGAGCGAATGCTGATTCAACCGACCTTTTGCTTACTGATATGAGAAACCGCAAAACATATCTTGCTGCACCCCGCAGCTTCTCCCACTTACTAAACCTTGTCACGTCAGGTATTACTTCTGTAAAGGATATATCACTTATTGTTCCAGCGTACTCAATATGATGCACCGATCCCGGTTCCGCTGGCTCAGCCAAAATTGTCTCCGGCCACTCTGCTTCAGGCAGTTTTAAAAATGAAGGACCTCGGAACCACCTCGATTCCCCATCTAAATTTGCCCACTGCTTTAATTTCGTAGCATCATCGGCCACGTGATTCGCTGATGGTACCCACCTCCAACTATTTATTCTAGAGGACTCCAGAATTTCACCTATTCGCACGCCGACGAATTGGCTAAATTTGCGAGAGTCTGAGCGAATCCAGTAGATAACATTTTTTGAATCCGTCCAGTATACTACCTCGTTGATCGGTAAGGTTAACTCATTTTTAACAAATTTCGATAACCTTAGACCCAGAATGGCACCCATAAGTTGTAAGCGCGGTATAGAAACGGATTTCTGTGGCGCCACCCTCGATTTCGAAGCTATCAAACAACATTGTACTTCATCCCCCACAGTGGCTCTTAGATAGGCAGCAGCTGCGTAAGCTACATTGCTTGCATCGCAAAATACATGCAGCTGAAGATTCTGGCTGCGGCTAGCTAAGGGGTAGCACCGAGGTATACAAACATTCCTTATTCGTTCCATGGTGAGGACCCATGATTGCCAAGATTTTTGTTCTTCCTCCTGTACAGGCGTGTCCCAGGTAACACCAGACCTCCAAATGTTTTGAAACACGATTTTAGCTTGATTCATAAAAAAACCCATCAAACCTAGAGGATCATATACAGACATGATTACTCGAAGAATGCTTCTTTTTGTTGCATATGTGCTCCCGTCTAAACCGAGTTTATCAAGTTTAGCAAAAAACGTTAATTCATCTGTATCTGGGCGCCACCAGATGCCTAATACCTTTTAATACATGGTAGAAGGGTCGTGCAGAAGTTTGTTTGTTTGGGTCATGGTGTTGGAAATAGCCTGCAGTACGTTGTTCGAGTTCGAAAGCCAATTACGCATTTCGAATCCGCCCTCGTGGTGTATATGCTTGACTTGCAACGCTAGGTCCATTGCCTCTTTCTCCGTGTCAACGCTCTGTAACCAATCATCCACGTACGTATTCTGATGGATCGCCGCTACTGCGACCGGATTGTCGTTAATGAACCGCGATGCATTTTCGTTTTTTATAAAATTCGCCAGAGACGGGGAACATGCAGCGCCAAAGGTCATCACTGTCATAACATAAATATCAGGTTTTCTAGAGCGATCCCCATAGCGCCACAGAAATTGTTACGCGCATTGGTCCTGTTCTCGCACCCGAATTTGGTGGAACATCTCGCGAATGTCTCCAGTAATGGCATATGGTCGCTCACGAAATCTGAGAAGAATGCCAACGAGAGAGGCTAAAAGGTCAGGTCCTTTCAGTAGATAAGTATTAAGAGCGACACCGTCGGCAGCGGCAGTGGCGTCCCAAACCAATCGAGTTTTGTTTTTATTTTTATTGGTAACTGTAAATATTGGAACGAACCATTCCCGACCGCCGTAAGATACCTCTTCTCTCGTTAATTTACGAACGTATCCCTTTAGTTCGTAAGCACGCATCTGTTCGTTTAGAAATTGGTTTAAATTTGATCTCGTGTCATTCGAATTTCCAGGCAGTTGAGTCGTCGTAATGCCATTGAGAACGAATCCGGTAAACTAATTTCATCGAATTTCCATAACAAGCCGGTTTCCCAATGTTTTTGATCATCTAGGTATTTAGTAGTCGATTTCATAATAGCGAAAGCCCGTTCGTCTGCTTTGGATCGTAATGGATCTTCACGCTTACTTATACCAACCGCTTCCAGTGAGTAATTGTTTTTTAAAATTTCATCCAGGTGCTCCGTTGGGACGCAGGAGCATATGTGCATCACCCTATTTGCAGAAACATAAGCCTCTTCACCTCGCCCGTAAACCGACCAGCCGAGACGACATTTCGTCGCTATGAGTTTATCACCATGGAGCTCCTTCACTTCGAGGGGAACACCGAGCTTTGCATTATCCGCACCGAGTAGCAGTGTGGCACGTACTTCAGTATACGGTTCGATTGGCAGCCGATGTAAATGCGGATGCAACGAAATCTCGTCGCGTGTGAGCGACTGTTTGGGTAGATCGAGATTAGCAACAGTGCGTATGTTGCGAAGACTTAACATCGGAGTGGTGCCGGACGTGGATGAGATTCCTACAGTGACCTCTTTCGATTCAGGCTCTATCTGCTTTATTTCGCCCGTCCACCTTAAGCATAGCTCATCTGAAAGGCCTTCTAAGCCAAGCTCATCGGCGATGCGGTGCTCTAAAAGTGTGCATGTGGAACCCTCGTCTATTAACGCGTATGTTTTTATGGACTTCGATTTGCCATAAAGCATAATTGGAACGTAACGCAACAAAGTTTTTGTCGTATATTCACCTTTATGTAACATCACGGATGCATCGTCCTTTAATGTCGGGTAATTAGACGAGTGGAGCAAAACGTGATGTGGTCTTGTACAACCATCGACACCACAATGACTCTTTAGTCGACAATTTTTTAAAAAATGTTTCTTAAAACATCTGATGCACAATTTGTTACTTCGCACAAAGCTCCACCTTTCGTTGATAGACAGAGCGCAAAACTGTTTACATGTGTCAAGTTTGTGCTCACCATTGCACTTAACACACACTATTTTAGTTACATCAGTACTATTACTGCGAGCTACGTCGTGCAAAAGCACTCTTTTCTTTATCTGAGCGTTACTGCCTTTGCCTTCTTCGCCGGAGTTACTTCCTGATACTACTTGACTGGCAAACATAGCCAATATAAAAAGCCAAGAGTCGAATTCCCCGATATCTACCTGAGGCAAAGATACTCTATGACGACCCCACTCTAACCTTAAGTCACTTGTCAATTTGGAAATTAGCTCAGAGAGTAGCATCGGGTCATTTAGATACGAGGAAAGGCCTATGGCTCTCATAGTAGAGCAGTAGTTTTGCACAGCCAACGCAAATTGAATCAGATTATCTAATTTTTCATATTTAACAAGAGGTTCTTGCCTCAGCTTGCGTTGTAACGAGTGACAAATAATATCCGGGCGTCCATACAGCATACGTAGAGTATCAAGGGCCTGCCATATGGTTGCTGGTGTCATTAATTTTCCCCTTACTGCTTCTAGAGCTACACCCTTTAGACAACGCTGTAGCCGAATGAGATTCTCAGCATCCGTAAAACCGCATTGCTGTGTAGACTGCTCGAAGCTTACAATGCATAGTGGCCACTCCTCTGGCTTGCCGGTGAATGTCGGAAGATCTTTATTTATGACCTGACGTGAAGCTACTTGTGTAGAGATTAGCCTCATTTGAGATGACATAGGTGGCACGGTGGGAGTATAGCCGTTAGATATTTGCGGCCAATGTCGACGGCCATCGTAGCAATTTGGTATCCCAGAATTATATTGGTTTGTTGGCGCCTCCGGCGCACCAGTCGAGGCTGAGTTCATTTGTAAATACCCGCCCAAACCCGAATTTGCGAAATTACCATACGTATTTACCTGATGGGGCTGGGCATGCAGAGACGTCGAGTGAAGTTGGGTATGTAAACGCTGAGGTGGTTCTTCCTGTCGAAATACTAATGACGGCAAAACGTTGTCACTCATCGTTATGCAATTTGAGGTTGAGTGATTGTAAAACTGCGCATGCATTCTCGTAGCGGTGCAACTGGTGTTTACTGGATGTGCTGTCCACGTTGTTATGTTATAACTATTACGATTATGATCATTCGCAGTAGCACTGGAAGTTGAGTATGAGTACAACCCGTAGCTTGCAACGCCACGATGTATTCCAGTATGAAATGTCGAGGTTATGTTGCCCATGTTTGTAACAGGCGGTGCGTAGCTATCGCCGAAAGTGGCACACGGCGACTGTGTAACGTCTTGAAGCGCAAACCTATTCACATTTTGTACCATATACCCTTCTATCGGTGCGTACCCATCGGCCGATATAGCACATTCAGAAGTTGGTGTCCCAAAATGTGTAAGACATGTTGATTGCCGCTCCGGTGATTGCAGTCCTAACCTCAAATTAGGGGTGAATACCGCACATGTGGTCGTCGCCGGCGGAGTTTCAATTTCTGTCACGAATTCTTTGCCTGCTGTCACTGTCGGTTGCGGAGAAGCCATCACGATTTACGTTTCCAACCTTGTTAATTATTTCAGGAAAATATTACCGCTGAGTGTGAAATCACAAATATTTTCGATTATTGTAAATCCTGGTGCCGTAATCAAATAAAAGCAATATTTTGCGCTGATGTCCGCGAAAATCTGTAAATTAAAGTTTTATTTGGCTTTCGTTTCAATTTGTAGTTCATTTACAATGTTATTTTACATTTTCATTTTATTTCGGTATTTTACAATAACAACTTATCATTAGTTGGTTACTTACATTTGTGCTTGAGCGCACCCGTTGATTTGTACTCGGCGATGTCTTTGATGTAAAAGAGCGAAGTTTTGCATTTGCTATCTACTCAAACCTAATCGCAGAATTGTTATGCAGGTATGCATTTTATGGGATTAAACGACAATTTAGCTGTTTACAACGACACCTGCCGGTTGCGTTGTAACAATAACCACGCCCACTTTTTCGATATCGAAAATTTCGAAAAACAGAAAAACTGCGATATTTCATTACCAAAGACGGCTAAAGCGATGAAACTTGGTAGGTGGGTTGATATTATGACGCAGAATAAAAAATTAGTAAAACTTTGTACAATGGGCGTGGCATAGCCCACTTTTAAAAGAAGGTAATTTAAAAGTTTTGCAAGCTGAAATTTGGCAGCTGAGTATGTAATCTTCGGTTACACCCGAACTTAGTTCCTTACTTGTTATTCTCATTTTCATTCTCATTATCGTTATTTTTCACATTTTTTCTTCCACTGTCCTTCTCATAACTGTTTTCAGCTCATTTAGGTCATTGCCATTTTTAATGTCATTATCATTGTCATTTTCACTGTCACTGTCGCTGCCGTTACCATTATCATTGTCATTGCCACTGTTCTGTCCATTGTCATTGTCAGTGTAATTGTTATTGTCATTTTCACTGTCACTGTCATTGTTAATGTCATTGTCATTGTCATTACCATTGTCATATACACTGTCACTGTAATTTTTACTGTCACTGTCGCTGCCATTATCATTGTCATTGCCACTGTTCTCCCCATTAGCATTTTCAGTGTAATTGTTATTGTCTTCGTCACTGTCAATGTCATTGTCGTTGTCATTGTCACTGTCACTGTCATTATCATTGTCATTGTTACCGTCACTGTCACTATCATTCCCATACTCATTATGCTCTTGATTTATAACTTTCGTCATAAAATTAAAAAAGTTACTACCTTATAGCCCCACCCCTTTCATTAAGATGATACATCTTTTGTCGTAGCCTTTTTAAGGCAGACACCACTTTAGAGCCTAGGTCGATAGACAAACCCGTAGTAAAAAGATGTGAGATAAGCATAAGTTTTTAATGCGTGACCATAACACACTATGCTACATAGACTATATATATTTTCATCTAAAGCACATTCCGAAATGACTTTGACGAACAATTTTCTCTTTCTACTACCTCAATACATCAAAAAAAAAAAAAAAACAAGTAAGGAAGGTTAAGTTCGGGTGTAACCGAACATTACATACTCAGTTGAGGGGTATGGTGACAGCATAAGGGAAAATAACCATGTAGGAAAATGAACCGAGGGAAACCCTGGAATGTGCTTGTATGACATGTGTACCAAATGAAAGGCATTAAAGAGTATTTTATGAGGGAGTGGGCCATAGTTTTATAGGGGGACGCCATTTAGGGATATAGCCATAAAGGTGGATCAGGGTTGACTCTAGAATGCGTTTGTACGATATGGGTATCAAATTAAAGGTATTAATGAGGGTTTTAAATGGGAGTTTGGTTGTTGTATAGGTGGTCGCCTTTTCGAGATATCGCCATAAAGGTGGACCAGGGGTGACTATAATGCATTTGTACGATATGGGTATCAAATGAAAGGTGTTAATGAGTATTTTAAAAGGGAGTAATCCTTAGTTCCATAGGTGGACGCCGTTTCGAGATATCGCCATAAAGGTGGACCAGGGGTGACCCTAGAATTTGTTTGTACAATATGGGCATCAAACGGAAGGTGTTAATGAGTATTTTAAAAGGGAGTGGGCCTTAGTTCCATAGGTTTACGCCGTTTCGAGATATCGCCATAAAGGTGGACCAGGGGTGACCCTAGAATTTGTTTGCACAATATGGGCATCAAACGGAAGGTGTTAATGAGTATTTTAAAAGGGAGTGGGCCTTAGTTCTATAAGTGGACGCCGTTTCGAAATATCGCCATAAAGGTGGACCAGGGGTGACTCTAGAATGTGTTTGTACGATATGGGTATCAAATGAAAGGTGTTAATGAACTTTTTCATTTTCTTCTACTTAAAATGGTAGGTGTCACAACCATTTTATAAAGTTTTTTCTAAAGTTATATTTCGCGTCAATAAAACAATCCAATTACCTTACCATGTTTCATCCCTTTTTTCGTATTTGGTATAGAATTATGGCATTTTTTCATTTTTCGTAATTTTCGATATCGAAAAAGTGGGCGTGGTCATAGTCGGATTTCGTTCATTTTTCATACCAAGATAAAGTGAGTTCAAGTAAGCACGTGAACTAAGTTCATTAAAGATATGTCGATTTTTGCTCAAGTTATCGGGTTAACGGCCATGCGAAAGGACAGACGGACGACTGTGTATAAAAACTGGGCGTGGCATCAACCGATTTCGCCCATTTTCACGAAAACAGCTAACGTCATAAAATCTATGCCCCTACCAAATTTCAAAAAGATTGGTTCATTTTTGTAGGACTTATGGCGTTAAAAGTATCCTAGACAAATTAAATGAAAAAGGGCGGAGCCACGCCCATTTTGAAATTTTCTTTTATTTTTGTATTTTGTTGCACTATGTCATTACTGGAGTTGAATGTTGACATAATTTACTTATATACTGTAAAGATATTAAATTTTTTGTTAAAATTTTACTTAAAAAAAATTTTTTTTTTAAAAGTGGGCGTGTTCCTTCTCTGATTTTGCTAATTTTTATTAAGCGTGCATATAGTAATAGGAGTAACGTTCCTGCCAAATTTCATAATGATATCTTCAACGACTACCAAATTACAGCTTGAAAAAATTTTAAATTACCTTCTTTTAAAAGTGGGCGGTGCCACGCCCATTGTCCAAAATTTTAGTAATTTTCTATTCTGCGTCATAAGTTCAACTCATCTACCAAGTTTCGTCGCTGTATCGGTCTTTTGTAATGAATTATCGAACTTTTTCGGTTTTTCGAAATTTTCGATATCGAAAAAGCGGGCGTGGTTATAGTCCGATATCGTTCATTTTAAATAGCGATCTGAGATGAGTGCTCAGGAACCTACATACCAAATTTCATCAAGATACCTCAAAATTTACTCAAGTTATCGTGTTAACGGACGGACGGACGGACGGACGGACATGGCTCAATCAATTTTTTTTTCGATCCTGATTATTTTGATATATGGAAGTCTATATCTATCTCGATTCCTTTATATATGTACAACCAACCGTTATCCAATCAAACTTAATATGCTCTGTGAGCTCTGCTCAACTGAGTATAAAAATTAAAAAATCATGACGTAAGCCTTCAGTGCTTAATTGAGATAATAAAAAGTTTAAAATTGCTCCTTTAAAATTCATTTACAACGCTTTTTCAGGATTTTCAACCACTTATGTATGGAAAAGTTTTTCTGCAAATTTTTTCCAGGAACAAAACGGCAACATGAAAATCTGCAAAAGAACGAAAAGTTATTAAACAAAGAAAAAGCTCTGCTTATATATTCATATAGGCATACTTACAAACAGTTACACACACACACATACACGCACACTCTTTTGGATGCAAACAACTGATAATCTCGCTGAAAATTAATTTAAAGTCGAATGAAATAACATTAACTCATTGCAAGTGAACGCGCAATGAACGCCAATGGCGCCAGATTTTACCACATGTTGCAGCCAACACACACTAACTCACCCACACGCTTTAACATGCACACATACTTATATATATATTCGTATATATATGCAAGCGCAAACGCATTTAAATGTAAAATTGTAATTTCTGCTTGTTGCTTCAACATCACCAACACCAACCTTTGTAGTAATACAGCCACGAAAGTAGGAAGGTTTGTAGTCACACGATCTCTGGAGATCAACTTGCCGCATCGAGGAGACAAATTAGCATATTTTGTATGTGTGAGTATGTACGTATGTCCATATTCCAGCATACATTCGTATCTTCGTTTATCCACACTCAAAGGTATAAAAGCATTCCAATATTCATATTTATGTGTGTATGTCCGTGTGTGTGAATGCATATATTTATAAAAGATGCGTGTATATGTGACGTTAAGTGGCAGTTGGACATGGCATAAGTGATGGTAGGATGTTTGGCATTATGAGTGACTGACTCAGTTAAGGACTTACAAACGTTGATATATATTGCTGTACATTTTATTCTTATATGTATGTATGAAAAAACACATTATGCGTAAACCTCTGTGTATTAGTATCAGTGTTGCCAAGTTAGCCTTTTCGAGGCTAGATTTAGCCTTTTTTTTTTGCCTTTAGCCTCGAAATTTTGTGTTTAGCTTCGTGACTTTTTTCTAGCCTTTTTTACTCCGAATGTATTTTTAAAAATTTCTAAAAAAAAATAATTTCAATAGTTCCTGTGAGCACCTAATACCTAATAATATGAGTTCTCTACAAAAGATTAATTCTTTTTCTGCTGAAAATTCCTTGAAAATTTCAAAGCCAGATGTATTTTCTTACTTTAAAAAAGAGAAGTATAGTTATTCTTCAAGTCAAATAGCATTAATAGAGCTGCAGTAGCGAAAACTTATAACTACACAATGGAAAAATGTGCACTCCACCATGGAATTTACATAAAAATGCATTAAACGAACCTCCTTTTTTAGAACTTGTCGAATTCATATTTAGTTTTTTAGTATTACCACTCAGTAACGCGGAGGTTGAAAGAGTTTTTAGTGGCATGAAAATTCTGAAAACTAAATTAAGGAACAAACTAAAAATTAAAATGCTTAATGCGCTGCTTAATATTAGATGCTCGTTAAAACGATTATCTAAATGTTGTAATGACTTCGATATTACCGATTATCTCATATCTATGGTAAATAGCCAAATTTAACCCAGACTTAAGCTCTTCTGATTATTCAGACGGGGAATATTTTATATAAATAATTAGTTTGTAATATTTTTTTTATGTATATACACATATGCAATCATTTAAAGTAATTCCATGTGCTAGTCAAAGAAAATGTGCCTGATATGTTTTGAAACAGGAAGTTATGATTAAGTTATATTTATAAGTTTTTATTTGCAAATGTGTAAACTAAAATATAAAAAAATTTTATGAATTAACCAAAAAAATTTCTGGCCTTTTTTAGCTTCTTTTTTTTTCTAAATTTAGCCTTTTCTAACCTCTTTTTTTGCCAATCTAGCTTCTTTTTTTTGCATCACCTGGCAACACTGATTAATATAATGAGCACGATAGCGAGACAACTGTCCTTCAAAAATGTTTCTCCTTATATTTGACTTAGTTCGTTTGACTATTAGTCTTAATCTGGAAGAGTATTAACCGCTATTCACCATCACAGCCGAAGCAATGTAGGTATGAGTAGGCCGAAAAGAGGAAGTCGTTATTTACTTGTATTTAGTTCAGAGGAACGGTATACATATAAAGATGCGTGCAGCAAACTGTAGTTATAGCGGTAAGAGAGGTTTCCTTGAACTCAACCCAGACTGATAGGGCGATGATGAGGAGGGTGGGAAGTTTTTGCCGAGCACTCTCTTTCTTATCGCCGGTACATTTCCGCTAAACAAAAATGCCCAAGTATAAAATCCTTTGGAAATAAAAGAATGAATTTATGCCCGAATGTCCGAGAAAATATTGCCTGCCGCGCTTGCCGTGGGTCCGAATTTTACTAAAGCTACGAAAGAAGCTGGTGAGAAAAAGTTCACCTTTTCAGAGAAAAGTTCGTTTCAACAGTCTTGCCTCTTGGAAAACTTTTAACGGGACGGGAAAACGCTGTGCTGAATGTTTTCCCTTGCGAATGTCGTCGTGGCCTCCGTGGCGCATTGGAGGCGAGCTTCGTCCACCACACCGAAAATACTGGACTCAATTCCTGGACAAAGCAACAACATCAATTCAGAAAACATTTTTTTAATGATAAATGCTTTTCTAAGCGGGGTCGCTCTGCTGCGCGGTAAAAATTAATCTGTCTTGCTGTCTTGTGCCGATACGGAAACCCATAGTCAAGAGCTTAGGCCCTACGCACTGACTTTGCGAAATAGCGGTCGATCAGATATTCCCCGGTGAAGTGTTAGACGGGGCAATGCAAAATCTTGGTTGACATACATAAAAATGCGCTGGTTGGAGTCAGCGATGCTCTGAGAACAAAGCAACTTTTGGTCCGAAATGTCATGCTGAACATGCATTTGGTGTGTATGGGGTGAGGGCTTCAACTGTGACAGTGTCCCCTTAACGATAATTTGTAACTTCTCACACTATTTTTTGTTTGTTCACATTATCATCTGAACATACATACTTTTGACGTCCACGAACTTTATTCATGAATATTGATAGTGTTGTGTCCGCAAAATGAAAAGCTGTCTGCCTGAATGCGCATAAACGTGCCGGCTGACCCGGTCATACGTGTTGGACGCTATATTGGGCGATGATGCATGCATAGCCTTTAGCGACTGATTATGGTTGTCAAGTCAATTGGCTGCTATAATTTTTGATGTGTATAGAGTATTTGAATTACACTAGAGAATTTTAATTTTTTTACATAATGATATTGTTTGTTAGAGCCCAATCTAGCAAAAAAAAAAAAAAAAACAGACAAAATTGAGATTGAATAATATTTTCAATTCATTGAAAAATTGTTTTGAATTAATGGAAGTTTCACTTATAAAGTTTTACTGGAAGAAGAAATGGGGAGCCGAAAACGAAACTCGACACTGATGATGGCACAACGCCGAAACCGGTTTGTCTCAAAACCAAATTTGACAAGGGATGACGGAAAATCGTTCCAATATACATCATTTATCCACCCTGTCTGAAAATCAACAGAACAAGATAAGTCAAATGGGGAGACATTTTTCTTTTAAACGGGCGGTGCCACGTGTTATGTAGAAAAGTTATTTATCTGAAATGAAATGTACAATTTAAGCTCACGCTGAGTATATAATGTTCGGTTGCACGCGAACTTAGACACCTTTACTTGTTGTTATTGGTATTAGAGAAAAATTACAAAGTTTGCAAACGGCGATGGTTACTGCGACATGTTTCTGAACTTCACTTCTTTATCAGCTGGTTTTTCGGGAGCTGAGTATTGACCTGCGGAGCTAATCAAATATGGCGGAGAGGATTTAGTAAGGCGCCTGCATCAGCTACTTCGCAAAATATGGTCGTACGAGTGTATACCCGACGATTGGAATCTAAGTGTTCTTTGCCAAGTCCACAAGAAAGGGGATACTGCAAACTGCACCAGCTATCGCGGAATCAGCCTTCTTAATATCGCATATAAGATCCTGTCAAGTATATTAGGCGAAAGATTGAAGTCCACCGTGAATCGGCTGATTGAGCCTTATCAGTGAAGCTTAAGACTTGGTAAATTTACCATCGATCATCGAGCAAAGAGTCAGCGCATATGCGCCTTGGCAACCGCGCTACTGTTGGAGGCCATAATTTCGAAATAGTAAAATACTTCGTTTATTTGGTACCCAGCATTAACACTAACAACAACATCAGCTCTGAAATCCAGCGAAAGATCACTCTTGTCAATAAATGCTACTTTAACTTGGGTAGGCAATTGAAAAGTAAAATCCTCTCTCGACAAATGAAAATCATACTCTAGAAGTCACTTATCGTACAAGTCCTGCTATATAGTGCAGAAACATGGACCATGACAACACCAGCTGAAGCGGGTCTGGGAGTGTTCTAGAGAAAAAATATTAGCTAGGTGGCAAGTACGGTGGGAAAAATCGAGAATAGGGCGCTGGATCTTCATGCTAGTTTGGAATATATCGGAATGGTACGAGTGAAAACACGACGAACTAAATTACCACCTCACACAGATATTGAGCGGGCACGGTGGCTTCAGGGAATATCTAAATAAGCGTGGGATAGAGGAGGATCCTTTCTGTCCACGTTGTCCTACCGAATTGGAAAACACAGAACCCGGCATTCTTCACTGCCCTCATGACGAAAGACTCTCTCTACGCAAATTTTTTGAATAGGAACCTTCCATTAGGAATTTAGTTCCCTGAAGGTGCACAAAATGGATTGTTGGACTGCGGTGAGCGAGATGGCTTTTCTAGTTATGACGCAATCGATGCATGCTGGAAGGAAGCGCAGAGAAATGCGCATGTGAAGCAGTGCCGTCTAAATCACCTTTCCCTCCCGTGATGTAATGCCGAACGGCGAATCCACGTGGTGTGGACACATGAACAGGACTAGTCTGGTTTCATTGGGGCGCTTGTGGGCAGTATGCTACCCCAACGTCCAATAAAAAAGGGTTCATGTCTGTTTAACCTAATACACCATAGCCAAGTTTTATCAGTATAGATCTGATGTGCCAACACGTTTGCTCAATTTTCAGTTAAATGTTCAGCTAAAATCTACAGATATCATTGCTTTAAATTAAAGTTGATTTTCATGCAAACATATCTCAACTAACTTGTTGAGTTTCGAATATTAAATACACTTTCAAAATATTTTGGTATATACATATATGTACGTATGCCATGATTAATACAAACAAATCAAGTTTATTAATTATCTGATTCAATGACCATAAGTTCATACTTCAGCTTTAACCCAAAAGCGGTTAAATTTAAAGGACTCAAATCCAATCTCTACCGCAAAAGTACATGGTCAAGACAATACATACCAACATACACAAGACATACATATTAAAAGTGAAACTTATGGTATCACCAGAGGTTGTCAAAAGAAGTTTGTTTAACCTTTTTTCATTAATAATATTGAGCAAGATTTTTGAGAATACCAAAGCAAAGACAATCAATTTGGTGACAACAAAAGGCCAAAATTTCCTAACAACAATAAAGTATATTAAACAGTTGTTACGACTGGCAAACCAACCACCCGAATTTGTATACTTCAAATACCAAGATGAACACGCTCGAAAGGGGGTTTCGGCCAAAAATGAACATATGTACTTCAAACTGTTTATAAGGTTGCTGTAGCTAAAAATATGTTCAATTTCGAAGGTACTTAGAAAACGAAATCCCTTTTTCAAATTGAAGTTCCAAAACAAAAAGAGCTCTTAATATTTTCGTACGAAAACGGAAAAGTGGCTTTGTGCTTGAACTTTTGCAAAATTAAATATCTACCTACACATATGTTAGTATGTACTTAAGTAGGTTAAAGATATTTGTGTACATTTGTTAGGGTATGAACAGTTTTCATATACCCTAAATATTGTTTTTGTTGTTGTGTGTTATGTTGGGTATTTAATGTATGCAAGTGACATATTTCGAAAGAAATTTTCTTTGCCTATTTTAACATCCGCCCCACTTAATTGGGTAGCATCCGTATCCAAATTGCCACAAAATCTTTTTACACACTTCGTTTTATTTGAAGTTGTGTAAGGATATACATTTGTGTACCTGTGTTTATTAGGGTGGTCCTAATTTATATGAAATTAATAACTTTTTCTAGCCTTAAACCTTTACATAGTAATATGTGGGCCAAACCTTGTTCTATGAAGAATCAATAAATTTAAACAAAACGACAAAAAAACCGCAACTAACAAAAACTGGTGCTGAAAATAATGCCGAGATGATCCGCAGACAGTTATGAAATAACTCAGAACATATCAAGCGGCTGGCGTCCTAAATGGTCCCAAACATAGTCCCGAAATAATAGAAAGATTACTAGGAACCGAAAAAAACTCCAAATATTAAAAGAATAGCTCTATAGTCCAAACATTGCATAAAAATACCAAAGAGCTTTAGAAATAGCCTCGATATGCATTTCGGATCTCGTACCAAAATAGCGTGAAACCTTTTAAAAGCTTAAGCGTCAATTATAAAGTAAGCCTTTAAATGATAAGAAGACAGACCGCAGATTATACTTAATTGATTCGCAGATAGTCGCTGATCGATCACAAAATAAAATAAAATAAAATAAATAAATTCGAATCGCGATTTTAGGCCGAGCCTCTCTTAGAATCCTCGGTGAGGTAGGTGGAGTGGGCTACTATCAAACTAGGATTGTCACTGAATTATGCCAAAACTATCGAAAAGGGGTTCCGAAAAGCTTTGATGATAGTTCCAGAATCTATCTAGAAATCTATTCCAAAATATGCCGGAGATGGTCCCATAGTTGTTCTGAAATTAAGCGAAGAACCAGCGAAAATTATCCGAAAGTAGCGCAAATATGGTTTATAAGACCATCTTGGTATGGTCCTTAAATAATTATGAAAACAAACCCGACATTATCGCAAGAACGAAATGATCCCGAATTGATTCTGGATCTGGCTAGTACCGAAATAACTTTGTATTGATACCCTAATTTATGCAATTGCTTAGATTTCGATCTACATGACTTTTATACCATATTACATGAAGATGGACAAAGGCAAAGATAGTCTTCATACCAAAAGGAGGGCAGTTTTCACAAGCAAAGCTAAGTCGATTCCTTGTTGTACAAATTGTAACGAGAAGACCTTTCCTCTAATATCTTGGGGATTTCTCCATAATCAGTTTGTGTCCACGGGCACTACACAAGTGTATCTAACATCCCCTCTGCTGGGGAGCCAACGACGAACATCTTACAATTGAAATTAGAAAGAACGGGTTGTCAAGCTATCA
Organism: Eurosta solidaginis; assembly: GCF_040869045.1. NCBI lineage: Eukaryota > Metazoa > Arthropoda > Insecta > Diptera > Tephritidae > Eurosta > Eurosta solidaginis. The sequence goes on from NC_090319.1 coordinate 293,617,076, forward strand.
CCAACGCCGACGACATCGCTCTAATACCGACCGGTAAGCATCCTCATGGTCTGTGCGAGCGAATGCAGATAGCTTAAGTCGTCGCAGAAGGCTTTTCATGCGCAAGAAAAGATCGAAAAGGTTTGACTTCCCAGATGCTAAAATATACCATCATACCACCGACACTAAACGGGGTAGGGCTTCAATTTCAACACCAGAATTTATCCATCAAGGAGGCTGTAATAGATTGCAGACAGTTTTTAACTTACTATATTCTCGATGTACCCCAATGGTCAGGTGGTTACCTGACAACTGTGCTAAGGCACTTCGATACTCCTCCTGCCACACAAAACACTTCCTCACGTCTGCACTGATAAAAAAAGCCGTTGTAAGAAGGGAAGCAGACTCACCTAGAAGGAGTGTGGATAAACCTCGCCTCGCATAAATGAGAACCAAACTAGGTGCTTCATCAATCTGAATTTGTCTCCTCTTAGGTCCCTTCATCGGTATATTAACAATACACTGTCTGTGGATGCTCTATAAATGAAGAGAAAAGAAAAAGTATTGAATGTTTTCTCTACAGGTTTCCCAACACGCATGGAATATCCGAGCAAACATGAAGTCATCTTAGTAAGAGGAAGCGCGTTCGCTCATTCAGTGGTATCACAATTGGTCAGCTGCTCTAAGTGTGCCACACGTCCTTGCTTTTGGCTAGTCACGATAACTGTGTCTAGCCATAACAAATATTATTGATCTTGGTCAAGTGTAAACAGAGTTGTAACCATTTATACAACAATTATTTGCAGTGGCGGGGGGCGGGGGGCGGGGGGGGGGGGGGGGGAGCGATTGAACGGGTTTTATTCTACTTACTATTCCAAAATCTCTCAAGTCTCAGGATTATAGAGATTTGGAAAACATAGTTTCTAGGGGAAGGACAAGGATTGAATGGAAACAAATTTTAAACACAAGGAACTTAATTACACTAAGCAGTTTTTATACTCAGTTGAGCAGAGCTCACAGAGTATATTAACTTTGATTGGATAACGGTTGGTTGTACAGGTATAAAGGAATCGAGATAGATAAAGACTTCCATATATCAAAATCATCAGGATCGAAAAAAAATTTGATTGAGCCATGTCCGTCCGTCCATCCGTCCGTCCGTCCGTCCGTCCGTCCGTCTGTTCCTTAACACGATAACTTGAGTAAATTTTGAGGTATCTTTATGAAATTTGGTATGTAGATTTCTGGGCACTCATCTCAGATCGCTATTTAAAATGAACGATATCGGACTATAACCACGCCCACTTTTTCGATATCGAAAATTTCGAAAAACCGAAAAAATGCGATAATTCATTGCCAAATGCGGATAAAGCGATGAAACTTGGTAGATGGGTTGACGTTATGACGCAGAATAGAAAATTAGTAAGATTTTGGACAAGGGGCGTGGCACCGCTCACTTTTACAAGAAGGTAATTTAAAAGTTTTGCAAGCTGTAATTTGGCAGTCGTTGAAGATATCATGATGAAATTTGGCAGGAACGTTACTACTATTACTATATATGTGCTAAATAAAAACTAGCAAAAATCGATATCGAAAATTACGAAAAATGAAAAAAATGCCATAATTCTATACCAAATACGAAAAAAGGGATGAAACATGGTAATTGGATTGGTTTATTGACGCAAAATATAACTTTAGAAAAAACTTTGTAAAATGGGTGTGACACCTACCATATTAAGTAGAAGAAAATGAAAAAGTTCTACAAGGCGAAATCAACAGCCCTTGGAATCTTGGCAGGAATACTGTCCGTGGTATTGGATATATAAATAAATTAGCAGTACCCGACAGATGATTTTCTGGATCACCCTGGTCCACATTTTGGTCGATATCGCGAAAATGTCTTCACATATACATCTAAGGGCCACTCGCTTTTAAAACCCTCATTAATACCTTTAATTTGATATCCATATCGTACAAACACATTCTAGAGTCACCCCTGGCTCACCCTAATGGCGATATCTCGAAAAGGCGTCCACCTATAGACCTAATGCCCACTCCCTCTTAAAATACTCAGTAACACCTTTCGTTTGATACCCATATCGTAGGAACATTCTAGAGTCACCCCTGGCCCACCCTAATGGCGATATCTCGAAAAGGCGTCCACCTATAGACCTAATGCCCACTCCCTCTTAAAATGCTCAGTAACACCTTTCATTTGATACCCATATCGTAGGAACATTCTAGAGTCACCCTTGGTCCACCTTTATGGCGACATCTCGAAAAGGCGTCCACCTATAGAACTAAGGATTACTCCCTTTTAAAATACTCATTACCACCTTTCATTTGATACCCATATCGTACAAACACATTCTAGAGTCACCCCTGGCCCACCCTAGTGGCGATATTTCTAAAAGGCGTCCACCTATAGACCTAATGCCCGCTCCCTCTTAAAATGCTCAGTAACACCTTTCGTTTGATACCCATATCGTACAAACATTCTAGAGTCACCCCTGGCCCACCCTAATGGCGATATCTCAAAAAGGCGCCCACCTTTAGACCTAATGCCCACTCCCTCTTAAAATGCTCAGTAACACCTTTCATTTGATTCCCATATCGTACAAACACATTCTAGAGTCACCCCTGGTCCACCTTTATGGCGATATCTCGAAACGGCGTCCACCTATGGAACTAAGGATCACTCCGTTTTAAAATACTCATTAACGCTTTTCATTTGATACCCATATGGTACAAACATAATCTAGAGTCACCCCTGGTCCACCTTTATGGCGATATCTCGAAACGGCGTCCACCTATGGAACTAAGGATCACTCCGTTTTAAAATACCCATTAACGCTTTTCATTTGATTCCCATATCGTACAAACACATTCTAGAGTCACCCCTGGTCCACCTTTATGGCGATATCTCGAAACGGCGTCCACCTATGGAACTAAGGATCACTCCGTTTTAAAATACTCATTAACGCTTTTCATTTGATACCCATATGGTACAAACATAATCTAGAGTCACCCCTGGCCCACCTTAATGGCGATATCTCGAAAAGGCGTCCACCGATAGACCTAAGGCCCACTCCCTCTTAAAATGCTCAGTAACACCTTTCATTTGATTCCCATATCGTACAAACAAATTCTAGAGTCAGCCCTGGTCCACCTTTATGGCGATATCCCTAAATGGCGTCCATCCATAGAACTATGGCCTACTCTCTCTTAAAATACTCTTTAATACCTTCCATTTGATACACATGTCATACAACCACATTCCAGGATTACCTAGGATAATTTTCCTACATGGTGATTTTCCTTATTTTGTCTCCATAGCTCTCAACTGAGTATGTAATGTTCGGTTACACCCGAACTTAGCCTTCCTTACTTGTTTATAATACGCTTATATAAATAAGCTTCACTTCATTTATACCAAATAATAATATTAAAAGAAGTTACATATACGCACCGGTGCCCGTTATTAACGATTCTACGGATATGTTTGCGTGTAGCCGACACAAAAAACGACCAATTTATTCATGTAAATTTCGGCCCACCCTAATCGTTTGTATATGCATGTGGGTACGTTTTCAATGATATGCGGGATCGACATGCGGTTTTTTCCTTTATACCTTATTTCAAACTTTATTTACTTTGTTTGTTGTAGTACAGTTCAAAGTGAACAACTTTTCTTTTTTGTGTTGATTAATTTTTTTGCAACAAATTTTGCCACAAAAGATCAATTCTTGCAACGCATGGATTAACAAAAATTTTGTTTTTTTTTTAATTTTGTTTATAAGATTTTTATATGTTCTTGGCCATTGTGGATAGTGATAGAACGATACGAGTGCTGAGTGAGTAGTATCGATACTTTTCCAACAAATACTCGTGTATTTCGTACGCGGTGTTTTTTTCCAAGTACTGAGTAAAGTATCGATACCTTACCTCGATACCTTTCCCCGACACTTTATCAAAAGCCGATGGTGTACATGTTTAAGATGAACAAAGTTCAGTCCCTTAACACAATAACTTGAGCATATATTAAGATCGTCGACGATGCGGTAAAAGCTCCGCACTTGACTTAAACCAACTTTTTGAAAATGGTGGAATGGGCGACAATTTCTGCATATGGTGGTAAAAGAAAAGCATGTGTTAATTGTCCAGAATCACTAACTCCAACAAAATTATTAAAAGCTGCTAACCATAAAATTTCAATACACTTTAACATGTCATGTAATAGAGCTTTTTCATTCTACTGTGAAATTTTGGTGAATGGAATTTGCAGCTTTTACAACATCGTCGACGATAAATTTGTATTGGAAATGGTCGGATTCAGGCCTGCTTTCAAAAATGGGAAAAAGGAGCAATACTTTAACAAATACTACTGAAGTGGCGAAACATGATGAGTGGCTAAAAAAAAGTTACAATGTATAATACAAATTTATTATAATTTTGTAAAATTGGTGTGGCGCCGCCCACATCAAGCAGAAGAAAATTTAAAAGTTTTGCAAACCGTTAATCAAAATCCGTTAATATCACTTTGCAATAAGGCGGAAATATGGTCCTTAATATCTGGTCAAAAGCGGATAAGGACCACACCTACTTTAAAGGAAAGGGGCTTACAATTTTAATATTAGCAAAATTTTCAACATATATATGGTGCGTAAAGATACTACCAGAAGAGATACACTCAAAAGCTTTAGATACAGTCAACTACGGCACGTTAGTGCAATAGTTGTACTGGTCCCTTTTTCTTACTAGTCTCAAAAGCGGACCGAAAATTATTTATCTGGTCGGCAGACATCGGTGCAATTCAGGAACATCTAAACCCAAAAAACTAAACACGGTGGTATTCTATCGCCGCTTTTGTTTAACTTCTACACGTCGAGGCTCTCTTAACCACCAGAAGGAGTTAAGGATTGTTTCCTACGGCGATGATTGCACGATAATGGCTACAGGCTCCGGCCCACCCATCGATGACCTCTGTAGTAAAATAAACAAATATCTCCCTGAAAAAATTATCGTTTAACCAGGTTTCAATAATAACATAAACGTCGAAATCACATCGCGATGTAGCTAGAAAAATTTTGTACGCCGGAGTTATGTTGTTAATATACTTTCAGCTTTAAGTTATTCGAATTCAAAACACTCTGTTGCGGCTCAATAAATCATAGGGTTACTATTAAGCAGAGATGCACCTTAACGGTAAGCTAATCATTTATCAAAAAATTTCCACCGTTTCCGTTGAAACACTTCGAAATATTATCGATAAAGAAATTATCAAGATAAATTGTATCTCGTTTTTAACCGAAACGAAAAGCTTTCGTTAACATTAAAAACGTTAACAAAAACGTTATACTTTATGTTTCAATTGTGCTGGCAATGCTATAGCCATGGTGAAGCCGCAAGGCGGTAACGGGGAGCGGACATACACACAAACCCCATACAACTTGTTTGTGTAATTCGTTGGTAGTAATGTCAAAAATACTCTGAGAAATCTTCGTACTGTCAAAATTCATGAGAAAAGTTGCAATCAGCTTCGCTAATGCTTTCACCTTTAATGACTCCGCCATCAAAATGGATAATAGAGCATTGCCAGCATAGTTTGAAATTAATAATCAACATAAACGATTTGATTTCGTTTTGATATGGCAGAAAACGAAACAAAATCATTTCGTTAATTTGACGTTCTTAACGTTAATAAATGAAACGAAATTATTGTGTTTCGTTTATTAACGTTAACTATCGTAACGAAATGATATCGGTTCGTTGGTTAAGCATGCCTGCTATTAAGACACATAGGTACTTTTCCTTTAGTAAAAAAACGAAAAGGCCGAACATTGAAACCTGCTAGCCATTGTCACAAATACCACTTTGCTACAGTGTTAGCTGATTCCAATGTAATAGTTTTTCTGGTTTCAGCCGTTTCTTTGGAATTTTTAATTGACTTGAACTTTTAAATTATATTTATATTGTCAATATTGTAAAATTATATACTTAAAAAAACAATTAAGGAAGTCTAAGTTCGGGTGAAACCGAACTTGAAATGCTGTTGTTGTTTGTTTTGCGTGCTTAATAGCGTTACAAGGCTGCGCAATAATACATATACATGTGGTTCTATTCTGAACTAATTTTTGTTTAAAAGAAGCAGAAAGGATACAGAGGCTAATACCAATGACCTTGAGCGGGTAATAATGCAGTTTTCCTTCAGATATGGTTATTTCCCTACTGTTTATTTTAAAATAAATATCTAACAGAGCAATAAAAATACGATTGGTACAAAACTGTTTTTCGCTAAGATTTAACTTATTATTTTTGCCTACGAACCTTTCTAAAGTCATTTATATAAAAGTGGGCGTGGTCCTTGACCCAATCTTATCCATTTTTAGTAGAAATATTCAAAGCAGTAGAAACCCTGGAAGAGACTAGCTTACGCTGAAATCGCGTTAACTTTTATATTGACAGTCAAGCATCAATTAAGGCAATAATCTCGCATAGCACAGCATCTAAATGCCTGTTAGAGTGTAATCAGTCTCTGGAGAGAATCGGGACAAGGAGAAGCATCCATCTATATTGGGTCCCAAGGCATATGGGAATAGATGGGAATGAAAAAGCTGACGAATTAGCCAAAAAGGGCGCATCCCTTGAAGCTTGCTCCGTAGACGTCCCAATTAGACTGGGCGAGATTGAGCGAAGGCGAGGGGTGCACATGATCGACCAAGCGGTAAGGCGTGGGTTCAAGCGCGGGGCTGTAAAGTGTCGAAGATTATGTGTAGGTCTTACAACCTTAGACTAACAAAGCTGCTTCTCTCATTAAATAGAGAGGACTGTAGATTCATGACGGGTATTCTGATTGGACACTGTGTTCCTTTAAATTAGGCTTGGTCAGTGATAGCAGAAGTAGGATGTGCGGGTTGGAGGAGGAAACGATCGAGCACATTCTGTGCTCGTGCCCTGCACTTGCCAGGCTAAGACTCCAGCTATTAGGAGTGATACAGCTGTCAGATCTAGAAGCAGCAAGTGGCTTAAGTCCTAGGAAGTTTCTAGTATTTGCCAAGAGGACGGAGTTATTTTATAACATAGATCCCAGTTTTTGATAGGGTATTTCAGTTTGGTCGTTAAAACAAACTTCTGGTAACACTACGGACTCAATCAGTCTATGTGAGGTCCTCATGGATCGGCCAGTTCAACCTAACCTAGCCTAGTAGGAATATTTCCTGCTATAAAGAAAATATATGTACCCAATTTTATTACGATATGTAAATTTTTCTTCGAGTTGTGGCTCCCGAAATATAGAAAATTGCTTAGTCATAAAAGAGGCGGTGCCACGCCCATTTTATAAAATTTGAAATTTTTCCTACTTACTGTTATAAATTCACTTGGGAAATGAAATACCATTGTTATACAGCTCTTTTTTGCAAAGATATAACTTATTTTGTTCATCCGCGACCCTTTTAAAAATCTTTTATATAAAAGTGGGCGTGGTCCTTTACCGATTTCGTTAATTTTTCTTCAAAGCATTCCTTATAGTAAATGCAACCTCTCTGCCGAATTTTGTTACGATCGGTTTAACGATTTTTGATTTATGATTTGTAAAATACAAAAAATATTAAATTATAAACAAAATATATTGAGTTTGATAAATCCGTATGAAAAATCAACTAAAAACAGATAAAAATACATACAAACCAATTTACAATATTGCACTCTGCCGAGGGTTTTTCCTCTTTTGCAATTATTTAAAAAAAATTTTTTTTCGATACTGATAATTTTGATATATGTCTATATCTATCTGGGTTCCTTTATACCTGTACACCCAACCGTTATCCAATCAAAGTTATAAATCCCTGTGTACAAGTACAGCGGGTATAAAAAAAAATACCAAACCACTCTGTGTAGCTGCCGCGACATATATATGCTAATAAGCAGAAGCTAAACTAACCTTAGCTACGTAAGATTTCACAAAAAAAAGTCAAAATGGCAACTCTGTTGCAGAAAGTATAAATACACATATGTATATATTCACATATATAACTTAATAAAGTTGTTACAAAGTGACAGCAACTCAAAGTTTATGAACAAAAAGGGTCACGTAGCTGTGGGGTCGAAACTTAGCGCAGAAAACTTAACTCATTAATATTTAAAATTAATAAGCAACAGAAACAAAAAAAAAAAAAAAACAAAATGTTAACAACTGGGTATTTAGTAGCAAACTACCACTAGAAAGCGTCATCAACGAAATTTGACTAATAAGAAAGTAAAAAAAAAATAACTGAGACTGTGTGACTTGTGTGAGACCTGCAACAAATATAAAACTTGGACTACAAGCAACAGCAGCAATCTTTTGAGTAATACTACTAATTAAGTGATATATTTTTTTACTAATAAATATTTTGTTGTAATTTGTTTGAGTGTATCAAAAACATGAGCCGACAACGAATCAACAGCTTAAGTATGATGAAATAACATTTACAATGAAATAAGTAAGGTCAAAACTGTGTTCGATTGCGCTGAAGTGCTCATAACTTTCTTGAATAGGGCTGTCTATACTCTGACCAAATTTTGAGGACAAAGTAGTTCAGAGATTTCGTGATAACTTTAATATGCTTGCCGTCTGTATCATAGATCACAGAATTATATGATGTTGTAAGTGGCGCTCAAGCATTAAAAAGGTTCAGAGACGGTTTCTCAAAACGTGTTAGCCTTTCACAAGTAGCTATATTAGCGCTTCGTGTATATTACTTCTGATTTGACTTAATAGAAGTGATTTAGAATCAGCATCAATTATGTTTCACTTATCCGAGAATTGGATGAAAAATTCGGCCTTGATCATCTCGGAGCTATATCGCGCAAAGTGTACTATATACGTTATAGTACGTAAGTTCTGAAGTCAGTCAAGTTTATTAGAATACAAATACAATGGTAGTGGTTGCTATATTAGGAAGCTGAAAAGTGAAAGTTAATGTAATTAGTTGTATCTTTTTATATTTTTGGATTTTTTTCTTTAAATTTGGGAACACCGCTGGGTATGCTCCAAGATATTCTTACTCAGTTTAACGAAAACCTTAAGATAATGCCTGAAGTAGAAAATGTAATAAATGGAAGTACGCCCAAATCGAATGCTATATTCAAGCCGTGCTAGCAGGGCCGGCAGAACACTTTCAACCCGGGTGGGTAGTTGTCATTAGATGACGAACCAATGTTACATCTACAAAATCAAAAAAAAGATCGTCAGAAAAAAAGTCAACAGGCAACTCGTTGGGAAAGAGTCAGAGTATCCAAAATAGTTGTTTTTTTCAACTTAATGTGGAAAATATGGAAAAAGTGTATTGAAACAATTATTTTTTCATTGAGTGCTTTTCACCAGCTTACTATAACTACACTTGTTTAAATGAACTTGTTCACATAAACAAAATTGAGCAACGCGAAAGTGAAAGCAAAGTAGAAATATGTGCAACTCTCATCTTTTTGAGTGCGTTGTTAATCAGTTGATGTGAATAATCGTATCTAATTGAAAATACTTACGTATTATAATTTTAGTAACTTCGTCAGACAACATAATAATATAGTTTTCAATAATTCTCAACAAAAAGAAATGATTTCCACGCTCATTGTACACTTTTCATTTGCGATTTATCGAAACTCACTTAACGATAAAGCAAACGTGAAGTTATATGTAAATGGGCTATTAAAAATACTGCAGTAGCAATTAATTTCATCGGAACATTTTATTATTCTTTCGATGCAGAAAATACACTCTTAGAAAAACACTCAATTATACTTGGATATCAGGAAGATTCAGTACTTTCAAAAAATGTTACTTACGCAATGTAAATACAATGCAAAATAAGATCGTTTGGAATTTTGCGAAATAAACTTATCCAACAATGTTCCCAAATCAAGTTCATCAGTCCTGTCGTGGTAAACATGTAGGATAGCAATATGATTAAGTCTATTCTGCAACATTGTTGATCGCAAATATGTTTTGGGTCGACGAAGAACAGAAAAGCTCCGTTCATTTGAGCAAGATGACCCTGGTATTTTCAGGAGCAAACGAACGAAACGCACATACTCCGGAATAAGCCCTCCAGTCCATTATAATTTTTGCAAGAAATTTACAACTTCTCTCAAATTATTCGCCTTTTCATTTTGCCTTTTCAGAAGTTGTAAAAACATGTGTCTGTTGCTCAGTAAACTTTCTTTGTCAAAATCGTCTTTATTTTACAATACTATCAATATCTGCAGAATGCCCCACTACGAATTGTTCCAGCAATTTGAAAAATTGCGCTGAATCATTTTCGAATCTACTTTTGAGAGACGCAATCAATTGATCGAAGACTTCAAAGTATGATTTTCTAAAAAAAATCTTCTGGTGTTTTGAATTGCGAGACTTCAGCAGTACCTTGCCCAAGACGCTTTGGAAATTTTCGTTGCCGTGGAATTTGAGGTTCGTTTCGTTCGAGGTCAGCAACTATTTGAATGCTTTTTTTTCGAAGTATCTTCAAATTTAGAATCACGAGAAGCATCAAGAACATCTGACACTACTTAAATCTCTTCGTATGATTCAATGACGCAGAGATTCGACTTTTGTAATTCCTTGTTCAAATTTTCCACGCGATCGAAAATTTCAATCTTCATAATTAACCAAAATGCACACTCAAATGAATTCATGTAGTTGTAAAACCCTGACGCTTTCGCTGATACGGCGCTGTTGATTTCCTTATCTACAGATCGGTCGTAGAAAAATTGAATCAACTCTGCATAGTTTGCCTTTACGACCTTCAGATACTTTATTCTTACCACCCATCTGTAAAATTAAAAATATATATATATATATACATATATATATACCTCAATCATGATAAGATAAAATTTTTAATTTCTTTTCTATACCTAGTCGGACAATAGGCTGCAGGCCCGGGTAAATCTTTGTGGCTCTTTCCTCCACGCCAATCTGTAACTTCTTGAACTATGCAACGCGTTTTGGAGATTCTCTGGCAAAATTTATCAGTTCTTTTATTGTCCCAATAAATTTTCTTGCGAGTAGAATTTTCTCGATTGCGTCTTGAACAACTAGATTCAAGCTATGTGCATTGCAATGCACGAATAAGGCTCGTGGTTCTGCTTCACGAATCTATTTTTGCAACCCTGAACTCCTGCCTGAAACATTCGATGCCCCATCGTAACACTGACCCCTGAGTGTGGAAAGCGATAGTTGGTATTTGTCGAAAATTTCACTGATGAGGTTGAATAAAGTTGTTGCCTTAGTGTCAGGAGTTGAAAAAAATCCAATAAAATTTTCACTTGATGTTAAATTTTCTGAAACTGTTCAAAGGCAAACGGACACTTGTTTAATTAGAGATACATCTGAAGTTTCATCTAAAGAAATTGAAAAATATTCGGTGTGTTTCGTTTCGTCCATGATTTCCGATAATAAAATAGTGGCTATAAGTTGGAGAATTTCATTTTGACTTTCATGATGAAGCCATTCGTGACTACCCTCTGCAGCCAGGATTTCAATTCCACCACGTCTTCTGCGCGAGACTTCAAAAACATCATGAAATTGGAATTTTCGTCATTATTGTCTCCTCTCATAGGCAAGCCCAGTTTCGCTAGTGATTTTAACATGCTGAATGCTTTTAATAATGCTGTCCGGTTCTCCGTCATTTGTTTTGAGAGCGTTGTTGATATTTCTTGCACCACGTTAACTTTTGCAACATTTCTTAATGCATCGGTGGCAGAAATTGCAATTTTTGAACCCTGGTTACATGTAGTAGAAAACATGTGTGCGTAGCAGAGAAAATAAATAAACTTCGAAGTTGGCTCATGCGAAGCGCATACACAGGGCGCTCTTTTACGTGGAAAAATTTGAAAAATTTTGTCAAATCCCGGGCGGTTAAAATACCCAATCGAAACTTTCGGAGTGGGTACCCACCATACCCACATTATCTGCCGGGCCTGCGTTCTAGTCTATGGTTGAACAGTTAAAGTTTGGTTACTGTACTTGCACAAGGGAAGTTATATGAGTGTCACCTCTAAGTAGATCAGCTCTTGGAAAAGAAATCCAATATTTTTATATCTTTCAGGAAAATGAAAGGATTCGAAATGAATGAACCAAACTGGGATTTCATTTTAAGCGCTAGAATATTGAAATCTCACAAAATGTTTAGACATTAGACAGGCATACATTGTTGTCTGAAGAAATTGTCAAGATCGATCATATATACAATATATATCCCATACAATCGATTGTTCAAATAAAATATGTGATGTAATTTCTTCCTCATTTTAACCGGCAGAAGCTTGAAATTCTTTCAGATGCTCACAGATATGGCATATATTGTTGCCTGAACATACACCCAATTGTTCAGATGAGAGGTTTTGCTCAATTTCTCCTCAGTTTAAAAGCTAGAAGCTTGAAATATTACAGGAAGCTTTATTCACATATGTCACGCGTTATTGTCTGAAAAAATCGTCAAAATCGGTAATATACATAATCAGCCCAATTCTAAACGAAAATTCTGTGCGAGTTTTATCCCTTCTCCCATTCCTCGTATTCTAAATAAAAATTCCTTGTGAGTTTTTTCACTTCTCCCTTTCCTCCTATTCTGAACAATGTTCGAAAAAGCGGAAACCGGTTATGGGAGAAAAGTAGGTATTATGAATGTAAGGGAGAGGGAGATTTTTCTGCCATTTCATAGGAGTTTTTTTCACTAGTTAAATTAAAGGGAATGCATCAAAATAGTTAAAGGAAATTGGTTATTTTAAGAAAGAACACTTATTTGTACAAATTTGTGCTAAAATATGTATTTACAGTCTACCACAATATTCTCACTGTTAATACAACAACAACAACAACCACAATATTCTTTAAGTCGAAAAATATATCGTAAGCAACGGAAGAGCTCTTCGCATGTTTGATGAAGCCATCCAGAAATTGCGCAAGGATTTTTTAAGAAGGCTTAAATAGATTTTGGCATATGGCGAAAGGCGAACTCAACTCGACTTGGGCGCCAGAAAATTGCTTTGCAGAATGAATGCAGGCAACTCCGGCGGATTTGTGTTATCCCGCCGGTCTTCTTCTTAAGCTCCTCTGTTGAAGTTGCTGTGGCACCAATTCATTACTCATTTCAGTGAATACCACATGAAATGCAATAATGTGCATTGTTTATACCTTATTTCTTAATTTCAAACAAATTGGCAACAATAATTAAACTTTACAATTTTTTAAACAAAATAAGAAATGCGCAACGAAATTTCAATTGACAAAACAGCTGACTTCGAAAGTTCGAAATTCCTATTCCCCAATTATTCTTCTCCCTAGGAGAAAAGAATTCGAGGAATTTTTCCCGCGGGAGTAAAAAAATCCGCGAGAACAAAATTCCGGGAGAATATTTACAATTGGTCCGAATATATATCCCATATTACCGACTGTTCCCATTTTATCAAATTTTGAAATTTCAACACATAATTGTTCAATTAAATCCATAAAAGGTATGCGGTCTTCAGCACAGCCGAAGGTAGTCCCATTTTAAATTATTATATGTGAATTATGAAATAAAAAAAAATTTTTTTGCTAAAGCCAGAACACTCTGCTTATAACTAGAGAACCCACACCTTTTCATTTTCAACCCACACTCCAGTGGATGAATATATATATGCATGGAGGATAGGTATTATCCATATTTGCAATATTGGTGATAAGAACTATTGCGACTAATCAAAGGCCAATTGCTTATTTATCTACTTTGGTGTAGTAACAACAGCCTGTTGTTGAATGTTAGTAAATGCTTTCATGTAATGTCCACACATATTCCACATCTATTTCATTAGAGGTGCCCACCTCTTAACTCTTAGCGAGAAAAAGGACTGGGAGAAAGTTTACTAGTCCTCCTGCAGGTAAGGAGTTTAGAATATGTCCAAGTCAAGCATGCTGGTTGGAAAAGGCAACCAAAACTCCCGGAACGGCCCTTTTAAGCAGTTAGGCAGTGACTGCGGTTACCTCATATGCGAGAAGAGTTCATTTTTGATTACGGTCTTGGGGTTGGCCACCCTGGGAAAAAAAAGTTGATGCCTGTTTCTAAGTTTTTATCAATTGTTAACTGAATCTTCGTTACCTGAATTGTGGAAAACCAGTGACAAAAACTTGGGCTAATTGTAAAGCGTGTACCTTTAGACAATTGAAGCGAATAACGAATAACGTTTTAAAAGCCAATTTTTGCCAAACGTGTTTTTTTTTGCAGATTTCCGTTACTGTTACTCTCTGGCATCTCTAAGGCATCAGATAAGTTAAAATTACGTACTAAAGGGCAATTAAAAATCAATTAGAAGAAGTCAGTCCGTAGAAGAATGTTGTAAGTTACACGCAAAATTATACGATCGCAGTTGTCGCAGGTAATTGATAAGTGTAACAGAGGTACAAAAAGGAAATGTAATGTTGAAAATTGGAAAGATATTAAAAACAAAAAGTTAAGAAATAGTGGAAATGCATATACAACCAGGAAAAACAAAAGTATCCCTAAAAAAAACGCTCCAGAACAAGTAATGTGAAAAACCGTTTTAAGTGCACTTGCTGTAATTTTTATTTTATTTATTGTTTATATTTAGGTTTGTGATTTTCGTTACTATTTCAATTGCCAAAAATTTAGTGTTGGTCAAACGAAGGACTATTGGCCTGAGAAGTACGCAGAGTTCTATGAATCGATCTGCCGTAAAAAAAGATAGTATATAAATGTCTTACTTGAAAGAACACCCTTATACGATGGTTTTTCGCCCTCTTTATGTAAAAGTGACCTGAAAACACTCGGAAATTAATATTTAAAAAGAAGTAAACAAAAAATATAGGTTCGAATGTTATTGTGTAAATGGGCTCAAAGCAAACCAAGTTTTATTCACAGTTTTTGGAATATTTTCATTTCTGTTTTGAACACATGTTTGTTTTGATGCCGAATTAACTTTTTGTATGAAATAAATAAACTGTAAGCATTCTATAATATACTCTTTATTTAAAAAACAAACCAATACATATGTTTTTTGCGATAGTAACATTTTCCTACAAACCGTATTGCTCAGTGGAACAACGTTTTAGAAGCCATCAGTACAGATGCTCTGCATAATGGAGAAACATTTTAACTGCTGTCGCGCTTGGGATAAGAAACGTTTTTCCACTGAAAAATGTTCTAAAATGACCGCTTACTTGTAATTCGAAATTGAAATTCCTCAATTTTTTTCATATAAGTTATTAATGTCATTGTTTTGGACAAGCCAACAATACAGGAACAACAAACAATCACAAAGCCTCTAAAAAACGTTTTTTTTCTTTCCTGTAAAAAAACGAGTTTGTCATTTACAACGTTATTCGCGGCTACCCTTCAATTGTAAGATGCATTTTCTTCAGATGATTGAACCTGCCGTAGGCTATGCTAAAATGATGATAGCTGCGGATGTTTCTTGATGTGATTATAAGGGAGACACTTTGTGCCATGGAATCAAACGAGCATCACTATTCAGATTGGTAGAAAAGGTTGTGATCTCTTCCCTTAATTTTGATAACGGCTGGTGGCAATTACGGCTTTTGAACAATGCCAAGTATCGCTCAATTGACCAGCGCGCTTAATAGTGTGGGGCGTATACTACTTGGTCTTTCAAAAGCGCAATGAGTAACATTTTAAAACAATAATTTTTAAAGCAAGGGCAAAGACCCATCCAGAAAGAAGTAGAAAATTTTGACTATGTTAAGCAAAACTTCAATCCTTCATAGTGCAATCCTTTGCTATTTTTGAAAATTTATAGTTCCCGTAGTTTCAAAACATCTAGTTTGTCCGCTCTTTGCTATTTTTGAACATTTATAGTTCCCGTAGTTTCAAAATATCTAGTTTGTCCGCTCTGTCACATGAGAGATTTCGGAAGAAATTTCGGCTGTATTTTCAACATATACATCGTCGGTCCAATGCAAAAGTCACGAATATGCATATTTGATGTTTTGAGAAAAACGCGTAAGACATTGTTAAAAATAGAGATTTAATTATAGAGATCTAATTTTGAATTTTTCAACCACTATTAGAAGGTTAAACCACTAAGTTAATTGAAAAATGATTTTTTAATTAAAAAAAATGCACATTTGTTGTTTTGGCTTTGCAAAATTTGACATATATAATATTTCGTTAAAACAAAAATGGCACATTCGTGTCTTTGGCATTATACCGACGATATACAAGTACTACGGAGAGAGTTTTCAAAAGTTCGAAAAACCGAAAAAGTGCGATAATTCATTACCAAAGACAGATAAAGCGATGAAACCTTTATGGTGATATCCCTAAATGGCGTCCATCCATAGAACTATAGCCTACTCCCTCATAAAATACTCTTTAATACATTCCGTTTGATACACATGTCATACATACACATTCCAGGGTTACCCTAGGTTCATTTTCCTACATGGTGATTTTCCCTTATTTTGTCTCCATAGTTCTCAGCTGAGTTTGTAATGTTCGGTTACACCCGAACTTAACCTTCCTTATTTGTTATACTCAGTTGAGCAGAGCTCATAGAGTATATTAAGTTTGATTGGATAACGGTTGGTTGTACAGGTATAAAGGAATCGAGATAGATATAGACTTCCATATATCAAAATCATCAGGATCGAAAAAAATTTGATTGAGCCATGTCCGTCCGACCGCACGTCCGTCCGTCCGTTAACACGATAACTTGAGTAAATTTTGAGGTATCTTGATGAAATTTGGTATGTAGTTTCATGAGCACTCATCTCAGATCGCTATTTAAAATGAACGATATCGAACTATAACCACGCCCACTTTTTCGATATCGAAAATTTCGAAAAACCGAAAACGTGCGATAATTCATTACCAAAGACAGATAAAGCGATGAAAATTAGTAGGCGGGTTGAACTTATAACGCAGAATAGAAAACTAGTAAAATTTTGGACAATCGGCGTGGCTCCGCCCTTTTTCATTTAATTTGTCTAGGATACTTTTAATGCCATAAGTCGAACAACAATTTACAAATTTTTTTGAAATTTGGTAGGGGCATAGCTTTTATAACGTTAACTGTTTTCTGTGAAAATGGGCGAAATTGGTTGAAGCCACGCCCAGTTTTTATACACACTCGCCCGTCTGTCCTTCCGCATGGCCCTTATCACGATAACTTGAGCAAAAATCGACATATTTTTACTGAACTTAGTTCACGTACTTATCTGAACTCACTTTATCTTGGTATAAAAAATGAACGAAATCCGACTATGACCACGCCCACTTTTTCGATATCGAAAATTACGAAAATTGAAAAAAAATGCCATAATTCTATACCAAATACGAAAAAAGGGATGAAACATGGCAATTGGATTGGTTTATTGACGCGAAATATAACTTTAGAAAAAACTTTGTAAAATGGTTGTGACACATACGATATTAAGTAGAAGAAAATGAAAAAGTTCTGCTCTGGGTCACCCTGGTCCACATTTAGGTCGATATCTGGAAAACGCCTTCACATATACGACTACCACCACTCCCTTTTAAAACTCTCTTTAGTACTTTTAATATCGTACAAACACATTCTAGGGTCACCCCTGGTCCACCTTTATGGCGATATCCCGAAAAAGCGACCACTTATAGAACGAAGACCAACTCCCTTTTAAAAATACTCATTAACACCATTCATTTGATACCCATATCGTACAAACAAAGTCTAAGTTGCGAGTTGGTAAAGGCGTCCACCTATAGAACTAAGGCCCACTCCCTTTTAAAATACTCATTAACACCTTTATTTTGATACCGCTATCGTACAAACGCATTCTAGAGTCACCGCTGGTCCACCTTTATGGCGATATCTCGAAACGGCGTCCACCAATGGAACTAAGGATTACTCCCTTTTAAAATACTCATTAACACCTTTCATCTGATACCCATATCGTACAAACAAATTCTAGAGTCAACCCTGATCCACCTTTATGACGATATCCCTAAATGGCGTCCACCTATAGAATTATGGCCCACTCCCTCATAAAATACTCTTTAGTGCCTTTCATTTGATAGACATGTCATACAAACACATTCCAGGGTTTCCCTCGGTTCATTTTCCTACATGGTTATTTTCCCTTATATTGTCACCATAGCTCTCAACTCAGTCTGTAATGTTCGGTTACACCCGAACTTAACCTTCTGTACTTGTTATTTGTTTTTTTTTTTAACTTTCAGTTCTTTAATAAACCATACTTGGGTTGGTTCAACATAGGCAAATTTACGTTTAGGAACATACTTTTCGAAAAGGCTGTAAATGGTATTATTAAAATGCGAGACGTTTGCTTCTGTATCTCCATTATATTCAGGCCAAGTGAACTTAGATAGTTCTCGGTTTAAGTTTTTAAAATTGTCTTTGGCAAGACTATTTGATGCCAAATTCAAGGTAAGGTCTGCTGGAAAAAGCTCAGGAAATGATACCATCTACACACGCTTACTTCTCAAGCTGTTGGGTTTCTTCTGAAAAACAGTACTGATCCTATTTTTCTTGTTTTGGTCACTAATGGCTATTTTTCTGCCAGAAATCAGCTTGAAAGTAATAGAGCTTACGATTCTCTGGGACATATTCGAGCAGAGGTTTCTCGCGAGTCTCGCCTTCTCGCAAGATTCTTGAATCTCGAATTACTCGTAAGGCTAGCTTGTGCTCCAGAAGAAATCGTAAGCTCTATATAAAACAGCCAATGAATCAATTAAGTTGAATGTCGAGAAGCTCGCGAGCCTTATGAGTAATTCGAGATTCGAGAATATCGCGGGCCTTACGAATATTTCGAGATTCGAGAATCTCGCGAGCCTTATGGGTAATTCGAAATTCGAGAATCTCGTGAGAAGCCGTGTTCTTGATGTATCGTTGAAAAATAAAATATTGCGAACAAAATTATATGTATAATAAATATGTTTTGAATTAAATGTCATTGAAGCAATATAATCAACAAAAAAGTCACAAGTAAAAAAAACGAAGTGTATAAATACTATCCATAAAGCGATTAAATAAGAATGTCGAGAAACTCGCGAGATTTACGAGTACTTCGAGACACGAGAATCTCGCGAGAAGTCGAGCTCTAGAAAGTAACGACGGACTAATTCTCTGATTTTTGACCTTCAACAATTTTCATAACACGAAGTTAAGCTGGTGAAGCAACCTTCTCGGGTACAGTAGTTTTAAAAGCAAAAATTTTAGTTAGTTTGTCGTTTTTAAATAAATAAACGTGTCTATCGGAAATCTGTCCACATAGTAACTTTCTGACAGTTATTTCCAGTCGTAATTTTATGCAATTTTTCCAATTGAGTAAATTGAAAGAAAAACATTGATGACAATTTTACAGTTCTTTTACAAAATCTCTCTCAAACTGTGGGTTTGGCCATATCTTTCATTGTTTTTCTACTAAAAACAGCTTTTCAACAAATGCTTTGACTCGGTAGCTGCCATTCGGAGTCGGCACAAATGTTATAGAAACTACCATTTCTAAGAAACTTTTAAAGTACATTTACTGTAGTAAATTGAAAGACATTGTGGTGGATCCCTAGTTCTTATTGGAATGCGTGAGCGCCTTAAAGACAGCATAGTTCAGTCTTTGGAATTCAGATTAGCTCGCTTTGCCCTCGTGACTTTACTTCAGCCCAAATTAATTATTGGCTAATTTATCGCACCGCGAAAATTTCGTCGTGAATTTCCTGGTCGTCCGACACCAACCGGCAATATAATTTTTTTAGAAATTTAAGGAAACAAATTTAATTTTTGTCGATTTTTTTAACTCGTTTTTATACCCAGCTGAACAGAGCTCACAAAGTATTTAAATTTTGTTCCCATAACGGTAATGGCACAAACTAATCGAGATAGATATAGACTTCTACATATCAAAATGATCTGGGCGAAAAAATAAATTCATATAGCGATGTCCGTCCGTTCGTAAACAAGATAACTTGAGTAAATTGTGAGGTATCTTAATGAAATGTGGTATGTAAGTTCCTCAGCACTCATCTCAGATCGCTATTTATAATGAACGAAATCGGTATAACCACGCCCAATTTTTCGATATCGAAAATTTCGAAAAACCGAAAAAGTGCGATAATTCATTACCAAAGACGCATAAAGCGATGAAACTTGGTAGGTGGGTTGAACTTATGACATAGAATCGAAAATTATTAAAATTTTGGATAATGGTGGGGGCATCGCCCACTTTTAAAAGAAGGTAATTTAAAAGTTTTGCAAGCTTTAGTGTGGCAGTCGTTGAAGATATCATGATGAAATTTGGCAGGAAAGTTACTCCTATTACTATATGTATGCTTAATAAAAATCAGCAAAATTGGATAACGAACACGCCCACTTAAAAAAATAATAATTTTAAAAGTCAAATTTTAACAAAGAATTGAATATCTTTACAGTATATAAGTAAATTATGTCAAAATACAAAAATAAATAAATTTAATTTGTCTAAAATACTTTAAATGCCATAAGTCGGACAAAAATTTACCAATCCTTTTGAAATTTGGTAAGGGTATCGCTTCTATAACGATAACCCACGCCATGCACAGTTTTTATACACAGTCCTTCCGCGGCCGTTAACACGGTAACTTGAGTAAAAATCGATATATATTTACTAAACTTAGTTCACGTACCCCTCACAAGGGTAGGTACCTTGTCGTTGGTGTGAGGGCTTAGCCGATCTCCATAGCGCCCGACTATGACGTGGATCTGTTTAGGACTTTCTTCTACGCCATTTCGCCTCATAGGAGGGCGGCGGGATGTCGGTGACCAAGAACTGCCAACCCCCTAATCCAGGGTGTTATGCGGACCGTGCCTATTGGATGATTTGCAGCCAGGGGATAAATTCGGCTGTATTCGAACGGAGCTTTCCGTATACCGGGCCACCTCGGGAAGTATTGATGTCCTTACCACAGCAAGGGGCGCTTCTGTGGCTGACGGTTCTTTCCCCGTATATAATACTGGACCGCTGAGCCCGCCTTATCAGGCAGGTGGTCGTACGGCCAAGATGAACGACTCATTACCAAATTGTAATAAGGAGGATGATAAGAGGAGGACTGAGTCACAAGCCAAGGACGACGAATACACATTAAGAGATGCGAGAGCGAGAGTAGTGCTGATTCAATGAACTCCGTGTTGGAAAAGCACACAAATGAAAACGGAGTAGAAGAGTGGAGAAAGTTACGGAGCAGAGGAAGTAAAAGAGCTCTCTCGCAGTACCGTGCAGCACTAAGAATTGTACAACGCCTGGGAGCAGGAGTCGACCCAGCAGAAGTGGAGATCGAGCGCTTGGAATGGGCCCATGAAGCGGTAGAAGTAGGTCGAAGGCAGTTCATGGGTTTGCTGCTATAAACCATCGGTTCTGCCGCCGGTACGAGGAGGAAGAAGCGTCGAATGGCAGAATGAAGAGCCAACGTTCGGCGGAAGGCCTGCTTTCAAGAGGCAGAAATGACTCAGTCCCAGAGCCGCGAGGCAGGGCAGTCACATAGACAAGACAAGTAGGGCCAAAGCTGTAAGACAGATGTGCTCCAATAGCGAGGTAGCAACTACCCCGAAAGCTGCGAGTCAAAGGGAAGTTCCAACCATGGAAGTAGGAGATAAGCCAAAGGAAGATAACGCTAAGACCCCTGCTTTCTCGGAGGTGCTAAATAGAGTTAAACCTAAGACTCCGGCTTTCTCGTAGGTGACAAAGTGAGTTAATATTAAGACTCCGGCTATTCCCGAGAAGGTGAGTGATGTGGCAAAGCAGCCACTGACTGTGGCGCTGGTTGTTCGTAGCAGTCCTTTCGGACAGATGACTACTGAAAGGTGGAGATCTGTAGAAAGGGAACTTATTAGCTTAATGCTTAAGATGGTGCGGGAACAACCAAATAAGCCCCTTCCAACCTTTGATTATGGGGGATGGTATAATGGTGTGAAGGTGATAGCGTGCGACAACATCGCGAGCTTGCGGTGGCTGGAGGAAGTGGTTCCAAACCTCCAAAGGCATGGCACGAGCGCGCGGTTTGAGGTGGTGGATAAAGCGCAAATCTCCACGGTAGGAAAGGTTAAGGTATGGATACCATGCGTTATGAAGTCGGAGGATACACTGCGACTTCTGCAGAATCAGAATCCGAACATAACGACACAGGATTGGAAGGTACTTACTGTATCTCGGTCTACGGAGGAAGGTCAGTTCTACATCTTCCAAATAAACAAGCAGGCGGAGGATATATTGTACACGCAGCTTGGAAAAATGTCCTTTGGTACAGGCGAAATTTATATGCGACTCAGGAAAAGAAGTCCCGAGGATAAAAATCCTAACACGCTGGAAGTCGGCGAAGTCGAAAAGGGCCTCAAAAGCCTAAGTGAAAAAACACAGGCGGAGGTCGCCGACGTCACCACGAAGATGTTAGAGGAGGACCAACAGCCAGATGGTGCTGTGAGTCGCGCAGAGGAACACCCGTCACAAAAGTTACAAGAGGTTGAAGGGGGCTTCGAATACTCTAAACCAAAAGCGCAAGGAGGATGACGACGTCACGACGAAGGTGATGGAGGTGGACAAACAGCCCAATGGCGAGTCCTACAGCTGAACCTCCAATACAGTAAAGTGGCGTCGAGCGAACTCCTCCTAACCCTTGAGGATGGTTCGTGGGGTGGGGAGGAGCAGATACGAACGAGAGAGGTGAATCCCTATTTTGTTACATCCTGCAAACCAATTTGCAGACAGCCAACAGGGGAAATGTTCCTACATACATTGGTCCAACAACCATCAATGTTCTGGATATTACATTGAGCTCCGAGCGTGATATATCAAGGTATGATTGGATGGTTCTCGATAGACCGTCCTTCTCCGACGATGCGTATATAAGCTTCAGCATCCCACTAAAGAGGGTAGAGAAGGGAGGAACCTTTAGAAACCCTAGGGCAACGAATTGGACTAAATTCCAGAAACATGTAGAAACGAAACTGGGACAACCCAAAGAGGTTGCTAGTGTAGAGGAACTGGAGGAGTCGAATGAATTCTTAACAAGGACGCTTATGACTGCGTATAACAAAGCTTGCCCTATAAGAAGATTCAGAGGAAAAGCAAAGCCGCCATGGTGCAGCAATGAGCTGAGTCTTCTAAGAAGACAGGTAAAAGAAATGTTTAAACTCGCAAAGGCCGCGGAAAGCGAAGCGTGTCGGGACGAGTACAGGGATCTACTGAGGATCTACAAGCGTGAAATTACCAGGGCGAAGAGAAACTCATGGAAAAGTTTCTGTACGGACATAGAGTGCTCCAGTGAAACAGCACGGTTGAAAAAAGTCCTAGCAAAGGGAAACATAGTCCAGGGACTAATAAAGAAAGAGAACGGGGAATGGTCACGTGATAGTGAGGAATCCCTTGAGGTGCTTCTCGATACACATTTCCCATCGGGAGACGGTTTAGAAGAACCAGCAGACATCACTCACACTTCGATCACGGAGCTAGTGGTGCCGGGCTTGGTGACCGATACCAAGATCGAGTGGGCAGTGAAGACGTTTTCTAAGTTTAAATCGCCGGGCCCAGATGGTATATTCCCGGCCATGCTACAAGTCTCAAGAAGGGCGGTCGTGGAATGGCTTAAAATAATATTCGATGGGTGCATAAGACTGGATCATGTACCGCACTCTTGGAGAACTGCTCGTGTAGCTTTTCTACCAAAGGCGGGGAAGATCGGTCACGTGTATCCCAAAGACTATAGACCCATTAGCTTAACATCATTTCTGCTCAAAACCTTTGAGAGGCTGATAGATGTGTACATAAAGTCCAACGTGGATGAAAAGCTGCTCTCCACAACACAACATGCGTACACCAAAGGCAAGTCGGTAGATACCGCATTGCATAGGGTGGTAATAAGCATAGAGAAATCCCAAGAATATACGGAATATGCTCTAGGAGTCTTCTTAGACATTGCCGGGGCTTTCAGTAATGTTGAAAAATTGGCGATAGTGGATGGTTTTAATTACATTAAAGTACATCCAGCCTTAACCAGATGGATCGGCTGCCTGTTAAATTGCAGGAAGATCACATCACAATGGGAATTGTACGAGGCCACGAAATCAGTGGACAGAGGATCGTCACAGGGAGGGCGATTTTATGAGGGACCCGTAAAACTTACGGCTTACGTGGATGACGTTGCAATTGTCATAAGTGGAAAGTGCCTTCCAACGATTAGCTCTTTGATGGATCGGGCGCTTCGGGATATTCATACCTGGGCATCAAATGTCGGGTTGAAAGTCAACGCGGATAAGACGGATATGGTCTTGTTTACAAAGAGGTACAAGATCCCAAATTGGGTCAGGCCTAAGTTATGAGAGGTGACCATACAGGAGAAACCTGGCAAAAAGTATCTAGGAATCAACCTAGACAGTAAGCTGTCATGGAAACTCAACGTGGAGGAGAGGGTGAAGAAGGCTTCAACGGCACTTTATGCATGTAAAAGAATGCTGGTGTGTACGTGGGGCTTATCGCCCTCTCTTTCTCATTGTGTTTTTACAGCGATTGTAAGCCCTATCCTATACTATGGAGTTCTTGGTTGGTGGAAAGCCACACAAAAAGCAACCTACCTCAAAAAATTCGAGGGGGTATGCAGACTATCGATGATTAGCATTACTGGAGCCCTGAAAACAACCCCGACAGCTGCACTGTGTGCCATTCTGCACATTCCACCTGTAGACCTGGTGGCAAAAAACATAGCGTTAACAACTGCAAGCAGGTTCGGAGCCTCGGGGTAGCTTGAGCGCCGACCATACGGCCATAGCAGTTTAGCGCCATCAATCACAAGACGAACAGACTACATGATTCCCTATCTGCGCTTCGACGGCGATCTTAAGGCCACAAAGAGGTGGAAGGTTGGCACAAGGGTGCTCAACTGGCGGACGAGGCTATACATGTGTACACAGATGGTTCCAAAGTAGTGGAAGGAGTAGAGTCTGCGGTATACTGTGCTGATCCGGAAATAAACAGATCATACAGGCTGCCGGATTTCTGTAGCGTTTTCCAAGCGGAAATAGTAGCCGTAACCAAAGCAGTAGAAACCCTGGAAGAAAATAGCCCAAGCTGCAAACGTGTTACTTTTATATTGACAGTCAAGCAGCAATTAAGGCAATAATCTCGCCTACCACAGCATCTAAATGCGTGTTAGAGTGTAAGCAGTTCCTGGAGAGAATCGGGACAGGGCGAAGCATACATCTGTATTGGGTCCCAGGGCATATGGGAATAGATGAGAATGAAAAAGCGGATTAATTAGCTAAAAAGGTCGCCTCCCTTGAAGCTTGCTCCGTAGACGTCCCAATTAGATTGGGCGAAATTAAGCGAAGGCGAGAGGTGCACATGATCGACCAAGCAGGAAAGGCGCGGGTTCAAGCGCGGGGCTGTAAATTTTCGAAGATTATGTGCAGGTCTTACAATCTTAGACTAACAAAGTTGCTTCTATCATTAAAAAGAGATGACTGTAGGCTCATGACGGGTATTCCGACTGGACACTGCCTTCTGGCGTCACATGCCTATAAATTAGGCTTGGTCAGTGATAGCAGATGTAGGAAGTGCGGGCTGGAAGTTCTGTGCTCTTGCCCTGCGCTTGCCAGGCTAAAAATCCAGCTATTAGGAGTGATACAGTTGTCAGATCTAGAAGAAGCAAGGGCTTAAGTCCTAGGAAGCTTCTAGTATTTGCCAAGAGGACTTGATTATTTTATAACATAGGTCCTGGTTTTTGATATGGTTTTTAAGTTTGGTCATTAAAACAATCTTCCGGTAACACTACGGACTTATTCAGTCTATGTGAGGTCCTCATGGACCGCCCAGTTCAACCTAGCCTAACCTAGCTCACGTACTTATCTGCCCTCACCTTATCTTGATATTAAAATTGGGCGAAAATTTCGATAAACGAAAAAAATGCCATAATTAAATACCAAATAACAAAAAAGGGATGAAACATGGTGATTTGATTGGTTTTTTGACGCAAAATATAACTTAAAAAATACTTTGTAAAATGGGTGCGACACTTACCATATTAAGTAGAAGAAAATGAAAAAGTTCTGCAGGGCGAAATCGAACGACCTTGGAATCATGGCAAGAATACGTGGTATTATATATATAAATAAATTAGCGGTACCCGACAGATGATTTTATGGGTCACCCTGGCCCACATTTTGATCGATATCTCGAAAACTCCTTCACATATACACCGAAGGGCCACTCCTTTTAAAACCCTCATTAATATCTTTAATTTGATACCTATATCATACAAATACATTCTAGAGTCACTCCGGTCCACCTTTGGGGCGATATCTCGAAAAAGCATCCACCTATAGAACTATTACCCACTCCCTTCTAAAATACTCTTTAATACCTTCCATTGTATACGCATGTCATATAAACATATTCCTGGGTTACCCTAGGTTCATTTTCCTACATGGTGATTTTCCCGTATTTGATAAAGGATGAATGAAAATCGTTCCAAAAAAAGGCACGCTTGGTCTAAAATTTGGTCGATATTTCCCAATCGTATGTGATATGGAATTAAAAACCACTTATAAACCATCTACGAAACTCTACGAAACCAACGCAGATAAACTCTCAGCTGAGTATGTAATGTTCGGTTATACACGAACTTAGCCTTCCTTACTTATTAGATTTGACCTTATTTCTCTGTGTGTTTGCTTACAATGATTTTTGGTGGAAAATATGACATTATTAGAAATTATATATGAGAAACAGATGAAAGCAATATTACAAAAATAAAACATAAAGAGATATATTATGCAAACAGTCAGGTTGCGTAAAAACCGATCTTTACAACCTTTTTGGTGTCAATCATTCAATTGAATAGATGACATCATCGACATAAGCAAATTGCAGCAGTACACACAACGTTTTGGCCAATATTTGGGTCATTCAAATGCCGAGCCTATCGCAACAACTCTATACTTTGCACGACGCACTAAGTCACCTTGATTGATTTCCCACAGGTTAGCTGCGCCTACTTCTGGCTCGATTCACTACCACAGCAGAATCATATGCACACGATGGGACAAATAAATTGCCACAGATTTAGGGCCTGGAATCAGATCAACTTCTAGAACATGTTCCTGGCAAGAGATAATTTTGAGATCTGTGGTGTATATAGAGAACAGGTGGGCTGGAAATGAATTTTCGTACAATTTTCACCCAAACGACGAGTGTAGTGTATGACTTCAAGTTAAATACAACTTCCAGGATTTTCGTACCTCATCTCAAATTGTTCGAATGAGTTTACGCTATCGTCGAGGGCTTTGAACTCGTAAACATGGATCTAGGCTTATGCAAAAAAAGCTACTTAAGACTGAAGGTGGATTCGTAAAGAAGTTGGCTATACGTTGGCTTGACGGCAGTTACGGCAGTCGCAGTGTAGATAAAGTAAAAGGGGATGCGTCAATTTCACATTTCCATTTGCATATTTTGGAAAAATAGTCCAGTCTAAGATCGGCAAACTTTGTTAACAAATAACCTTTTATAACAATTGGGTATAATATGAACTCAAACAAAATTGCATACTCTTACATCTACACAAACAGCCATAGGCGTCAATATCCACTCACACACATTCAAACCATTTTACAAAAAAGGACTTATGCATCTTTTAAGAAGCCGAACTCAATCTATCATGTTGATGAAACTTTTTGGTGGCAAAGAGTTCAATCAGGCGAGGTTGATATGCGCAGCGGTTCAATAAATAATTAAATACTCGTACTTGAGTTAAGAAAGTACAAAAGCAATTTGTAACGCTAGAAACATATTTACATATCAACGACGTTGTTAAACAACAGCTCAAGTTTTTCACTGTACTATATAAAGTTATCAACGTAGTATAAACATCAAGGATGGCGTGGGTAAGAACGGAGTAAGATCCTTCAATAACCAAAGTGGCAACAACAACAACAATACAAATGATTGGATGGTGCAATGATCTATGTAGCAATTGATTTAATTGCTGTCGTTAAAAGTTGTAAATTAAGTAGTGATTTATTTATGGATAAAAATGTGATATCATCGTCTTACAATATTCAAAGTTCAATTGCGTATTCATGGAAATTCGATGCTGTGAAAACAAATTAACAAGCAGGCACAGTGTTAATTTGATGAAAATAATTTGAAAAAAATAATTTATATATATTTATTCGTAGTATTAGTGGAAATTTTTTTTGTTGTACTTCTTATTTAACTGATTAATTGGGCGATTATTAATTGATGAAAAATTTTTCATTTACATTCCAGAAAGAGCAAAGGTAACAGCTGACTGCTGCGTTAGTAAAATTTTACCGCTGTAAAACCTAAATGGGTTTATTCACATTTGTAAGAAAGGTAGGGATATTCACTCAACCACGCGATTGCTGTGGAGCTCACAAAAGTTACATATTTTTGGAATGTGGGAAGTTTTGTATCTGCTGTTTAACGCGCAAAAGACATATCATACGTAGTGATAGAAGTTTTGGAAAAAGTATCAATACCGATACTCATATAAAGTACTCGGATCAAAGTAGCGATACTGATGCTCATACTCAGCCAAAGGTATCGGATATACTCGATCCAAGTAATTACTTCGAAATTTTTACCAAGAGTGAAGACATTTTTTTTTAGAAAACACGTAAGGAAGGGAAAAGGAAATTGACGCCAGTGATTTTGAAAGAAATAATGCTCAAATGTTACTTCATGTGATGATCAAGCGATGTGAACTGATAAAGCCGTGTGAGCTGAATATCTGATGTATCATCATATCATATTACAGCAAAAAAGTAACCTTCGTATGGCATGCTGATAAAGTATAAGGTAAGTCAAGCGATGTTGAGATGTCACCTTATCAAGCGATGTGAACTGAAGACTTGATATATCATCATATCACAGTACAGCAAAAAAGTTATATACGCTACGTATGGCTGAAGGAGTATCAGCAAATCACGTGATAATGAGACATGACAAAGGGATGAAAAAGGAATTGATTTAGCCATGTCCGTCTGTCCGTCCTTCCGTCTGTCTGTGACCACGACAACCTGAGTAAATATTGAGATATCTTATTGAAATTTGGCATATGTTCTACTTGGCACTCATCTCCTATTAAAATGAGCGAAATCGGATGAAAACATTTATATATAACATTTTGGAAAACGCAAAGAAACTGATTATTTAGTAATATCTAGGTGTACTAGAGTGTTGAAATTTGATCTAGGTCATTTTTAAAAGCATTATTTCTTGTTAAAAGCCTAACATTTGTATCGAATTTAATTACGAGGGTTTCATTTTTTTGAGGCTCTAGAAATGCTGTTAAATGCTTAAAATAGGGGCGTGGCACTGTCCAATTAAAAAAAAATTTCTCCCATTTTTCTCTTACAGTTAAACTTTGTAAATGCAATATCATTGATACAAAACTATTTTGCGCTAAGATATGGCTTATTGTTCTAGTCTACGACACTTTCAAAAATATTTTTCATAAAAGTGGGGTCTTTAACCGATCTCGCCCATTTTTCAAGAAATATTGCCTGCCCCAAGAAAATATGTTTATCCAATGTTACTACGATTCGTTCATTTTTCTTCGAATTATGGCTCCGGAAGCATAGAAAATTGTCCTTAACCGATTTCGTAAATTTTTCTTCGAAATATTCCTTATGGTAAAGGCAAGCTAGGTTTAACGATTTTTGATTTATGATTAATAATATTTGTAAAATTGATTTTGTCACAAGTGGGTGGTGCCACGCCCATTTTCAAAAAGTTTTTAAAATTTTTATGAAGAGTCTTAATATCAGTCCACGCATAAAATTTTAACATTCTAGGTGTATTATTAACTAAATAATCAGGTTTGTTGTATTTTCTGTAATGTTATATACATAAAAAGTGGGCGTAGTTAATATCCGATTTCGCTCATTTTCAATAGCGATTGGGGATGAGTGCCAAGGAACTCATACATCAAATTTCAATAAGATATCTCAATATTTACTCAAGTTACCGTGATTACAGACAGACAGACAGACGGACGGCCATGCCCAAATCTATTCCTCTTTTCATCCTGAGCATTTTTATATAAGGAAATCTATATTTATCTCGATTCGTTTATGCCATTACGATCTACCAGGCATGCTTAACCAACGAACCGATATCATTTCGTTACGATAATTAACGTTAATAAACGAAACAAAGTCATTTCGTTTCGTTTATTAACGTTAAAAACGTCAAATTAACGAAATGATTTCGTTTCGTTTTCTGCCATATCAAAACGGAATCAAATCGTTTATGTTCATTATTAATTTCAAACTATGCTGGCAAAGCTGATTGATGGCGGAGTCATTAAAGGTGAAAGCAATAGCCAAGCTGATTGCAACTTTTCTCATGAATTTTGACAGTACGAACATTTCTCAGAGTGTTTTTGACATTACCACCAACGAATTACACAAACAAATTATATGGAGTTTGTGTGTGTATGTGCGCTCGTTGTTACCATCTTACGGCTTCACCATGGCTATAGCATTGCCAGCACAATTCAAACATAAAGTATCACGTTTTTGTTAACGTTTTTAACGTTAACGAAAGCTTTTCGTTTCGGTTAAAAACGAGATACAATTTATCTTGATAATTTCTTTATCGATAGTATTTCGAAGTGTTTCAACGGAAACGGTGGAAATTTTTTGATAAACGATTAGCTTAACGTTAAGGTGCATCCCTGCGATCTACCGTTATGTTACCAAAGTTAATATACTCTCTGTGCAAAGGACGCTGAATATAAAAATTTTCCATTTTTTTAGAAAAAGACAATTTCGTCAAAGGTTTATCAAAGGTTTCGCTGAGATTCGAACCGCGAATCACACGGTGAAACTGCAGTAGCCTTACCCACTAGGCTATCCTGCTGGTAGTTGTTTTCTTTCTTATTTCAGTTTATCTCATTTTTACACTAACAACACAATCGAGACATTCTGTATCTATATTGATTGGTGTGTTATGCTGATTTGTTTTTGTGAAGTTCCT
This sequence comes from Eurosta solidaginis, assembly GCF_040869045.1. Taxonomy (NCBI): domain Eukaryota; kingdom Metazoa; phylum Arthropoda; class Insecta; order Diptera; family Tephritidae; genus Eurosta; species Eurosta solidaginis. The sequence continues at coordinate 293,648,067 of NC_090319.1, forward strand.
TTTTTCATTGCGAATAAGAAGCTTTTTTTGTAAACTCCGGCTTAGCTTTAGATATTTCTGTTTTTTTGCTTAATGGTGCGTTCAATTTTTACTTAATATTTAAGACGGCGGCCACCGTGGTGTGATGGTAGCGTGCTCCGCCTATCACACCGTATGCACTGGGTTCAACTCCCGGGCAAAGCAACATAAAAATTTTAGAAATAAGGTTTTTCAATTAGAAGAAAATTTTTCTAAGCGGGGTCGCCCCTCGGCAGTGTCTGGCAAGCGCTCCGAGTGTATTTCTGCCATGAAAAGCTCTCAGTGAAAACTCATCTGCCTTGTAGATGCCGTTCGGAGTCGGCATAAAACAAGTTGGTCCCGTCCCGCCAATTTGTAGGGAAAAATCAAGAGGAGCACGACGCAAATTGGAAGAGAAGCTCGGCCTTAGATCTCTTCGGAGGTTATCGCGCCTTACATTTATTTTATTTATTTATGAGCTTAACACCGGCTTATATTGATACGTGGTACGATCACAATATGCCAGGGTTTCTTAAAACAAAAGAAAATTATTGAAAAGTCCATTATTATAAGCCCGTATTAAGCCCATCAATTCTTAAATATTAAGTAAACATTGAACACACCATTAAACAAACAACCATAAACAATTGAGTAATTAAAAATAATCAAATAATTAAAATTAATCAAACAATTAAAAATAATCAAATAACTAAAATTAACCAAACAGTAGGAAATAATGAATTAATAAAAATTAATTAAACAATTAACACTAAACAAATAATTTAAAATAATCAAACAACTATTTAAATTAATTTAATTATTTGATTATTTCCAGTTATCAATGTTAAGAACACAATTTTTAAAGTAGCTACTAAATAGCTGAAACGAAATTAATAAAATCATACATAATAATTTAATTATGTTATTAAGTTAATCAAAATTAATTGAATTTAATCAAGTGATTTTTTTACTATGTGATAAAAGATTATGAATTTATTATATTAGTCATTCAGCTAAAAATAGAGAAAACAAGTTTGTGTTTGCATTTAATTAATGACTAATCATTAAAAAGCGCATCCAATGCCAATTAATCACTACACGCTACTCACTATAATTAATAATCATAAAAATGTTGAATCGATATGTTACAGGTCTGCCCTAGAGACACAGCGCATTAAATTTTCCTTTTTTCAATATTATGCTGATGATTGTCAAAAGACACACAAAGATGATTATCGCTTATACATAATTGACGTACTTTCCGAGATGCATGCCAATATTGGGCTAACTAAACATAATATAAAAGGTAAAACCAAGCCGGAGAATGCATTTTATGCAAATCTAAAAATCTAAGGAGCTATTTAAAAATATTTGCAGAAAACATTTTTACAAAATCCTCAAAATAAGCTCAAGCATAAGTTCATTGCATTCAAAAATTCAACAGCTAGTAACGCCATTTAACAAACATTTTCAACGAGAAAGCTCTCTGGTATTCTGCATAGTCTAGTGGCACTCAACATGAAAAAAAAAAAAACAATACTTACTATGTTCATATGTAAAAATATTTGCGCCGAAAAATTGGCTCCCGGCGGAAAATGCAGGAAGTGCCATACATGCACTAGACCAAATAAATAAAAGGAGAAACTTAAAAAAATGTTTTACATTTGAAAATGGAGAAAGTAGACGAAAATTTGAGGAAAAAGAGGAATAGAACTTTTTACAAATGCAAAGCTAAAAGATAAACAAGTAAAGGTGTCGAAGTTCGGGTGTAACTGAACATTATATACTCAGCGTGAGATTCAATTGCACATTTCATTTCAGATAAATTACTTTTCTACATAATACGTGGCACCGCCCGCTTAAAAAAATGTCTCCCCATTTCCTCTTACAATAAAACTTGATAAGTGAAACATCATTGATTTAAAACTATTTCTTGCTAAGTTATAGCTTATTATTCCAGTCTACGACCCTTTAAATTTATTTTATATCTAAGTTGCCGTGGTATTTAACCGATCTCGTCCACTTTTTCTAGAACTATTTCCTGCCATAGGGAAAATTTGTGTACCCAATTTTATTACGATCCGTTAATTTTTCTTCGAGTAATGGCTCCCGAAACATAGAAAATTGCTTAGTCATAAAATGGGCGGTGCCAAGCCCATTTTTTTAAATTTAAAGTTTTTCCTATTCATTGTTATAAATCTACTTGGCAAATGAAATACCATTGATATAAAGGTCTTTTTTGCAAAGATATAGCTTATTTTATTCGCCCACGACCCTTTTAAAAATCTTGTATATAAAAGTGGGCGTGGTCCTCAACCGATTTCGTAAATTTTTCTTCCAAGCATTCCTTCTATTTAAGGCAACCTCTCTGCCGAATCTTGTTACGATAGGTTCAACAATTTTTGATTTATGATTAATAATATGTGTAAAATTGATTTTATCACAATTGGGCGGTGCCACGCCCATTTTAAATTTTTTTTTTCAAATTCTTATCAAGAGTCTCAATATCTGTCGACATGTAAAATTTAAACATTCTAGGTGTATTATTTACAAAATAATAAGGTTTTTTGTGTTTTCCAAAATGTTATATATATAAAAAGTGGGCGTGGTTATCATCCGATTTCGCTCATTTTCAATACCCATCTGTTCTGGGCGCAGATAAGCTCGTGTACCAAATTTGGTAAAGATATCGCAATATTTACTCAAGTTATCGTGTTAACGGACAGACGGAAGGACGGACAGACGGACGGACAGACATGGCTCAATCAAATTTTTTTTCGACACTGATGATTTTGATATATGGAAGTCTATATCTATCTCGATTCCTTTATACCTGTACAACCAACAGTTATCCAATCAAAGTTAATATACTATTTGTGCAAAGCACGCTGGGTATAGAAAATGAAAAAACAAGTAAGGAAGTCTAAGTTCGGATGAAAGCGAACATTACATACACAGCTGTACACTTGAAATGCAGTTGTTGTTTGTTTTGTGTGCTTAATAGCGTTAGAAGGCTGCGCAATAATACATATACATATGGCTTTATTCTGAACCAATTTTTCTTCGAATTTTGGCTCCCGAAACATAGAAAATTGCTTAGTCATAAAAGGGGCGGTGCCACTCCCATTTTTTTTTAATTTGAAGCTTTCCTATTTATTGTTATAAGTCCACTTGGGAAATGAAATACCATTGATATAAAGCTCTTTTTTGCAAAGATAAAGCTTATTTTATTCGTCCACGACCCTTTTAAAAATATTTTATATAAAAGTGGGCATAGTCCTTAACCGATTTCGTAAATTTTGTTTCAAACCATTCCTTATAGTAAAGGCAACCTCTCTGCTGAATTTTGTTACGATAGGTCTACCGATTTTTTATATATGATTAATAATATTTGTAAAATTGATTTTATCACAAGTGGGCGTTGCCGCGCCCACTTTAAACAATTTTTTCACATTGTTATGAAGAGTCTCAATGTCAGTCCATACGTCAAATTTCAACATTCTAGGAGTATTATTTATAAAATAATCTGGTTTTTTGTGTTTTCCAAAATGTTATATATATATAAAGTGGGCTTGGTTATCATCCGATTTCGCTCATTTTCAACGCGAATCTATTCTGAGTCCATATAAGCTCGTATACCAAATTTGGTGAAGATATCTCAATATTTACTCAAGTTATCGTGTTAACGGACGGACGGACATGGCTCAATCAAATTTTTTTTCGATACTGAAGAATTTGATATATGGAAGTCTATATCTATCTCAATTTCTTTATACAAACAACTGTTATCCAATCAAAGTTATAATACGCTGTGTACAAGTATAGCTGGGTATAAAAACACATAAATATGGATATAGATAAACATCTATGTGTGTGTATGTGTAAAATAAAAAGTGGTGTTCCAAAAACCTTTTAAGTCAACAAGCGAGTAACTCAAGTACTGAGCGCTTAAGCAAGCAAACTTACAGCCAACTAACCAAATAACCAGACAACTGTAGATGTATGTATGTATGTGTGTTCACTGTAAAAAAATACGAATATAAAAAACGAGTGCAAAGCAATACAAGATTAAGTGTAAGTATGTGAATGGCTGTGTACGCCCCCGGTACGCTTAATATTGACCAGCACCCAACAAAGCATTTGTACAAGCTGCTCACTTTAAGTGCCGTTACATACACTTGTATTCTACTATATACATATACTCATTTACCTGTAAAATGTTAAGGCAAGAAAAGTTAGTAAGTTTTTGTGGGTGATGTGAGCAATGAAATCGGTTGGCACAAAAAAAAAAAAGAAGAAAGTAAACTTAAAATATTTTTATTCTTATAGCATAAACTTTTCATAGCCAAAAGCTTAATTTGCACGCCCACACATTCTTCCACATTCTCCCACATTCTTCTTCATGCTGTGTACTCGCATTGAGCAAGTCTAGTCGCATTACCTTTGCTCAAATGTATTATCCTTTGAACAAACTTATTCGATTCAACGATTGCCAGTTAGCAAAATGCTGACCGACCACTTGATGAAAACACAACAAATACAAACAAACATGCATACCAAGAGATGCATGAATGTACATAAGTAAATACATAAAAGCACTATCGGAAAGCATACGAGTCGAAGGAAATATTTCGTTTATATAAGTGAGTAACCCTGTAGAAAAATATATTTTTATATTAATTTGTTTGATTTGAAAGAGGACTTGCTAAAGTAAAGAGGATGAAGAAAGGATGCGTGACATAAAGTCAATGACCAGAGCATTCATTGCCCTTATGATCACTACAAATGACCACAAAGTCAAATGAAGTATGACCATATGAAATGATCCCATATGAAATGGTTAAAATGTCAACGATATTAAAATTAAGCTCTTCTTCTTCTTCTTTCTTATTTTGTTTTCCCCCATACGTATTGCAACAACTGTTGAGTAACAGTCATTGCTTTTTGTTTTCACGATGGCCGCCGTGGTGTGGTGGTAGCGTGCTCCACCTACCACACGGAAGATTCTGGGTTCAAACCCCGCACAAAGTATCATAGAAAATTTATATAAAAGGTTTTTCAATTTTAATTTGTTTGTTTTCGCTAATTTTGTATGCAGTCGTATGAAATGAGGATTTTTTTATATTAAATTTGCGTAAATTTTTTTATATTAAATTATTCCTCTGTATTGTCTCATTCTAGTGAAAAAAATAAACGAAAAAAAACTGATCTTTTCGTAGAGAAGAAAAATTTGTTCTACTAAAAATCTTCATATTGTGTATTCTAATATTTCACCTGTGACGCTATTTTTAAACGGTTTTATTTAGCTTGACTCTGTGTAGCGAGCATTGTTTACGATTTTTGTAATTTGAAATTTAAGTGACTTCCCGATAAGCTACAAGCTTGAAATTTTGAATATATTTCAGAACCCGATGACATTGCAATAATAAGAAAAAAACTCCGCAATGTGGCGCATGGATCGAAATATTTCAAAAAATCGTATTTGTGGTCCGAATTGGCTCATATTTGGAACACATATTACTTACATGAATAGAAACATTTTTTTTAATTTAAACGATTTTATTGAAAACAATACTTATAAATAAATTAATAAAGGGCCCGATAACCCCCGAAGAGATTTAAGGCCGAGCTTCAACTCTTGGGCACACGCCCAACGATTTTATTTATTTTTCTGATCAACGCCCTAGATTGGTGAGGAGTGTGATTACTAGCTACTAGGACCTATCTAATTTTTTTCTAGCTTTTAGTACTATTATTACTTAATATAAATATTGTTTTCAATACAACCGTTTAACTTAACAATTTTTTTTAATTATTTGTTCCTTAATTTGGTTTCATTACAGTGCAAAATGGGATTAAAAGCTGGGCCGGAAAGGCTTCCTTTGGAATAAGAACCTGCAGAAACTTTTGGTGAACAATATGTTTTTTTTTTCCAGAAATGGTCATAAGGTTAATCGTAAATTTTCTTACTGGCAATAAGTTAAAATTAACAAAGGTCTTAAAGTCGATTGACCTCATGCCCATTTGAAGCGGTCATAATGCCAATCGATCCTATAGTTATTCGAAGTGGCCTGATGTCACACCACTGTAAAGTATACTTGCCTTAACGGCGAAGTCTTAAAAACCTTGGCATTTGAGGGCTTCAGTTATCTGTCGGTTGTTTCTAACTTGTCTCTGTCCACTTATACATAAATTTCATACCTGAAAAAACCAAAACAGCGGCGGTGGAACAGCCCAAAGCCTGGGTTAGCAGCTTACCTAGGAGGTCATACTATTTCATATCTCTCCTGTCGCCAGTGGCGCTGTCTTAATTCATCGCGCACCTGTGACTTGCCAACCACCTGCATGGCTTTTAGGCATCTATAATACTAAAATATATTGTGGATTAAACCAAGAATATCATCATAGAATAGTAATCGTTGCGATAAACTTTTCAAAAGCCGTTGACGTAGTAAATCACGGCACATTATTGCAAGGTTTGGAAGGGTTTACACTTCTTGCTACGCCGTAGTTCTACAGATGTGCCAATAGGGGGCAATCACTGCCCATACACATTAAATGCCCTCTTAAGAATGGCACATCATTGTGGCGCCCTACCACTCATAGCAAACTCAGGACTGCAAGAAATCGATTTTTGATAGGAAATGGGTCCTCAGGCCAAAAATGTGTCCAAATAACTAAATATTTAATTAGGCTACAAAAAAGTCTACGTATGAGTATTGCATTTATAGAGCTTGAAGCACCTGTCACTCTCTGAATTTTGTCATCTTTTTAAACAAATTCCTATAGCCTTCCAAGACAGATGCACGTACAGCGACTCCCTTTACAATGAACTGTATTTCACAAAGAAACTCCCGCTATTGGAAATGCGGTGTCCATCACTTGAGGACGAAAATCCCTCTAAAAACTGGTAAAAAATAAAAGAGCTAGCTGCACCATATAAAGATCAAAGTACGCAGGTTCATATAAGCAACTTTATTAACAACTCTTTCAGGATGCATGACTTGACATGGACTTAAGGCGTGCTATTATAGCTACTTGAGCGAATTGGATAACATCCATTCTACGTACCGACCTACTTAAACCAAGTCTCCATTGACTACACCAAGGATTTGTTTTTGACGGTTGTAGATAAGATATGACATTTATTTCGCAGTTTTATCGGTATCTGTGGCATAACCGCCCAATGAGTCGTCGATAACAAATTGGTAACACGCCCGTAAAAAATTAGAAACACTCCAATAGCAAATCGATAACTTCTTGATACAAAAATCGATAGCTTCTGTGACACATATCGATATCAGGCAATCGAAAATTTTACGAATTAATAACACACTGATCAAGAATTGTTTACACTCCGATAGATATGTAGGTCAGGTTGAACTGGCCGGTCAATAAATAAATATATTAAGGGTGTCATAGTGTTGCCAGAATTTGTTTGATGACCAAACGGAAAAACCACAACTAGGTACCCCGATAGTATATCGATATTTTTTCGATAGTTGACTGACAAATGTTTGATAGTGAAACGATAACCTTTCGTTAGTAAATCGATAATTATACGCTTGCTAACGACAGAAATCGATGAGATGAAAATCTTACGTTTGGCTTTATAATGTTGAAAGTGTGACGTAATTTGAGTGTGATCAATTCGGTTTATAGAGACGGCGCGTATTTGATTTCTTTGGTGCAAATTTGAAATATGTTTTTTAATTATGGTACTGTGACGTAAGCTCGCAGACTGTGAACAATTTGTGTTCGCTGCCATAATACATTTTATTTTGTGGCGATCTTGTATGCCACTATAACTTGTAGAACTGTTTACTTAAATTCTCAGTTGAAAGCACCAAATTCCGTGAGTTTATTTGTCCTACAGGGCTATTGATATTTTTAATCGCACACATTTTTGTTTAAGCATAAGTAAAAACGTTAAAACCAAGTAAAAGAGAAAACAATACCAAAAATACTTGCATACGAAATCTTACTAAGGCATAAGAAATTTGTTTACACAAAAATATGTATGTACGTTTGTTTAAATGAGAAAGTGGATGTAAAATGCGCAAATTTAATTTTCGACTTGTTTTCTACATCTTGACTTTATTTATGTGCTTCACTTGGGTAGCGACTACACACTTTGTAATACTACGTAAGAATGTGTACATATACTCAAGCTATTTTAGCATTTAAATATATTTCAATATTATATTTTATATGAGAGGGGTCTAACGAAAATTCGTAATGCTATTTTGGTTAGAGAAATTTTTACAAAACATACATGGCGTTGGTTGCTAAAACGCGGTTTTATTTAAAGCTATGCAATAACTGGTATAACTTTATCAGAAAAAAATAATTTCGGGCATTTTAAAAGAGCTTCGCCGGCTTCTTATTAGTAGCAACCCATACCGATGAGTTAATGTTTTATTATCAATTTATTATCGATACCAAATTATTATCGTCGAGTTATCGGTTTGTTATAGGTTTGTATCACCGATAGCGGGTTCGAAATACTTCAACAAGAGACTAAATCGATTAATTTTCGACAAAAAGCTGATAAATTTTCGATATAAAATCGATAGCATGCTGACAAGTCGATAAATTTCGATAGCAAATCAAAAAAATTTTGAGAACATATAGATATATTTTCGATACTATTTCCATAACTTTTTAATAACAAATCGATAACTTTTCGATAACAGTCTGAAACAATTTTGTATAACATATCGATTACCCACCGATCAGAATTAGGTAACATTCTGATAACAAATTGATAATTTTTCGATAGAAAATCAATTAATTTTTCGATAACATTACTTTTTAATTTTGATAAAATTTCGATCATACATGTCCATATGTCCCTGATGATGACTTCAGATTGAAGTCGAAATATTTACCAAAATTAAAATTTATGAATATAAAACAAACCAATAGACGTTTTATTCATTATTTAATTAATTATAACTTTTTAATAAAAAACCAATAATACGACCAATAAATTTTGTTATCGATAGAAAATTTTTAATAATTTGGTAACAAGTCGATAATTCGTTTATATCACATCTATAAAACAGGTATAACAAACCGAAAACTCGTGTTTAACGCACATGAAAAGAAATAATCACAAAAAATTATTACTAAATTCTGGGGCCAACATTCTCGAGAACACCCACAATTTTAATGTATGGTGCTCACTTCTTTCTGAAGTTTTGTTTTAAAAAGCACTATCTGAGCTTTCATTACAAAGCAGTGCTCATTAAAGTAATTGAACTTTTGTGAGTATTCTCGAACTTTACTTTTATAAAAATTTTATGTATTTCTGTACTAAGTGAAGTTTCTCTTGTAAATATGTATGTATGTGCATAGTTTAAAAAATTTCCTTATAAAGCGTCTGAAGAAGATATCTATATGTATGCATGTATGTGTGTTTGTGTTGATGCACTTTTTATCAGGTGTGCACTTGGGATTTATTTACTAAATATTTTGCATATACAAATGTGAATGGATTTGTATATAAACATATACATATATTCGACTATAAGCTTAAGTACATCCTTGTATAATTGTGCACATACACATACATACGAAAGATTATTATTATGGGTTTTTCGATAGTTTGTTGAGATGTTGAGAGTATAGATGGATATGTGTGCACTCCACTCTTAATATTCTCTGAGCTTAACTTTGTATAAAAAGTTGAGTAATTTAGATAAGTACTGATAATCCCTTTTAGTTTGAAATACCGTAAAAAAATTAGTTTTAAAATAAATTTTCCTTATTGCCAATTTGCCTTCAAGCACACGAGCTTGTACTTGTAAAGTATTCTTCATTGCCCAAAAATTATTTGATGTGATTAACTTTATTTGTTAGTATTAGTATGGTATACGAATACATAAAAGTGCTTGAAATTTACACTTTTCCACAACATGCCAGAAGAATAAGTAAACCATGAATTAAATAGCATTTACTTATTATGGGGTGATTATGAAAATGTTGACAACAAAGAAAGTTTGTTTACACACAAGTTAGGTTAGAAATATCTACATTGGGAAAGTCACGAGCATTGTTAATTCCTAGAAGTGAAAATTCTCTCTATCCCTACATTCTCATACCTACCTGTCAAATAATAGCTGACAGGGAGAACGGCTGTTATAAATCGCCAGAGGATGAAAGAAAAGTTTATTTTTTGCTCACAAAAGAGCAGAAAACAATACGGCTATTGATTCTCTAGCTACATAACAGTGTGCTATAAAGTTAGAAGTTAAAAGTTAGAACGCGTGCCACGAACAATTTCTGTCTCATCTGCTTTGCAGCTGCCGTTCAGATTCGGCATGAAACATGTAGGCCTCGCTGTTGTTGTGTTAAAAATGTTTCGCCTCATTCACTGGTACAACCACTCAAAAATTTTAATAAAACTCCTTTTACGGAAGTGCAAGGAAACTGGTGGTATCAATAAAGCGCGAACCATAAGGATATTGGTGTTAAAGGCGTATGTTCTACATTTAAATTGAAAATAGTGTTGGTGTCATGTGGGGATGCATCACATGCAGGACATATATTAAGTATGTTGTGGTTGATCCTGCACAAGTAATAGTTTAACCTGTTACAATATCCAAAACGAAATTGGGCCAGGGTGACTCATATCTCCCTTGGTAGTGTGCTTTCTTCTTCTGTAAGAGTAGGATATTTTATATTGATAACAGGGCTTAAGGTCTCCTTGTGCTTGTCTGAATCAAACGGTTCTGTTGGCAACATAGTGCATACGAATATGTTACCTTAATCCTCTTTGAGATGTAACTGCATATAACTGCCTGTTCGGCATTTTGTTATGCCCCTTAGTGTTGAGTTATTTGGCATCACTATGTAGGTGATGTAGAGGCCATAAGTGGTTATCTCGTGGCAATTCTGATTGCAGCATTTTGACAGGCCGGCAGCCTGTTCCAGTATATGTTTTTAAGACCAGGCTACCAATATGAGTGGTCGGCCAATTGCTTTGTACGTGGTATGCAACGTTCCTTTATTATTTCACCAAGTGTTGCCGGCAAGCAACTTCAGGATTTTGTTGCGGCTTTGTACTTTAGATAAAATTTCGGTGGAATGCGCCTTGAAGGTGAGAGTATTATCGAACTTTACCCCTAAGATCTTAGGATGACTGACAGTCGGTAGCGTAACACCATCGACGTAAACGGCCAATATTTGCGTCATATGTTCGTTCTACATTATAAACGAAGAGGCTGTAGATTATGTCGGTGATAATGCCAGGTTGCGCGAGGTGAAGGAAATGGAAAGACCGGGGAGATAGCTATTTGTACTAAAAAGTAATTCATCTATTGAAGGGCCAGGTCCCGTTGCCATTAACGTGCAGTCATGGGCATAGCAAATGGTGGAACAATGTCGTATCAATTAGTAGGTAAAATAAAAAGGGCACATACGCGAATTGGAAGAGAATCACGCCTTACTCTTGAATGGCGCGAGTTTCAGCAGTGCATTAGGTACTAAAATTGTAATAACTAGCTTTTGTAAACTCTAGTAGCTCCACCTTTGAGTCCAAAACGGGCAACAAAGATCCTGAGAGACAGAAGGAAATTATGTCAGCTTAGCGGATGCTTAACTGGGTGGGAACCCACTTGTTCAGAAGTAGACTGAAAGTGGCCACCGTAAACTCAAAGTGATCCCTAGTTCTATAGGTGGACGCCTTTTCAAGATATCGTCATAAAGGTGGATCAGGTATGAATCTAGAATGTGTTTGTACGATATGGGTATCAAATGAAAGGTGTTAATGATTATTTGAAAGGCAGTGGGCCTTAGTTCTATAGGTGGGCGCCTTTTCGAGATAACGCCATAAGGGTGGACCAGGGGTGCTATAATATTTTTGTACGATATGGGCATCAAATTAAAGGTATTAATTAGGGTTTTAAAAGGGAGTGGCCCTTAGGTGTATACGTTTCGAGATATCGACTAAAATGTGGACAAGGGTGGCCCAGAATATCATCTGTCGAGTACCGCTAATTTATTTATACATGTATGTAATACCACGAACAATATTCCTGCCAAGAAGCCAAGGGCTTTTGAATTGGCCCTGCACACCTTTTTTATTTTCTTCTTCTTAATATGGTATGTGTCACACCCATTTTACAAAGTTTTTTTCTAAAGTTATATTGTGTGCGTCAATAAACCAATCCCTTTTTCGTATTTGGTATAGAATTATGGCATTTTTTTTCATTTTTCGTTATTTTCGATATCGAAAAAGTGGGCGTGGTCATAGCCGGATTTCGGCCATTTTTATACCAAGATAAAGTGAGTTCAGATAAGTACGCGAACTAAGTTTAGTAAAGATATATCGATTTTTGCTCAAGTTATAATGTTAACGGCCGAGGGGAAGGACAGACTGCCGACTGTGTATAAAAATTGGGCGTGGCTTCAACCGATTCACCCATTTTCACAGAAATATTTATCGTCATAGAATCTATGCTGCTACTAAATTTCACAAGGATTGCTAAATTTTTGTTCGGCTTATGGCATTAAAAGTATTCTAGACAAATTAAATGAGAAATGAGAAAGGGCGGAGCCACGCCCATTTTGAAATTTTCTTTTATTTTTGTATTCTGTTGCACCATATCATTACTGGAGTTGAATTTTGACATGATTTACTTATATACTGTAAAGATATTCAATTTTTTGTTAAAGTTTGACTTTACAAATTTTTTTTTAAGGCGTGTTCGTCATCCGATTTTGCTAATTTTTATTTAGCACACATATAGTAATAGGAGTAATATTCCTGCTAAATTTCATCATGATATCTTCACTGACTGCCAAATTACAGTTTGCAAAACTTTTAAATTACCTTCTTTTAAAAGTGGGCAGTGCCACGCCAGTTGTCCAAAATTTTACTAATTTTCTATTCCGCGTCATAAGATCAACCCACCTACCAAGTTTCATCGCTTTATTCGTCTTTGGTACTGAATTATCGCACTTTTTCGGGCTTTCGAAATTTTCGATATCGAAAAAGTGGGCGTGTTTATAGTCTGATTTCGTTCAATTTAAATAGAGATCTGAGATGCGTGCCGAGGAACCTACATTCCCAACTTCATCAAGATATCTCAAAATTTACTCAAGTTATCGTGTTAACGGACAGACGGATGGACGGACGGACATGGCTAAATGAATTTCTTTTTTATAGAAGTCTTATCTATCTCGATTAGTGTATGTGGTTACGGATTACCTTTATGCGAACAAAACTAATATACCCTGTGAGCTCTGCTCTGCTGAGTATAAAAGAGTTATGCAAATCTTCAAGTGATTAAGTACGAGTATATACATTTGGCGTCGTTGAGAAATTGATTTAAATTGGTACGTTAAATTCACTGAGTTTCTTATATATCATGGATTCTGAGTGCATGTTCCCCTACAAGCACCCACAAGCAGATAATTTATCTTTTTCTTCTGCATTTTGACCACTGCAAAATGCATCAAATTGCATCAAATGTATTAACACAGTTACTTCATTGTAAAAGTAAAAGAAGTAATGTATGTATGAATGTAGTGGTTGTAATAAAAGAGATTTTTGAATATGAGTAAGCTTAATAGATAAAATAAATATGAGAGTAAGACTAAGTTTAATGTAAGAGTAAGATTAAAGTAAGTAAGTATAAGTAAATATAAGTAAGTATAAACGTACATAAGATAATAATAATAAACGAAGTCTTCTACTATTTCGAAATTATAGCTGCCAATTGTAGCGTGGTTGCCAAGGTGCCAATGGGCTGACTCTTTGCTCGATGACAGCAGGTACTTCGTTTTATCCTCATTCACAATTAAACCCATCTTTACGGCTTCTTTTTCAAGTTTGCAATAAGCAGAAATAACGGCGCGGGTGTTTAGGCCGATGATATCAATGTCATCAGCATACGAAAGTAATTGCACGTTTTTATAGAATATTATTCCAGAGCGGTTAAGTTCTGTAGCTAGTATAATTTTCTCCAAAATCAAATTAAAGAAATCGCACGATAGGGGGTCTGAAATCTGGCTGAAACCTCGTTTAGTTTCGAACGGCTCGGAGAGGTCCTTCCCAATTCTGACTGAGCTGATGGTGTAGCTCAACGTCATTTTCCACAGCCGTATATGTTTTGCGGGGAAACCAAATTCAGACATAGCGGCGTATAGGCAGCTCCTTTTCGTGCTGTCGAAGGCGGCTTTAAAATCGACGAAGAGGGGATGTGTGTCGATGCTTTTTTCGCGGGTTTTTTCCAAGATTCGGAGCATTGTCAAAATCTGGTCGATGGTAGATTTACCAGGTCTGAAGCCACACTGATAAGGTCCAATCAGTTGATTCACGGTGGGCTTCAATCTTTTGCACAATACACTTGACAGGACCTTATATGCGATATTAAGAAGGCTGATTCCGCGTTTTCAGTATCCCCTTCTTGTGGACTGGGCAAAGAACACTTAGATTCCAATAGTTGGGCAAGCACTCGTCCGCCCATATTTTGCGAAGAAGTTGATGCATGCGCCTTACCAACTCCTTGTCGTCGTATTTGATTAGCTCCGCAGGCAATCCATCAGCGCCCGCGGCATTGTTAGTTTTCAATCTGGTTATTGCTATTCTGGTATCTGCTATTCGTCATAATCAGGTTGGGAACATTTATTCCATCATCAGCGGGATCGGGTTCGTCATCTCTGTGCGGTAAATTGTTGTTTCCATTTAGGAGAGCAGAGAAGTATTCCCTCCATAATCTAAGTACTTTGTGGACATCGGTTACAAGGCGCCGTTTCCGTTCTTACAGGAGTTTGCCCCGGTCTTAAAACTTTCCGTCTGTCACCGTATTTTTTGGTAAATATTTCGGGCTATTCCTGGTGGCTAGCAGCTCAAGATCCTCGCACTCACGCCTTTCTGCCTCCCTTTTTAACTCGCGGTAGCGTTCAAACACTCCTCTTGCTACGCTCGCTTTTAACGTAGCCCTGTTGGCAGCGTCTTTTCTTTCGGTTGCAAAGCGGCATTCTTCATCGTATCAGTTGTTTCTCCGTGGCGGCCGGTAACCAATTTTTTCCCGGCGGCAGTACGAAGTGCTTTGGAGATATGCCCCCACTGCTCCTGTATTCCTTCAGGCTGAGTTGTGCTTTCAGAGAGCAGGTGTGAGAGTCGAGTTGCGAAACCATTGGCTGTCTGTTGCGATTGCAGCCTTTCGACGTCTAGCTTTCCTTGTGTTTTTTGTTCATTGGTTTTAGCCGCGCAGAGGTGTGTGCGTATTTTGGCTGCGACGAGATAATGGCCCGAGTTGATGTCCTCGGATCGTGCGTAGATCTAAAACACTGGCGGCATGCCGTCCGTCTATCACAACGTGATCGATCTGATTGCGAGTATTTCGATGGGGGGACAGCCATGTAGCTTGATTTATCTTTTTATGCATGAACCTCGTGCTGGGTATGATCATGTTTCGAGCACCGGCAAAGTCAATCAGTCTCAGTCCATTAGGAGGAGTTTCATTGTGTAGGCTGAAGTTTCCGACTGTAGGGCCAAAAACACCTTCTTTGCCCACCCTGGCGTTAAAGTTGCCAAGCACAACTTTTATATAATGGCGGGGGCAGCGCTCGTATGTGCATTCTAATTGTTCATAAAAAGCGTCTTTCGCCTCATCGTCTTTCTCTTCTGTCGGCGGATGGGCGCAGATGAATGATATATTAAAAAATTTCGCTTTTATTCATATAGCGGCGAGACGCTTGTCCACAGGCGTGCACGTCAATACTTGGCGACAAAGTCTCCCTCCCGCCACACATCCGACGCCGAAACTGCGCTTATTTGTATGGCCACTTTAATACATGTCACAATTTTTAATCTTATTTCTTCCTTGCTTCGCCCAGCGCATTTCTTGGATGGCGGTGATGTCAGATTTTGCTTTGACGAGGACATCAACCAGCCGGGCATCTGCACCAATCCCATTCAGGGAGCGGACGTTCCAGGTGCATGCCCTAAATTCATTGTCCTTCAAACGTTTGCCATGGTCGTCATCAATAGAGAGTGTCCTTTTTTCCGAGGCTTGTTGCTGCTTTTCATTGGAGTATGGTTTGACGTGGCGGGTACAAAGCCCACCGCATAACTCGCTCAGTGGGGATGAAAATATTACTTGCACGTTTATATAGCGAGCTGTTTTCTCCAAGACAGACGCCCGCTTGCAGCCGCATCTAGTGGTGAACAGACGCTGCCGATGGGAGATCCCCCGGCTTGCCCTTAAACCGATTATGTCAGAGTGGCCTAGCCAGGTTGTCGCCTTCTCACATTAGCTCACCACTAAACGGATGTTTAGTGGCTACCCAGAGGATACTTGGCCGCAAGCGACCGGAAGTAGTGAGCTGCTTGAACCGCATGCAAAAGAATCGTTCTGGTCATTCCCAGGTGAATGGGGGTCAGAAGCTTTCCCCACTTTCGTGGACTTCTACACACGGCTCCACCCTCAATTTATTGTTTACAATTTTGTAATAACCACAAAGCAAACACACTACATATTACTTATACGCATACAAACATATGTATAATTAAAATTGTATGTGAAGCTAACAAACAAATAGAACGTACATCAGAAAATGGAAAGACTAAATGTCACCAGCAAAGCAATTGTAATACTTACAGTTCGCTCGCTTACCATTTACCACTTGCCCATTTGTAATTTGAAACTAACGCGACTGCTGCTGTGACAACGAAGTCAAAAACTAATGAAGTCATGCTGTAAGAAAGAAGAATAAGAAAGCAAATATGTAGCTCACACATTCAAACGAATAAAGCTTGGTTAAAGCGCCGCAGTTGGTCGATGACAACATGGTCAAATGACAAAGCAGGAAATCTGGTGGCTAGTGGTCGGGGGCTGTGAAGTTGCGTTGGGATAATTTTTTTTGTGCACTTTGGTATTTCTATGGAAATTTTGTAAGTTTTGAATAAAACTTATTGAACTAATTTGTTCAAAAGCACGTACGTATGCTAAAGCGGCTTGCGGGGGCAAGCAAAAAGACATTAAGGAGATAATAATATGTTGAGGTGAAGAAGAAGAGCTAGAACTCGAAATATAACTGGAACGGAATTGTTACTCAAGATGACTATGAACTACAAGTCAAAGTATTTTATTTGTATGTGTTGGTGTTGGTTAGAAATTAAATTTGCAACATATAGCCAAATAACTCACACAACTAAGTATGCAGATACAGCAGCGAACACAAAAATAGTAGTGGAATATTTTTTTATCAAGTTTTGTCAACTAAATTCTTTTTAATTAAGGTATTTTTTTTAAGAATGTTGTAGCTGAAATCATGCTAACCAATATCAAAAAATGTTTCGAAAAAATTCGAAAATTTGAGAAACTTTTGCGAAACTTTCGTGCTTTTTGTATAGAATTTCCTGATTTTTATTGAGTTAATTTTTTTATTTCTTTTCGGTTATTTAAGGAAAAACCTCCATGAAAACTTTCGTCAATTTTTTAACTTAAATTTTCTAAAGCCAACCAATTTCAAAAACGTTTTCGAAAAAATTTGTGAGTTCAAGACAACTAAAAGAAAATTTATAACTTTTATTTTAAAAATTTAATGAATTTTTTTGAATTGAAACGGCATAAAACAAGTACGTCCCGTCCCACCAATTTATAAGGAAAATTAATTAAAATCGACATTTATTTTTTTATACTCAGCGCGCCTTGCATACAGAGTATATTAACTTTGATTGGATAACAGTTGTTTGTACAGGTATAAAGGAGTCGAGATAGATATAGACTTCCATTATCAAAATCATCAGTATCGAAAAAAAATTTGATTGAGACATGTCCGTCCGTCCGTCCGTCCGTCTGCGCGTTAACACGATAACTTGAGTAAATTTTGAGGTATCTTGATGAAATTTGGTATGTAGGTTCCTGGGTACTCATGTCAGATCGCTGTTTAAAATGAACGATATCGGACTACAACCACGCCCACTTTTTCTATATCGAAAATTTCGAAAAACCGAAAAAATGCGATAATTCATTACCAAAGACGGATAAATCGATTAAACTTGGTAGGTGGGTACTTATAACGCGGAATAGAAAACTAGTAAAAGTTTGGACAATGGGCGTGACACTGCGCACTTTTAAAAGAAGGTAATTTAAAAGTTTTGTAAGCTCTAAATTGGCAGTCGTTGAAAGTATCATGATGCAATTTGGCAGGAGCATTGCTACTGCTACTATATATGTGCTAAATAAAAATGAGCAAAATCGGATGAAGAACACGCCGACTTTTAAAAAAAATTTTTTTTTAAGTCAAATTTTAACTAAAATTTAATATCTTTACAGTATAAAAGTAAATAATGTCAACATTCGACTCCAGTAATGATATGGTGCAACAAAATATAAAAATAAAAGAAAATTTCAAAATGGGCGTGGCTCCGCCCTTTTTCATTTAATTTGTCTAGGATACTTTTAATGCCAATTCTTGTAAAATTTGGTAGGGACATAGATTCTATGACGATAACTGTGAAAATGGGCGAAACCGGTTTGAAGCCACGCCCAGTTATTATACACAGTCGACCGTCTGTCCTTCCGCTCGGCCGTTAAAACGATAACTTGAGCAAAAATCGATATATCTTTACTAAACTCAGTTCACGTATTTATCTGAGCTCACTTTATCTTGTTGTAAAAATGACCGAAATCCGACTATGACCACGCCCACTTTTTCGATGTCGAAAATTACGAAGCATGAAAAAAATGCCATAATTCTATACCAAATACGAAAAAAGGGACGAAACGTGTTAATTGGATTGGTTTATTGACGCAAATTATAACTTTAGAAAAATCTTTGTAAAACGGTTGTGACACCTACCATATTAAGTAGAAGAAAATGAAAAAGTTCTGCAGGGAGAAATCAAACGCCCTTCGAATCTTGGCAGGAATACTGTTCGTGGTATTACATATATAAATAAATTAGCGGTACTCGACAGATGATGTTCTGAGCCACCCTGGTCCACATTTTGGTCATTATCTCGAAAACGCCTTCACATATAAAACTAAAGCCCACTTCCTTTTAAAATACTCATTAACACCTTTAATTTGATGCCCATATCTTACAAAGACATTCTAGAGTAACCCCTGGTCCACCTTTATGGCGATATCCCGAAATGGCGTCCACCTATGGAACTATGGCCCACTCCCTTTTAAAATAATCTTTAATCCCTTCCATTTGATACCCATTTCATAAAAACACATTCCAGGGTTACCTTAGGTTCAATTTCCTACATGGTAATTTTCCCTTATTTTTTCTCCAAAGCTCTCAGTTGAATATGTAATGTTCGGTTACACCCGAACTTAGCCTTCCTTACTTGTGTTTTTATACTTTAGGAAAAATAACTGCATCAAATTTTTAACTGTAATTATTATTATTTCAAAATTTTTTCTGCTCGCTCGAAAAAAAAAACATTCAATTGAAAAGCGAAAACAAACTAACAAATTCTTTTCTAAGTTAGCAGAAAAAAAATCGTGAAGCTTTAGATACAAAGGCCCTATGCTAGCAGATTTCAAATACGTTTTTAAAAAAAAAAATCAAAGATACGACAAAAACTGTCCGAAAATATTTTGAGTTTTTATTCAGAATTTTCTGATCTTCAGTATACTGTTATGAGTCCAGTCAGATTTCGTCTAAAAACGCTGAAGTTTTGGATCTCCCAAAATTTGCCTTGATTTTTGGCAATTTTTATTCGAATAGTGTTCCAGATTTTCTTCTACTTAAAAAATATAGCATGTGCCTTTCGTAGCAAAAATTCGAATTCGAAATTCGGTCTTCGAAAATTTTTTTTTTAATCAAATCGCAATTTGAGAAACCCTTTATTTGTAATTTGAAAAACTAAAATTGGGTGTGCTACAAAACAGCATTCTCAAAAAAATTCAAAAATTAAAAACTACAAAATTTTTTTTTTTTAAAACACAAAAATTGCGAAATTTTCGACAAATTTTCTCGCATATTCGAATTTTTCATACTTGGTTTGCATAATTTCAGTTACAAAATTTCAAGAAGTTTTTTGTTAAACTACGCGAACTTTTAAAAAAAATTCCAATAAGTTTGAGAATATTTTCTCGAAATTTCGATCTTTTTATTAAGAATTTTTTAGGAGATTTTTCTTGAGTATGCAATTTGGTAACCCAATCAAGTCTCTATTTAGAGTCTCTTTATATGCCCAATAATTTTTGAAATTTTTTCCTAAGACTGTTCCATTTTAAAAATAAAGCAATGCGACTTTCTTATGCAAGCAATTATAAAACAATCTTCGAAAAAAAAATTGGTTTAAGCCAATTCGAATTTTGAGAGACCCATTACGTATTCTCTGGAAGACTAAAACTGATTGGGCTACAAAACTGAATATTCACAAATATTTAGAAAATTTCGAAGTAAAAGTTTTGAAAAGTTCCAAAAATATTCTCAAATTTCTGAATTTTTCAATATCGTTTTTGAGATTGTTTTGCATTGTTTTTGTTAAAAAATTGACGGAAGTTTTCTCCAAAACTATCGCAAATAAACAAAAAAAAAATGTATTTATAAAATTTGCCTAAAATTTTAACTGCTAGTTTCTTGATCGCTGCTGTATAATTCAAGAGGCATATATTAGTGCCCATGGCGCAGTTACGATATTATGACCCATTAAAGGTGCATAATATCGCACAGTGTTTGTGTCATTAAGAAAAGTTTTTACATACAAATATTCTGCCTCCCATCAGCGTGCCCTTCCTTCAAATCTGCCATACTAAAATTATAGCTAACTAACCAACCAAATGTTGCTTAAATGTTTCTTCTGCATTTGTCAACGCTGTGCTCTATGATGCCAAATATATATATGTATATATATATATATATATATATATACATGAATATAGTACATACATACTTTGGTGAAACCACAAAACCACGAATGAACAGCAGTGCGCCCATAGAAGTTACAGCAGCAATATTTGGAATAGAAAATACTAAAATCAACGAGCTTATCTCATTAAAAAGTTATTTGCCGTCACTCAAACAAAGAGAGTCTTCTGT